>NC_135506.1:8242550-8570251 GCF_052857255.1 Amblyomma americanum
GAGGGCTCTCGCACAGTTTCCGCCCTCGCCGTTAGATGACGTTCTACGTCACACTCGCGGTATTACAGGACGTGCTACGTCCACCGCTATGGTCGAGGGTGGCGCTGGTGAACACTCTCAAGGTTCGCTTACATGCAGTAAACATAAATACCCACGAAAGCAGCAGATTGGACAGCCGTCGCCGTAGCTCAGATGGTAAGAGCACCGGACGCGATATTCGGAGGTCGTGGGTTCGGATCCCACCGGCGGCATGGTTGTTTTTTCTGCTGCTTTATAAATAATTTTCTTTAAACCGGTTGATTGGCACTAAAAATAAAAAAAGATTAAAAACATTCCCCTACGCCCCTTGGTTTCGGTGACTGTTGGCTTCCTTAATATGTTTGTCTAACGAGCCCCTCATTTCCTTTACCTTGTCTGCTAATAGCTTAACGGGGGTCTCGGTCCTGGCAGTCTTGTTGCCATAGGTAGCATAAGAGGGCTCTCGCACAGTTTCCGCCCTCGCCGTTAGATGACGTTCTACGTCACACTCGCGGTATTACAGGACGTGCTACGTCCACCGCTATGGTCGAGGGTGGCGCTGGTGAACACTCTCAAGGTTCGCTTACATGCAGTAAACATAAATACCCACGAAAGCAGCAGATTGGACAGCCGTCGCCGTAGCTCAGATGGTAAGAGCACCGGACGCGATATTCGGAGGTCGTGGGTTCGGATCCCACCGGCGGCATGGTTGTTTTTTCTGCTGCTTTATAAATAATTTTCTTTAAACCGGTTGATTGGCACTAAAAATAAAAAAAGATTAAAAACATCCCCCTACGCCCCTTGGTTTCGGTGACTGTTGGCTTCCTTAATATGTTTGTCTAACGAGCCCCTCATTTCCTTTACCTTGTCTGCTAATAGCTTAACGGGGGTCTCGGTCCTGGCAGTCTTGTTGCCATAGGTAGCATAAGAGGGCTCTCGCACAGTTTCCGCCCTCGCCGTTAGATGACGTTCTACGTCACACTCGCGGTATTACAGGACGTGCTACGTCCACCGCTATGGTCGAGGGTGGCGCTGGTGAACACTCTCAAGGTTCGCTTACATGCAGTAAACATAAATACCCACGAAAGCAGCAGATTGGACAGCCGTCGCCGTAGCTCAGATGGTAAGAGCACCGGACGCGATATTCGGAGGTCGTGGGTTCGGATCCCACCGGCGGCATGGTTGTTTTTTCTGCTGCTTTATAAATAATTTTCTTTAAACCGGTTGATTGGCACTAAAAATAAAAAAAGATTAAAAACATTCCCCTACGCCCCTTGGTTTCGGTGACTGTTGGCTTCCTTAATATGTTTGTCTAACGAGCCCCTCATTTCCTTTACCTTGTCTGCTAATAGCTTAACGGGGGTCTCGGTCCTGGCAGTCTTGTTGCCATAGGTAGCATAAGAGGGCTCTCGCACAGTTTCCGCCCTCGCCGTTAGATGACGTTCTACGTCACACTCGCGGTATTACAGGACGTGCTACGTCCACCGCTATGGTCGAGGGTGGCGCTGGTGAACACTCTCAAGGTTCGCTTACATGCAGTAAACATAAATACCCACGAAAGCAGCAGATTGGACAGCCGTCGCCGTAGCTCAGATGGTAAGAGCACCGGACGCGATATTCGGAGGTCGTGGGTTCGGATCCCACCGGCGGCATGGTTGTTTTTTCTGCTGCTTTATAAATAATTTTCTTTAAACCGGTTGATTGGCACTAAAAATAAAAAAAGATTAAAAACATTCCCCTACGCCCCTTGGTTTCGGTGACTGTTGGCTTCCTTAATATATATATATATATATCGCGACCGGATACTATAAACACCTTGCCCGGGCGTTCACCGCCATTTTCTTCACCGCCATTTTCTCGTGCCCTCGTGAATCTCTCCGACATAATTGCAATACGGCGGAAAAGCCAGATATCGTACGCTACGAAGACAAGATGGCTGGTAGCCTTTACTGCGGGCGCTCAATCAAGGTGATGACCGCTACCGGCTGCCCTTATGATAACAAATGTCACATGTCAAAACCGAGAACACATGTCTAGCCCGCATTGGACTTGGCGTTAGTATACCTTCGTAGGCGCACTTTTGGAGGGAGTGTTTATTTATTTATTTACCCTCAGGACCCTTGAGAATTACAGAAGGGAGTGGGGATACAACAGAACTACAATATAAGCAGCGACAACCAAAAAGAGAAAAGTACATATACATAGTTACAGGCGCGAACACATCGGAAGATAATGGACGTTTTTAGCATACCGGAGGCGTACTAGCGTAGACGTGTACCGGTTTACCGGATCCCTCTTGCGCATGCGCAGTGGGATTGTTGGGGTAGGGGGAGTCACTGCGCATGCGCAAGAGGGATCCGGTAAACCGGTACACGTCTACGCTAGTACATCTCCGGTATGCTAAAAACGTCTAATGACTTAAAAATGCAGTTGGGTTACATTAAAAAACAATGTTCAGACAGTAAAGGGCTGTATCTTTGCAGTAACAAGCACACGCGTACAGAAAGCTATTATAGCTATAATGTATGACCAACTAGCCCTTTTTAAAGCACTGCTAATGAAGAGATTGACAAGTTTCCCGGGATAGATGCGGAAGGGGCCCATACAGGACCGGGATATTTGAAGAGTACTTGGAGAACTTGTTTCACACGTGACTAATCTGGATGATTGTAACGAGATCGTAGAAGTGTATGAGGAAACTTGCTGTAGCGGTGAAGTCACTATTAAAATGCGTTGTTCATGCTAGGTTAATAAAATGTATCAAAGCTGCCTGGAATCTGCATTTTTCTCTGGAGCAGAATGATACTGAATACACACATATTTTTTCTTAATATTAGTCTATTTTGTTACAAAGTATTCCTGATAAAAAGAGAGGAGAAAATAGGTCAGCTGTTAAAGGGATAATGTGGCTCATATACGTATAAGCAATCGGTCAAATGACCCGTTCATAATTCTGTCATGTGAACATGCATGAGGGATCATTCATGCGACCTTGCTGCGTCATGACGCCGTCTAATGCAATCGAAGAGAAGATCTCTGAGGAAATGTTTGGGGTCTGGAATATTAACGTTAAGCTGAGTCTATTAAATCTTATTGAGTGCTTTATTTTCACAATGAAACCATTGGCTCAAGCTGGGTCTCGTTTGTGTGGGTCAATTGAAACAATCTTGTTTTCTCCAATGGACACGACACATATCAAGCAGTAATTATTATGCACAACATTAGCTTGTGTATACTTCGAAACCTCAGCTGTCAGGTTTTGGCCAAAACCGAGCAGGTAATTGAATGCTTCACAGAAACCTGACAGCTTCACCGGTGAATTAAAAATTGGAGAAAATACTTAAGCCCCGCCTTAAACATAAGAAGCGCTAGCGTAGTGGGTTAGGCTTTCATTCTGAGCAGTTTGACACCTTTGAACGTATTTTTAAATTTGAATTATTTCAATTAAATAATCGATCAATTACACTCTTCAAATTTTATTAATTAGCATAATCAAGAATTGGCTTCTTATTTTGAGCACTTTGACACCTTTGAGCCCGCTGTTGCCAATTTTTTCATTCTTTATTTCTTTATTTACGCAGTTAATTACAATGATTTCATTAACTCGTCATAGCCTATCACACACCATTCAATCATCAATCACTAGAACTACAAATTACCATGATGCAATTTTTTTACACAGCCCCTAATTATACGTCGCCGGTTCGATTTCCTACCGCAAGCTAGTCAGACTTAACTATAATCATATGCTGCACGAAACGCTGATTCGTACGACGAGGTAGGAACACCATTAGGAACATTCGGCGGAAAACGGTTGGCATGATACGATTTTTTTTTTTTTTTGAGTAGCCCCCGATTATTTACCACACCCGGTTCCGACTACGCCGACGGCTTTTCGACCGAGCGAGCTGTATACACTGTCGCGTAATAGCCGGACTATCCACAGACTGACCGATGTTGCACCTTCATGGTAAAATACAAAAACGTACTCTTTTCGGTACCAGCCACCATGGTTTGTTCCCTTTTCGCGTACTGGCTACGGCACCGAAAGAAATAGACATTCATTACCATCCATTTTAAATTATCTCGACTTCCAGAGCGTGGATGTCATTTCAATCCCGCGTTGACACATCGCCAACCTCTTTGTCGGGTGAACCATGTTGATGTTTTGATGTTTTTCATGTCCGTTTTCCCCTTCTGTTTCAGACTTTCTGTGTTATTTCATCATCTCTGTGTTGTGCACATGTATAACAATGAATCCTTTATTTCCGTTTCCCATTTCGTTTTGCAAATGCAGTTGTACTTCAAGAAAGGCCTGTGAAAAAACAAAAAACAATGGTGTTTCAGATATGCGCTGTATGCCTCGCCATTGCTCCTGATGTAAAGGTGACTGGAGCGCCGTCAAGCTGCCGATAGAGCATCTTTTTCTCCAGCCACCTATTTTCGCTCCTCTGTACTCAGTGGCGAAAATAAGCATTTTATAATTATTATTATTATTATTATTATTATTATTATTATTATTATTATTATTATTATTATTATTATTATTATTATTATTATTATTATTATTATTATTATAAGCCGCTTTCGTCCTTTGTCTTGTGTTCCGCATAGGCAGCCGGATGTTCAGAATGGCTGCACTCCAATTACCCGGATACTTCGCTTCGCTATTCTCCGCATGTGCACAGCTGAGCAGCCGGCACCATATATGTGACTCATTTCTCTGGTAGTGCAAGCATGAAAAGATTGACGGAAGTTTGCAGTCGAGTCAGTTGGTGCGAGGTCACGCTTAGAAAAGGGCGCGGAGATATAGGCGGGCGCTCGTGTCGTTTAGCCTCATCTCAACTTTCTGTCAAGCTTGACTGAAAACAGAGAAAGACGTATCCACCGCGTCACGCTGGCGAAAGCGCACCATCTTCTGACGCAGCAACAGAGCCAGACTGCAGGAAGCCATAAGGGTGCAACTGTTTTTTCTTTTAAAAGGTCATAGTGAACTAAACCAGTAGTGGCAACCCGGCAGCACTTGCTTGGACGAACATCTTGAACTGATATTAATAGTGAAAAGAAGATTGAAACTCCGAGCCGTCCTTGTGTCAGCAATGACAGAGCGCAAGGTGGCCTTTACTGGCGCCATAGCGAAACAGATACAGCAGCCTAAGCTGAGACATGCGACAGCGTTGTTTCGAGAATGCTAAAAGAGAAAAGAAAATGCAGACACAGATCAATCACGGCCATGTTTACGATGGTCAATATGCCAAGTCGTGACGACTTATTTCAGACAATGTATGCTTAGTCAGGAACTCTAGTTTTTCCAATCTACGTATTTAGCTTGCTCGCCTTCTAGGTAAAAGGTCGAGCACTCGGGTATACGCGAATGCGTAGAGCCGAATACCGTCAAGGTAAAAGAAAAAAACAAATTCCAAACTTGCTGCTGCAACGTAAACTTTAAAGAACCTCTTGCATAGTTTGCGTCAGTTTTAAGTATAGTTCATTTCTTAAAACGTGGGCCGAAAGACACGTAAAAAAACGAGAAGAGTAAGCAACAAGAGAGAAACTTAGTGGGGTAATCAAGCGGGCTGGGACAGTGAGTGCCGTGCCGCCTAAAATTTCTGAGGTACGCTGCAGCACTGTGATAACCGCTTCGTTTTCAGAGATGCCAGGGAATTAGAACAAGAAGTTCTGTATGTAACACAACAACCGCGAATATTGAGAAGCATAACAAAATTGTTGCAGGTCTCCGAGGTATCGAAAATACTGACCTTCCAAGCATATACGACAGCTGCTGATAATCTCACTGATACCTCGGAACATGCACCCAGATTTCCACTCTGAACGTCGTGCCAAATCATTTGGTGAACGTTTTCATAATGACACCTCTGTAGCATACGCAAATGCAGCACATTTCTCGGCTGAGAAGATGGTCGCTGTGGTCACCACAGAACATGGTACACTCATAAACTGGGGGCACTATAGCACTCATCACACATATGTCGGAGAAGAAACTTCCATTGCTCCAGCCATTGCGGGATACTCGGCAGAAGCCATAGTCAGCGACTCAAAATTGACGATACGTTACTAAACGGTGGGAAGAATCTCCCCACAAGGAGCATGGATTTTGCAAAATTCTAAGCACACATGACGCATTCGCCCAATATAGACGCTTGCTCATGCCCCCCTTGCTGGTAATGACGCGGCTCATAACCTAGCTCAAGAACTGTCCCGCCGAGCTGGGTCGTGCAGCCCGCCCGCCCTATACTCCGGCAAGGACAGATTGTTTCCTTACAGAGAAATCCTGCAGCACTACAGGCTGGAAAGATTCAGATTCCCCCCAGCAGATAAAACGCTCTCCAAATGACAGGTCAAAGCTTGGCGTAAACTTGAACTAACACTTATCCAAATCCTCAATTTTGTAGCTTCTGTTTGAAAAGACTCTACTCAGGCAAGAGCTATAATTGTGACAGCAAAGCCGATCTAAATCATATGATCTGGAACTGGCCTCAGTCCCTACCGGCGAGTCACTTCATTAACTCTGTTAGTTTTGGAGGCTCTAACGCTCAGCCCCGACCACGGGAACACAGACCAAGCTCCTCCAGCTGGCTGAAGACGCCGCCGCTGCCCAATGGCCGTCGTTTAAGCGGGGACGGGCTTTGGGTCGCTCCTCTGTATCTGCTGGTAATAAAGTTTCGCCACCACCATGCAATACTGTCATGTCGCAGAGATGCATGTGCATCTTAATTACGCTCCGTTATGTTGCGTCTAACTTGCCGCTACGGCAGATTATGCCAGGTTATGTGTACTGGCTATACACTTCATGCATGGAATTCAAGTTGCGCTGTTAGGTTCTCTTTTGTGCTTTTCTTGTGCTGTACTAATATGGCTGATTCTGACATGGTGATGGTGATGAATTTTGATGGCGCAAGGTCATCTCTGGTCAAACAGTGCCATGGCACAAGGTTTTTTCTTCTACTCAAGGTGAGGTTAAACACCCATTTCCCGAGCAGTTCACCCTGAACAAGCCGAGCAGCAGACAAGGGAAAGCTTGTAGCCATTATATCATCGGTGGATAGCCGGCGGAACTGGGGATCGAACCCCGCACCTCCCGCATGCGCGGCAGATGCTGAAACCACTAGGCCGCTGCTGAGGTTTTCAACACGCAATTAAATCGTTTTAATACAGGCACAAAGATCTATCAACTGTGCTTTAAAGAAAATGACAGCTTTCAACTGGAGCTGCCGAGCAGCGACGATTGGCCTTTTTAAGTGCAGGCAGCTCGCTGTATTTTCTTCAGCTCATGAAATTTAATAGGCTCTGGTTTTGAGATAACGAGAGCTCATGCCGGACACAGACGCAAAAATAACGCGGATGTGCGTTCGTGTTCGTTTACGCTGTATGATTCTCTCACGAAAAAAAGGCAGATCACTTAAGAACAGAACGAAAGTTCAGGAGCCGTCATAGCTGCATTCTACTCATTTTAGAGGTTTTCAAGAAGATGGGAAAATAAGAAGCACAAAGTAGCGTTTACGGCCAACCGTGTGGTGTAGAATGCATAGCGAGGTTGGGAGAAATTCTCAGCGCACATTCGACCGCTTGTGGAATAGTGCTGCTTGCACTCAGGTTCAGCAACAGTGCTCACACATTAAGAAGCAGAAAAAACGGTGATGCCGAACGCTACCGTGTCTCGAAGATGACGAAACAACGAATGTTGTCCTCATACTTCTCTAATGTCTTGTGGTTGTGTGTAGTAAGCAATGGGCTGATGCTAAAATATAAATCTTGCAACAATTAATACAGAACCACAAAAAATAAAGAGAAAGCATCTAAGCGCTGATGTTCAATATCGAGCACAGAACGGTTTCAAACATGCGCGGTTCAGGTGTCGGCCGATATGTGAGACGGATACTGCGCCATTTCCTTTCCACAAAAACCAATTTCAATTTGTTTCAAACCGCCCCGCCGCGGTGGCTCAGTGGTTAGGGCGCTCGACTACTGATCCGGAGTTCCCGGGTTCGAACCCGACCGCGGCGGCTGCGTTTTTATGGAGGAAAAACGCTAAGGCGCCCGTGTGCTGTGCGATGTCAGTGCACGTTAAAGATCCCCAGGTGGTCGAAATTATTCCGGAGCCCTCCACTACGGCACCTCCTTCTTCCTTTCTTCTTTCACTCCCTTCCTTATTCCTTCCCTTACGGCGCGGTTCAGGTGTCCAACGATATATGAGACAGATACTGCGCCATTTTCTTTCCCTGGACACATTTCTTATTGTGTAAATAGTTTGTACATATTACTTCTCCCCCTGTCCTCTATTCCTGTCCTATCACCTCTTTCATTTCATTTCTCCATTCTGCCTGCTGTCCTTTATTTCCGCTGCCCCAGCTCAGGTGCTTCCGTATCGATGGCAGATGCCGGGGCTAGCAAAAATCTTTTCCTTCCTTTTTACTATTATTTTTAATAAAACCACTACCACCACCATTTTCTTTCCCCAAAAAACCAATTATTATTATTATTATCATTATTATTTGTTTCATACCCACGACGTGCAAGTCTTTTGAGCGTGGGTAGCGCCACTGCGGTTGGTTGGTTGGTTGGTATTTGGGGAAAGGAAATGGGGCAGTATCTGTCTCATATATCGTTGGACACCTGAACCGCGCCGTAAGGGAAGGGATACAGGAGGGTCTGAGAGAAGAAAGGAAGAAAGAGGTGCCGTAGCTGAGGGCTCCGGCATAATTTCGACCACCTGGGGACCTTTAACGTTCACTGACATCGCACAGCACACGGGCGCCTTAGCGTTTTTCCTCCATAAAAACGCAGCCGCCGCGGTCGGATTCGAACCCGGGAACTCCGGATCAGTAGCCGAGCGCCCTAACCACTGAGCCACCGCGGCGGGTCCATAAAAAAGCGCCATTACGGAAAAATTGAAAATTGGTTTTTGAGGGGGCGCTCGACTACTGATCCGGAGTTCCCGGGTTCGAACCCGACCGCGGCGGCTGCGTTTTTATGGCGGCAAAACGATAAGGCGCCCGTGTGCTGTGCGATGTCAGTGCACGTTAAAGATCCCCAGGTGGTCTAAATTATTCCGGAGCCCTCCACTACGGCACCTCTTTCTTCCTTTCTTGTTTCACTCCTCCTTTATCCCTTCCCTTACGGCGCGGTTCAGGTGTCCAACGATATATGAGACAGATACTGCGCCATTTCCTTTCCCCCCAAAACCAATTATTATTATTATTTTTGAGGAAAGGAAATGACGCAGTAACTGTCTCATCTCCTTGGACACCCAAGCCGTGCCTTAAGTGAAGGGATAAATAAGGGTCTGAGAGAAGAAAGGAAGAGGTGCCGTATACGGCACCTTTTTCTTTCTTTCTTCTTCCTTTCTATAGTGGAGGGCTCCGCCATAATTTCGACCACCTGGGGATCTTTAACGTGCACTGACATCGCACAGCACACGGGCGCAAAAAGATGCCTGTGTGCTCTGCGCTGTGTGCTGTGCGATGTCAGACTATCTGTCTTCCTGGAACGACTTCGTAATCCAGTTCACCGAGGCACCGTAGGATCTTGTGCTGTGCGATATAAGGTCATAGAAGATTTTCCGCCAGGATCGGCTGAAGGCCACAGCCACACATGATCACCGGGTTTGTAAGGCTTGTCTCGCCGTCTCGCGTTGTAGCTTCGGGGTTCCTTCCGTTCCTGGTCTTTGACGGGCGAGCTGCTGGGTTATGGACGCGGAAGGTAGATAGTGACGTCTAGCGCAGTGTGTCCTTTGTGCTTGGGCAGGACTGAGTTATTATACAAGGTTTGCTGCAGGGATTCTGTGAGCGCGATTGTTGGTGATGGGTCTGAGAGCGCGAATGTATTGATCACTTCAACGGTTTCTTTCAAGAACACCATGGTTGGGGATTGGTTGACCTGTCACTGTTTCGGGCTAAGTGCGCCACTAACACGGTTCCTTGCAATTCCGAAACCGGCGTAGAGTCCTTGACCGACCGATACTTCAGTCACACCAAAACTACGTCTTCAATTCAGCGATATATTCCTTGATTCTGGCAGACGCGTCAGTTATAGAGGTGAAAATTATGGAACAAGGTCTCTTAGCTCAGCGCACCGAGGCTTTGTGGATTTTCCGGGTGATGTTTCAAAGTTTGCCTCCGTTTGTGGGGAGCATGCTGTGCTTAGACCGACGAGCTATGGTCGCTAGTTTTTAAAGAAGAAATATATTCCTAGAATCACGCTCAGGGAGCGCTGCCATACCAACACTTAAGTCGCAGTGAATATGTGCCCGTTCCTGTCATTCTTGCGCGCGTAGTCGTGACGAGGTGATAAGAAGGCTTTCATATCTGCGAACATTTAGGCTGTCCCAGACAGTCGGGTTCTTCTTGATCTCAGCATTGAACGGTCTGCTAATGACGGAATGGCATGGTGTTGTTTATGGGTTTTAGCGTCTCAAAGAGGTTCAGGCCATGAGAGACGGCGTACTGGAGACAATGTCGACCACCCGGAGCTCTATATAACGCACTCTGATATCGCACAGTACTACATGGGCCTCAAGCATTTCGCCTCCATCGCAATGCGACCGCCGTGGCCTGGATTGAACGCACGTCTTTCAGGCCAGTAGCCGAGCACCATAACCACTGAGCAACCATGGCGGCTTAATAACGGAATTGACATGTCCACCCATGCAGTAACCGTACGAACAACAAAAATCACTTCAAGTTCGGTGGTCCTTTCCCCCGTTCTGCACCTTGGTCTTTGAGGAGGGTGACGATTTCGTCATTTGTAAGGTTTAGGTTTACGGGGGTTTAACGTCCCAAAGCAACTCAGGCTATGAGGGACACCGCAGTGAAGGGCTCCGGAAATTTCGACCACCAGAATAGAATCATGGATTGAGGCGGTTGTAACTGATGTTGGCGTGCTTTAGTATAGACGTCGTCGAACGCTTTCTGGACCTCTCTCAAGCGACGTGCGTGATTTCCTAGGAGGGAGGCTGATCTGACGATGAAAACACGGCGAGGCAGTTCCATGATTATCGTGCGAAATATATTCCGCGGGATAGCAACGTTAGACTCTGTATCGTCGTCAGGAATCGCTGAGACGACCTACAGCTGTCGGTCGTATTGCTGTGCCTTTGCGTCCACGGCGGGGGCGTCTGGTTGAAGAACTCTGAAATATTCGTGGCAGGACTTCGTACCAGTACCGCTAGTCGGAGTGTCTTGACGCTGCGCATGAAAAAGTTGACCTTCTTCTCCTGGCTCATCTTCTCTTCAAGGCTGAAGTAACTGTCTTGTTGGGATGCTGGGCACATGATTGCTGTTGTCTTACGCAGGGGGCCTGCACGCATGATCAGATGTTCCTTTTCGGAGTTTGCTAAGGTCGCCAGCCAAAGTTCATCGTTCTCAAAGTACGTTTGGGCTGGGCCATCTAATGTGAAGATGCTTGTGAGCCAGGTGCCATTGTCGCATGAGTCTAACGCTGTTACCCGGAGTATCATAACCAGCCGATCTTCAGTGTCTTCATGCTTAGGCTGCACTCTGAACTAAAACGAGTAAGCAGGGACTAAACTGTCCTCTAGCAAACTATTTCGCTAGAAGAGAGTTAACTCCCTTTGTACTCCTATCTAAGCGTGTTCGTGTTTAGAGTGTAGGTAAGATTGGTGGCTTATGGGGCTGAGCAAAAAACAAGGTGGTTTGACTGCGCACAAGGCTTCGTGGGCATAGGGAAGTGGCAGTCCAGCCGCTTCCCCAAATGTACGTGGTTGTGAAGACAGGTACAAGCGAAATCACACACGAGACTCAATACGACAGCAAGGCGGGCGAGTTGGTTATACATATTTGAAAAATTACAGCGTGGAAAACGGGGACTTCAAGGGTAAAAAACACAAGACAAGCGCTGCGCTTGTCCTGTGTTTTCTACCTTTGAAGTCCCCGTTTCCCGCGCTGTAATTTTTCAAACGAGACCCAAGCCCGCTGGCCTAAAACGAACTCTTCACAAATCAATGAAAACAACTCTGCGGCTGTCAGCTTGATATTGGCCGTCACACGCGGCCACGCGTCAACTAAGGATGACTAGTAAATTTCTAGATAGAGAACCTATAACACGTGAACAACCGCGAACATTGCACAAGCTGTCACACGCAATCCTGATCGTCTCAGAACATTTTGATCGCGTCTCACGTAGCAAAGAAAGTGAGAAGATGGTATGCCGTTGACTGTAAACAAGGAACGTGGAAGACGAACTTAGCAAAGCTTCGTGGCAGTATGTTTCCGCAGCAGCGCGACAGATGTGACATCCGTGACAGCGTTATGTCATTCCATGTCTTCCTATGGCCCTCAGACTGACTGCGTGGTCCACAGCACCAGTTGCCGACAGGAATTCGTCATTCACGATGTGACAGTTTCCCCACGAGACGATGAATGGTGGCCTCTGTGGATAGAAGCAAACAATTATAATGAACTGATGCTTTTTAGCCTGCAAAGAGCCGTAGGCATAACACCTTTCACGTTTTTAACGTTCTAAGGACGAGTAACAGAAGTACGCTATAGATATTTTTGTATGCAGGGGGGGGGGTGGAATGGGTCATAATTTGGAACTGCCAGTAATTACGTGAAAAGTTGAATCTGAGGACATCGCGATCGGATACACTTCTAAACATTTGAGAATACGCCTTTGCATTTTAAAATTTAATCAACAGTTCTCAAAATTGCTTTAGACTGTACAATGTTGCTTTGTGGACCAGTGTCTCCTTGCATTCAAGCTTTCACTTTGGTGTCACAAGCCAATCTCTCACTGTAAAAGATCTTTGATCTTAGTGCTTCACATAAAGCAATTATTTCCCCCTTCCACGGCCGATGAAACTTCATTCATTCATTCATTCATTCATTCATTCATTCAAATTCTCAGGGATGAAGGAATCCGAGGTAAAAGCTGCATGCAAGCAGCTTGAGGAACCCTCGACTCCCGTACAAGCAACAGCAGCGGATGGTATACACACGCTTTGTAAAGAACTTTCACAGGGTGACAGATCATATGGGCATACAATAAGAAATGTATGTAACGCAAGGATCAAAAGACGTAGTATAATGGGTTGAAAATTGAGAAGCATACGTTTGTATGGCATGAAAATGGGCCGAAATAAAAACCTCGGTACCAGCAGGTTCGTGGTTCGTACTATTGAATATTCTGGAAAAGAGCGAAAATGACGTGACTCGACACAACACTAAAGACCAACATGTGTTGAAGGCAACGCAGCCCCTGTTTGTCGTCAGTTCTATGTTGGCTCTTCCCTCCTTTACCCTTCCCTTACGGCGCGGTTCAGGTGTCCAACGATATATGAGACAGATACTGCGCCATTTCCTTTCCCCCAAAAAACCAACCAACCAATTCCCTTGTAGTTTTCTCCGGAGTACCCGAAATTCCATGCTCCCCTACACCTGATAAGACTCTATTAGACGACGTGGCACTGCGATGTTGTCGTGACCTTCCTTACAAAAGATTCCAAGATTTTCAGTCGTAACTTGTAAACGAGGCGGCTCTGCGGCAGCTTATACGCGGTTGTTCTTCTTTGCCAAGGTTGCTGGCGGCGTCAGTGATCAAGGAAGGGTTCGTGCTGTTCGTCGAGGCAGCTTCACGATTGACCACAAGCCGGGTGAAACTGCAGGGTTCGCGTGAACTCACACAACTGAGCTCATTTCTACCTCCTGACCTGTGACAAGCACCTGAAGCCTCGTTCTAACCTAAATGGGCACAGCTAACCATGAATGTCTCATTTCATTCATCCTGGGTTCATAATAAAGTGCCACCAGTCGGAGCGCTTGTGTCGAGTTGCGATAACGATGGCATGTAATGCGAAGGCAAGACAACCGCTGATCCTTAAGGGTAACGGAGTGGATTCCAAGAGAAGGCAAGCGTAGCCGGCAGAAGGTTAGTTGGGCGGATGAGATTAAGAAGTTTGCAGGCATAGGGGGAAGGGGGCCGCAGCTGGCAAAGGACCAGGTTAATTGGAGAGACAGAGTGGATTCCAAGAGAAGGCAAGCGTAGCAGGGGGCGGCAGAAGGTTAGGTGGGCGGATGAGATCAAGAAATTGGCAGGCATAGGGGGGGTGGGCAGCTGGCAAAGGACCGGGTTAATTGGAGAGACATGGGAGAGGCCTTTGCCCTGCAGTGGGTGTAGTCAGGCTGCTGATGATGGTGATGTGTCGTGTTGTCGTCTTCTTCTCTGCCGTCTTCGTCTTTTTTGCTCTCGTTAACCATGAATAAGTACCAACTAGCCTATCTTCTCACGTTAACTCACGTTAACACTGCTCGGAACTCACGTGAAAATGTCCAAGAGAAGATGGGCATCAGGCGCTATTCAGAACGTCATAGGCGACCATGTAGAGCCAACGTGGCCATCAGCTGCCCTCTACAGCTTGGGCCTCGCACCACCACCAGTAAACGTGGTCGTTGCCACAGTATAACGCCGCGCCTACGCCCCTGCCTAAGTCCGTCAGCCGTCCGTATGGAGGAAAATATGCGAATAAAATCGAAGGAAATACAACGTTGCACTAAATCAACCCTATAGGAGCCTTTCATGGGGCGGTGGGACAGTGACATGAATATGTTCCTTAAACAGATAATGCATGGTATTTTGTAGTACTGCAATTTCTGGTACACAGGCCGCACTTAGTGCATAATCCACAGGGCTCAATCACGGCTCACAAAAGTTTTTTTCTAGATTGTCCGTACGTGGTGCGTAGCTCGCAAAAGCAAGGTGTGCAAACCGAGCATAACAATGCGTGTGCATGCACAGAGCAAGTATCTGTAACCCTCTTAATAGAATAAGGGTTGGGAATTTCATGCCATTTTTGGCAGTGTTGAAAAAGATTACTGTGCTCAGCGCTATACATAATCTGCAAAGCGCAAAATTTCAACCTTTAAACATGTATAATTCGCGGACTGTAAACCTAAAATTACGATAACAAACCTTCTCGCGGTTCATTATTCTTTTTCCGTCAGCCGCGCTTTTTATATCGGAGCCAGCGACTGGCTTTACTTTAATTAAAGGGGCTCTGAAATACCTTCGCAGGAGATCACATCAGCTCGCTTAATCAGTGCATTGTGCTGTCACGAGCGTCTGAGCCAAATAGTACACTTTTGCACGCAGCAGAGGAGCCACAATCACGCGCGTAAGTTGGCAAGCCCTTCCCGGCGACCTTTTCATGCTCGTACCCTCCACCGTCGCACAACCCTGCGTGTACCAGTTCAGAGATGGCTATTTGATAGATGCCTTCAGACGTCAGGCAGATACTGTGGCCGCGGCCAGTATATTGCGTATATAGCTACGGCGGGCCATGAAGCTCTGTCCCCAGCGGTCGGGCCGACGGAGGAGCGCCGACATTTCAGTGTGCAAAAAGTGACGAGAGGAGAAGGAGAGGTGCGAAGACGATTAAATTGAAATTTTGACTGCAGAGAACTCACCTTCCACAAAGCTCATTAAAAAATACTTGCTCGAGGATATTCGTGAAGCGGTGCTTCTTAACACCTGAGACATACCGCAACCTTTTTACAGCCCCTTTCAGATCCCCTTTCAAGGGCTCTGCGTCATAAAGATCATCCAGAAAAAAGATTTTTAATTGTTTTGTAGGAGCTGAGTTACCTGTAGTAAAAATTTGGATTCCTGCATTTTCGTGCCGCAACCTGCGCCGGCTGCCGACGCACGCGGGAATTGCCCCGGGGGCGGAGCTTCCTAACCCGCTGGTGTGGCCGCGGTCATGGTAGTTGCGTGAGGTCTGAAAGAGTTGGTGCGGCGAATCAATAACCCCCGGCTGCTGACGTCACTTGCACGACATTACATCGTATGGCAGCTAGTTTCGCACGAAAGTACGGCACCTCTACAGCGGGTGGCCGCGAGGTGGCTTTAATAATTGGTTTTTGGAGGAAAGGAAATGGCGCAGTATCTGTCTCATATATCGTTGGACACCTGAACCGCGCCGTATGGGAAGGGATAAAGGAGGGAGTGAAAGAAGAAAGGAAGAAGAGGTGCCGTAGTGGAGGGCTCCAGAATAATTTCGACCACCTGGGGATCTTTAACGTGCACTGACATCACACAGCACACGGGCGCCTTAGCGTCTTTCCTCCATAAAAACGCAGCCGCCGCGGTCGGGTTCGAACCCGGGAACTCCGGATCAGTAGTCGAGCGCCCTAACCACTGAGCCACCGCGGCGGGGGGCGAAAGCGGGAATAAAAAAAATTGGCAGTGGCTTAGCTCGGCTATGCCAGGATGTACGTAGCAAAAGATAAGGCATAGCTTGGTTAGCCTTGGTTAATCTTGATTACAAGTCCAGGTTAGTCTGGTTGTCTGGCTAGTTGTTGTCACGCGGTTGGTCACGTGACCAGCCCCGTAGTTGGTCACGTGGTGCGGTGCGACCACGGTGGGAATGCGAGCACGGCGGGAATGCGAGTTCGTGGCCAATGTAGCTTTCGCAACAAATATACTTTAAATTATCCGCTCACTTTTGAGGTTTCGTACGCGGCATGAACTCTCGGTGACCTGTACTTTATATAATGCAAGCATTTTAAAGCCAACCTTGAGCACCCTTTTCAGGAACACTTTATTAAGGCTAAAACAGCGCACCTGAACAAGGACGAGAGAATATGCGCTGCTTTAGCCTTCTTATGTGATGCCAACTTGACCATCAGATAGCATTTTTGACTTTGCTTGTGTAGCTATCAGTTATGACGTCGCAAATTGCTGCTCCCAATGAGAAAAACAATGAATCGAGAATAATCGCTAGAAAATACTGTCCTTTGCAGTTATTATCGCTGGTTATATGTAAAGTAGGCAAAACGAGTGCCATATTTTTCTTTTCTCATAAAAAAAAAACAGACTGCAAAGCGCATTGAAGAGCTTTGAGCCCACCAGCAAAGAAAGAATGTTCACTACCGCTTACGAAGATAACTATATTTCACAGCTGTGCTGATGTATCCTTGTTTTCTCACAATAAAGTAGCCGGTTGTTCCTTGTAGTGAACAGAGAGGAGACATTGTCGCATGATATATAGCGAAAACTTCCTTGTTCCTGTCATCAAGACCTAAATACTGCGCAAAATGTAATACCAACACATTTCGGTCTTCTCTGGTCGCTTGGGCGAGGCGAGCGCTTTTATTTCACATTACTTTCCAGTGGCTATAGTAGCATGGTGCTGGTCTATTCCTGCCATAACCAACGCGTGTCTATCCGCAAAACAAGAACAGAGGGAATGACAGGTGAATGGCTTCTTCTGACGCATTGCAAGACCACGCGCCCAAGGAAAGGTCGTGTGCAAACCCGCCTGCACCCGCTGCAACACTTTCGGAGAGGCATAAAAGATTCACACTCCAGTCCCGTTATTGTCCGTCGTAGCGCCCTCTCTGCAGCTAGCAGCATAAGGAAGGATGCGGTGTTTTGTGGTCTGCTGCGCAGCCCCACTTTTCATCCTCTTTACGCAAGATCCACAGACTGCGACATATTACTAGCGTTAAAATACAAAGGACAACTAGCCCAACTTAATTCTTTACGCAAGAGGCAGCAGCGTATGACCAGACGAACGTTTCGCAAGAATCAGCCTACGGCTATGGTTGGCGAGGTTCTAAACATGCAAGTTGGTTCTATCAGGCTGAAGTCAATGTGAGGCGCACGCTGTGAATATGGCCAGATTAGTGATTTGTCTTATTGTAACACATAACACTAAAGCGATTACTTTTTTCTCTTCTAGTTATGTAGGAAACGCGGGAAAATCGGCTTACGCAGTGAAAAGTGTTTGCAAAGGAATTAGAGCAGTTATGGAAACAAAAAGAAATAAAATAAGATAGTGAAATACGTAGAAAGAGCCAAAACTGGCTCCCACTCAAGCCCAACGAGGCTTCTGCAGGCCTGAGGCCTGTGCTGTTATTTTGATGCTCGAAATAAAGTATTATCGTTATCAGGTTTACTAGCAGTAGTAAAAGTAGTACTCCGCAACCTAGGAAGTTTACAGGCTGCGTCTGCTTAGAGTTCACCATACTGCCAAGTAGTGGTGGCTGCAATCCGGAGAGCAGAAAGATGGCGTAAATGGCGTCTTTAGTAAAACTATTTATTTGGGCTAACTTGCGCCCGCAGTGGACTGAATCACTCGGCGGCGGCGTACCAGCAAGTGTGCTCGGCGGTCGTCGAACGGAGTGGCCGCCGCTCTCTTCTCACAAAAATGGTCTATAGATATTCTATAGAATTCTTATAGACTCTATTGCCTTCCTGAATATATTTCTTTTTGACTATTCATAGTCTATAGAAAAGGTCTACTAAAAGTGTGCGGCCATAAATCTGTAGATTGTCTATGGACTGTGTGTAGGATCTCTTTTGCCTATAGACTGTTCTCTAAGGTTTGTCTATAGAGAGTCTATAGACTTTAAAGACAGACGTCTATGGACAGTCTATAAACTGTCTAAAGAAATTTTTGTAAGGGGATCGGCCGTGCTCAATTTAAAACTCTAAGGGCAGAGCTGTCAAGATGACTTTCAACCTTTTCAGTCTCTTAGGAGCGCTAAGCCTAACGCCATACTGATATAGTTATGATCTGCAAAAGGTAAAGCTTCCTCGTTTATGCCGTCATGACCCTAATGACGCGGTGAGGTTCTCCAAAAAATGTCTCGGCATTTTTCAATTTCCAGGAAGCAAGAACGCTTGCAACTGGCGTGAAGTTTCTGAAGAAAGGCTTATTTCTGCCGTAATGCGAACATTTGTGAACTCCAATGAAAAGAATGACATATGAAACCTTTTTTTTTTGACGCGAGATCAGACCTCTGACGTACGGAAAGGTCAAGTGTAGGCGTCTGTAGTACACATGAAAAGACAGTGGTCAGGTATAAGAGGCCCCCATCTTAGAGTTGTGTTCTGTTATAGATCTCGTTTTCGAACAAAACCCAGACATAAGGATGCAGCAGTACTTAGTAGCTTGCTTTTTTGTATTTCTCGTTGTCATCTCTGCCCATATGATTTCAGCGTACAGTGATCAGCAAATAGACCTAAACGGATTAGCGCAACATCCGGTTGAAGACTACGGTAGGCGACACCTCATCAGACGCGTAAGTGGGCTTTGACAAGAACTAGTAGACACAGTTTTCACTCAAGCACTGACATTTCGAGGATCACTTCTTTTCCCCGAGAACAGCGAAAAATATTTGTTTTTCCAGATTTTATTTACACACCCTGAAGCCCCAAGACGCCGTTATATTTAAGGAGGAAAAGGGCAGGGGGATGGTCGTAGCAAAATGGGATCTTGCAAATTGTTAAGCACGATATGCACTCCCACATTTCCCCGTAGTCAAGAAGCAGCGTGCATACATGCAAAAGGAATTTCAGAAAAAAATATGCTCAGCTAGCTGAAGTTTTCTAGATAATGTTATAATTGGCTCAAAATAAGCGCAAAAAATCTTGTATTCCTTTTACGATGCTGAAGTACCACTGTCACAAATGAAACAAATGGAAATCATAAACACACGAAAACACTGAAGATACAACCAGTCCATGTCCTCTTAAGTATCGTGATAACAGATGAACAATTCGTGCCCCAGTAAATTTTTACAGGAAGTTTATAGCAGTGAATTGGTTTGTGTTTGTTGTGAGGTTTGTGTTTCGTTTGGAAGGTTCCTACTTTCTGCTACGTTGTCAGTTTTCCACTGTCGGGTGCAAGATGCCTTCAATCACTGATTCAGCAACAGGAGTTTTTCCCAGGGGCATCTGAAGGCATCCATTCTGCCCCGAGTCTTGTAAAACGTCATAGATATTGTTGATATGGTTCTATGAGCTTTCCTCGCGTGGTAATTTGCTGTTGAATAATGTGTGAAGCTTTTATTTTTTCTTTTAGCAGCGTCATTTTTTTGTGCTTCCGCGGAGTGCACATCTTTCTTATGGCAGCTGATTACCATGCTCCTGGGTGGAACAATGGTTGAAACAAAAATGAAAAACGCAGTCGTTATGTAATTTCCTGTAATTTAATTTTAATGTAATTTCCTAAAAAATGTTAATGTTTCATAAAAATGTTTCGTAAAAAAATCGCGTTCATGAATGACCCTACTCAAAGTTTTCATAAGGCGAGTGTGATATAATTTCATACATTGAAATATGAGCTGTATGAATTCAGTACGGTTTGTACGCAGTCAGTATGACATTATGGAAAGCGCTTATAGGTGCTTACGCCCTTCATATGACGCCTTGCATATTTTATCGAAGTTATACAGAATTTTTTATGCGACCAGAACAGATGACGGGTCGAATTTGCCTAAACAGTGCAGGAAGCACAAGTGCACTCCGCTCTTAAAGAAGACTACAATTTTTGGACGCGTTAAAACTCAGAGTCAACGGGAAATTCTAGAGGCGTACCATATCGTTAAACAAGCAGATCGATGTGTAAGTTACACGACAGTGAGATTATTCGATAAAGAAATTAGATTTTTGAACTCTTTAACGTAAACGTGTTGCACAATGATTGCGGTCCTGATGGTTGTCTGTGATGCTGCAATGTACCTTTTCTTGTAAATTTGTCATGTGTGCGCAAGCGTGGTTTGATACTGAAGGGTATAAATGTGACCGTTACTGAAATAAAAGCAACCGATAGTCCAGCGTAGTCCTGTGTTCCTGTTCTGTGTCTCCGTCCTTTGCGCTGGTTTTCTTTCTGCAATCATGTACTTACTCGCCCAGCTCTCCACTGTACTCAAAAACGTATGGATGTCCGTACATTTTCCACATCATATGGACTCCAAATTCGCATAAATGGAACATTTCAGTAGGAATGTTACTCTGGCTCATTGCAGAAGAAGCGTCGTGGAGAACACTGTAGGAACACTTCAGAATGTGGACGACGGCTGTGCTGCTTGAAAAGACAGCACGTCGGAACTTGCCAACGGCGTGGTCTGTTGGGCGACTACTGCAGTGACAGTCAGGTGAAAGGAGGATCCTACGTCGAGTTTTGTCCTTGTCAACAAGGTAGGGAACAGATTTCGCCACTTTTTCATTCCAAAGCAAACGATGTAGCACCTGTTTTGAAGCAAATTTAGTAATTTTACTTCGCGAGGTAACAGTTAGACATGATTCATATGAATAATTGTAACGGGCCTAGAGTAGTCAACATGAACTCCGACGAAAGTAACAGCGTTTGATGCTAGTCATAAAGCAACACTTGAACGCCTTCGTATTGCCCATGTCTACATTTTTGGTGCCCAAAGTGGTGCGCAGTGGCATAGAGGCCCCACGATTTTGTTTTACGTGCTGTGTTCAATGTATGGCGCCCATGTGCAATGACGCAGATGATAGGCCACGTAGGCAGTGTGTCAGTCCCAAAATAAACGAGGTTGTACGTTGCAAGCTTGACAAAATGCGAATACAAACAATAAATGAAAGGGGAAAACACAAGAACTAATCTTTGATGAGAGAATACAGTGAACCATGTAAGTGAAGTCTGGAATGGGGAGAGCTACGAGTTCTTCATGGATGTTTCTCTGCTCCAGGTGGAGGTGGAATGAAGTTAGTACGGTATTGGCAACCATGTGGACAGCATGAATATGAGCATGAATATTTTATTTATGTTTGCCTCCGTTTAATCTTCCCATACCAATATTCAGTAAATTAAGTGAGGACATTGTAAATCATTTTTGTAGACTTCGGAAGAAAGTACCGAAATCTTGCTAGCACTCCTGCACATTTTGCCAGACGACATAGAAGTGTACCAACGTTAGCGTCCCACACCATATTCTTGTTGAAGAATGCTCCAAGTGTTTTGACGGTATAGATATCTACAATTTCTGTGACCGAATTTTCGATGCTAAACTGAAATTCTGACGTGGTCCCTGAATGTCGCGCGCGGAAAATAAGATTCTGCCTTTTTTTGCGCTTAGAACTAGGGAGTTTGCTTCGCTCCAGTGTTTAAGGCCATCTAACGTGTTGTTATTGATTATTATTGATACGTTAATGATTCTTCGTAATACGTCATCACATGCATTAAAGAATGCGAGATATAGGGAGTGAGCCTTTTTAATTCAGTATGCTGAGTCTACTTATAGGATGTGAGGCTAGGACTTTCGGGTTTTAATTTTTTCAAGAAATGAACGTCTTTCGGTGTTTATTTCGGAGCGCAAGTTACTGCTTTTTAAGATTATTATTATTTTCGACTAATTAATTACTGACTCTTTTCGGCGACTTAATGTGGCAGTGCGGTGTGGTCGAAATTCACTTCTATCTCAAAGTTTTTGTCAGCACCTAGAGCTTATTTACCAGTAACTAAAGCGCAAATGGGAGTATTTGAAGTTGTGCTTGTAGTACGAATTGCTACCGTCGTTATAAGAGTAACGAAAGTTAAGTGAGATAGCTGACAGACACAAACGCAAATGGAAGTTTGCTGCTAAGAACTAGGTTGACATTGTATTGCTGGGTTGTCGCGATGAGCTGAGCGAGACGGCGGTCCATCACGTGGCCTTCGTCTTGAAGGCACTGATAGAACTGCCACTCAGTCCTAGCGGTAGCCAGAGCATAACACGTTTTTGTGACGCCCATGCAAGGTTTTGTGCCTGTGTCCTATATGCTGTTGATATGGCTACTTTCTAATTGGGTTATGATGTTGAACAAAAGGTGCTTAGTCAGCAGGCGGCCAGGAGGTGTTGCTTCCCGGTCTGCAGAGGCGTGTGAGCTGGCGGAACAATGCCTCCTATCTCAAAACCGTTTTACTTTTCCAACAGTGTCATTGTTGCATCATGCTCCTGGCTTTTCTGCCTCTTTGATTTTTGACTTTGACTGTGCTGAACTCGTACGCAAAGCCAGCAAACCATTTCTTCAACGCCAAGAATACTGATGTTTTACGATTAAAACCGAATTTCATAAATTGAATTCGACATACTTTTATCGCTACATTTCGGTTTAAACCTGAAGGTTCATATACCCTAGAAGTTATAACCACATTGCGCGGTTAGCGGGAATATTCGAGGACATTTTAATAAAGTGCTGAACACAAGCCTAAAGACTAAGATAGTGGTGAACGGGTAAATTGTGGACCGAGTTGCGAGTCCAACGTAGAGAAAACAGCGGAACGCGAAATGTGCACAAAAATTCGAGTCCTCTTTTTAGAGATATATACACTCTTTGGTTAAGTAGCCGAATCCTAGAACCTTCAGCATAATAAAGGTACTGCTTTTGTAAAAAGTTTGTAGCCCAAGAGATAAGTACGCTTCCGAGTCCTGCAGCAGGACTCGTTTCGCATCCTCAGCTACCTTAGTCTCTTAAACGTGGAGGAAAGTCGCGTCCTGAACTCTTCCAAGCCATGGACTGCCAAAGGCGTTAGAAATTAAGCCTCGCTAGAGCGCTTAGAAACAAACTCCTTAGATTGGATATTTTTTTCAAGGTTAGCACATATTAGCAAACCGATTTTAATTGACATGATGGAAACAACTCTTGTATTTCTTCTTTTTTCCAGGACATTGCGAAATGTTCTATCGAAGGTCATTTGGAGAATGTTCGTACTAAACGTAAAGATTCCGCGACCACATGCCGCACAAAGAAATTTTATTCTGTGCATGTCCTAGGTGTTATCAGTTTTTCTTCTGCGTAATAAAACTTCAGCACCATGCAAACGAGCCGATGGTTTTTGCGCAAATTTCAAGCGTAGATAAACTTGCAAAAGTTAACTGCACGAAGCCGGTGAATTTATTTCACAAAATTGGGAAGGGTCCACCGATACAGTAAGGTCAATCTTGAAGGACCGTTAAGGAAATGAATTTAAAAAATCCTGGACCTTCTGCCCTCCCCAGACGCGAATCATTGACGAAAGGACTCGCATCTTCGTTATCACTACCCGTGACCAGCTTGAAAACGTTAACACAGGTACTCGTGTCCAGGCATTAACATTCTCAGCATCCAGCTTTCTGGTTGTTTTATGAACCTAGCATCCACGTACAACTATGTCGCCACCGGCCTGAATAGAATTCCCTCCAATGGTTGGCAGAGATCAAGCTGAATTTTTTTGACCGCATCTATCGCTATCATCATCACCATACAATACAAAATTAACAGTGCAAAACAAATAAAAAGAAAAAGTATAGAATGAGTGCTCAGTACCGAGTGAGATTTTACTGAAGACATCGTAGAGTGAGCGCCAAGTTTATAGAGCGAGCGACTGCCCCGGAGAGGCGGTGGCCCTGGGTTGCAACCCTCGGCCAGGGCGAATTTTTCCTTAACTACGACGTTTTTTTGGAAGCAGTATAAGTTCCTTTTGTAGCCGTGTGACTGCGCTTGGGTGGGTGCTAATTAGCAGTTTACTGCACCTTGGGTATGCCCTTAAAGCTCTGGACCAACAGAGTTCAAACTTAGAGTTGCTGATCAAGAATTAGTCGACGCTGAGGCAGTGATCGAATATCGAGCGTTAGCTCTGGAATTCTACAGTCGAGCACGCTTCCGTTCTCGATCCGCACGCAAAGCATCCTCGTGAAGCAATCGCTGGTCTGGATCATCGGAAACCGACCGGAAGCGGCGATATAACGCTGACGCACAAGGCCTGGTGCCTGGCTCCCCTTCCATCACGTGTGGCAGCGAAAACCTTTGCGTTGCGTTGTTGTTGTTGTTGCGACTGCAGGATGAATGAAAAGGAAAGTGCACGGGCCTGCCCACTGGCTCAAGCTGAGCCACAATGATCGCCGCCACGTGCAGACGGTAGGAGAGTTAAAAGAGAAGCGAGAGGAAAGATTGAAAGAAAGGACGCGGGTCGCAACAACCGCGTCATCTGAAGCGACGACGGTTTAGTAACAGATACACCCGGTGACAAGCAGCCCTCGCCACACTGAGGAGAGCTCCTAGATCCCAGCGCCGTAGGGCCAGAAAACCACCCTCCATCCTAGAAGAGTTAATGAGTGTGGTCGTTAACATACACCCGGCAGAGCAGCTTACGTGCAGCGCCATCTGTTGGAATACAAGCAGGGCCATCTAGCGAATAAATTCTGCAGTAATATGGCATACCAACTTTGTTTATATTCGCATCGCGTGCAGCGTGTACAGCACAAAACGACGAATCGTTTGACACCATCCGGCGTTGCCCACACTGTGGAGAGACCTGCGATATATTTCACATGGTGTGCGCATGCACTCAGAATCCTCACCTTCCCCCTTCCCATACCCGAGAGGCATGGGAGACTGCCCTCCTCAACTGCTCCACACTCGAGTCCCAAAGGGCTTTGGTAAAGCTGGCGCGGGACAGGGCCTCGTCGTGCGGTGTTTCGGACTAAGGATACCGACCATGTAGCGGGATCTTCTCACTCCCAAACTCTCTTTTTTGTTTAGCATTAAAAAAAGTTTTTCACCACCACCACCACCTGCGACAAATGGTTCGGCCGCAATGGTCGTTTGAAGAACACCGGGGGGAGGGGGGGGGGGGGGGGGGGGGGGCATGGTTTGGGAGAGCAAAAGTCGCCGGTGCGAATCCCCCCTCGTAGACTAGGCTCTGACTCAACTAAGAATTTTGTCCTCCATGACACACGCCGAATCGTTTGACAACACCTCGAACGTTCTGCGCCAAACGGGCGGCCCACATATTTTATACAAATGGGAGTACTAAGGGGTCCAACCCCGATGGCCGCCGGACTGTAAGATGTATAGCGGAACGAAAGTATGTATTCGATTTGCGGCGCTTGAGCACTGCCACTGCGCGACCATTGTTTCTATGCAACTGTCGAACAATGGCTCACATGACCTTGAGAAACGCGACTAGTAGAGCTAAAACTCTGAATATAGTTTTTAACTGCGAGATACCGTTTCAGCGTACAGGCCTATTTTAATGGTTTTGTGTCGCGCGAAGAGCCAATTGAACTCTAGCTCTTTATCGACGCATCTTTTGCTTGCGACTTTTTTCTGGAGTATGAAATTTCAGCGAACTAGCTAGCTCATCTGTCGAGACTCAGAAAAACTCGTCCCAGAGTGGCAGTGGGTTGCACCTTCCACATAAGTATGATATAAATAAGTTTTGCATTAAAAAAAAAGTTACATTGGAAATGAAAGAAAGAAACTGAAGGGCATGAGGGAATTTCCTGAGGCTGCAAAGGAAAATCCGAGGTGGACTATACGAAGAATCTGCTGGAATCTTCTGCAAAATGCGATGGAATAAAAGAATACTATACGCCGGCGTCAAATAGCGAAAAATGAAATGAGGAAGGAAAAGTTTTAGATAATTCGATGAGTAGTGCCCTCCCGTTTCAAGTTCAAGATGTTATTTGATGCGCTGCACATACAACATGCCTCGAAACAAACTTACTGTCTTATGCCGTCGGATTATATGCTCTTAAATGCGGTCTCTTTTTGTGTTATATGGGCCCAAAACTTTATAAATACCTGCAACCGAAAATTGGGCCCATTTGCGGCAAGAAACAGCAGACGACCGCAGGATTAGTGGCCTGCGAGTGTCAGAAACATGCTTTCTAATATAATCGCGGTAACATTCGCTTAGTATTAAATATACGGCACTTGATACCATATATTGACTGGAATCAACGCTTGAAGTGGAATCAAAGCCTTGGAGAGTAATCCCATTAGAAAACAAAACTTTTTAACACGATGTTTGCGTCTCCACCAACTTCCTACTTCCAAGTGGATTCGCATCTATCCGTTCCTGTTACTGATCACCATGTTATTGAGGAAAGACTGACTGACGGTTTTTTTTGTTTGTGTAGAGAAGCTGCGCACGAAACAATACCCAGCTTCCTTATCTAAGCACGCTATGCTGATTCCCGCAGTGATATGAGCATCATCTCAGCTTCGAAAAAAAATCTTCATCAAATGTTAAGGTGTGAAAAGCACTTCGCTAGTGCTCACACAGACAATAAGAATAATTCCTTGTCCTGACTGCATCTGGGGCAGCCGGCACCCCTCGGAACTGCCAGCTGAGGCAACGACACAGTACGACAGCAAAGTACATAGCACAATATTATGTTGCTCAGCCTGCTCTTCTGTCATTCTCTCCCGTCACTTGGGCTCTGCTCCAGCGTTTCCATGCTTTCTTTATTTCCTTGCAGCCTAGTTCGCTAGCAAAAACTTTTGTAAAAACATTCCGGGCGGTCAGCTTGCTGTATACTGGGCATTGTTTCCATATTTTTTCTTTTAAAGTTTTTTTTTTTTCACACAACTGACAATCTGGAGCATTTTCTAAGAAAAACAAAATGAGAAACAAAAAGGTCCGCTACAGGAAAAAGCGGTGAAATTAGAAGCAGAAAAAATTTATCGGGTGATTCTTTCTGAGTTAATGTTCAAATTAAATATCATATTGTAGAATTCAACTTTACTTGCTTGTGTTCAACTAGTTTTTGAAATCTTAAACTGAGAATGTTTACGCGTAACGCAAAAACCTAAAAAAGTACCTTGAAACCCGCGTTCTTTGTTTTATGCGCTTCCAAGTACCCTTGTTTGTACACATTGATTGCTGGTCTGGCGGTCAAACTTCCCTTTTTGTATTTAATAAGCATATGTAGGTATGGATAGCCAGCCCGTCTTCATAAAACTGACTATGGAATGATGCACAGGCGATTGTGCGTCGAGATTATTTTGAAGTCTCTAAAATCTCCCGGTCAGGCCTCTGCTTGTTTAGATAAAAGAGCAACATCACTGGCTTCTTTATACCACGACCAGAGCGCAAAGCGTTGGTGGTGTTATATCCCATGGCCTACGCCACCGATAGTGGCGTAGGCCTAGGTCGCGTCTCGTGTGAAAAACAGGAGTTCGCGTGCCGACATTATTAACAAACTAATATAGCAAAATAGGCACAACGAATCTCCCATGAGATATATAAACTCATTATTAATGTGGGTGAGCAGAGACTAGGGCCCTAATAATGTAGCGGCTCCAACATTCGAAATTTCGTATTACCACTAGCTTTCTAAGCATCCGAATCTATTGTTTTTTCGTAAAGCATCAGGTGTATACGCTTCAATTTTCTCCGAGTTCCTCGTGTTTACCAAACGGTGTTAGCAAACGCTCTTACAACAAAATTTTTACGTTTGCTATAACCCCTCCAAGCCTAACTATCACTCATGGCAGCACTTCGTCACTTGGTCAAGTGGTAGCGCCATTCCCGCGTAAGTTTATGCTAATTTGTTTTACCTGCGAGAAACGTTTGTTAAAAAAACGAGCAAAAAGGAACAGAAAGTTACGGAGCAATCGACTACGACTAACAACGTAATTCTGAACGAAGGAGATTTAGAAAGGGAGAGTTAGCGATGCAATAACAGTGGGTTATAAAGAATGTGTGCATCTGCCCAAATCCATTTTCAGCAAAAGGCCTGCTTTAGACCTGTACCGAATGAAGCAGAACAAAAATAGTTATTGCATTGATTGAAATGTTTCGTGCCTTAGGATGCGAATTCAATGAATGAATGCTGCCTACAGGAACTAATGCGTAACGTGCAGAAATAGCAGCGAAATTGGTGAACTTGATTTCATAGTATGGCGCACATTGCGTAAAAGTGTAGACGGGGCAGCTCCAGAGACACGCGGTATAATAATAGCACAAAAAATGGAGCGATACTGCTGTAAAAATAAGAATAAATAAAAGATGGCTGGACTTTTACTGGCGTAAGTACAGTGGAAGGTACTCAGATATATGTAGTAATGCGTTGCCCTTCGCATTTACAGGTAATAAGGATTTGGTGGACAGAATAAGTTGCTCTCAGAGCAAGTAAATGAAGCGTAAATTCGGAAATAAAGCCTACAAAAGACGACCTTGATTGGACCGGACGTGTGTCTGTTCGGCTTAGTTTTCAGGCTGATGTTTTTTCAAGGAATTTTAAGAGATTGTTTGCCTAGAAGTGCTTTGCACAAGTCTTCGTCCGGCTGCTCCTTGGGCATTTTTGATATGATGATTCCCGCACTAAAATTGTTATTTTTAAGATTTGAAGTATGACTTTTGCATGCTCAGGCGCAAAATCTATCTCGCTTGCCCTCACAAAGAAAAGAATGATCATTACATTGTCGTAACAGTGTGTCATACAGCCGGCTCATCTTGAAACCGCGAGCGAATTTAACAGACGAAAATGACAACAAAGCAGACGGGACAGCGATGAACCGTTAAGTTTTTTTTTGTTCTGTCCTGTCACCTGGGCTGACAGCTCTGTTCTGCATTTTTTTTTTGTGTCTGTGCATGTCTTTGCGCGGCAGCTCTGGTTCCTGAACCAGAGATCTTGGCTTACGCTCCAGAAAAGCAGTTTCCACTTCTGATTCCTAATATACAATATAGACTCAGGGCCACCTGTCTCGGTGTTAAAAAAAAAGCACCAATGAAAATGGGAGAGAACAGCTGCATAAATCTTTCGGTGTAAATAAGGGACCGAAAATGCGGACCTAAACCGGTGCGATCGTGTGCACGTATATAGAAATGCACAGGTGATGATAGGATGCGATCCGACCAATCTGCTTTAGCAGAAGTGGACGTACATATCTCAGTTAGACTGATCGCCTTGCCAGTGCGTTTTACTGCTAAAGCCATGTAACTGTCATGCTGCTAAAGCAAGGCCAGATGCTTATACCTTACGCTTTCGATGTACTCGAAAATAAGCTGCTTACATCTGGCGATGATGTTCATTTGACAACGCAGCTTAGCAGCTTGATAATCCGTTTCACGTACCGTCGGGTGCAAAAGTGACCAAACCTCCTCCAAGTTCCGGCCC
The DNA here is from genome assembly GCF_052857255.1 of Amblyomma americanum. Taxonomy (NCBI): domain Eukaryota; kingdom Metazoa; phylum Arthropoda; class Arachnida; order Ixodida; family Ixodidae; genus Amblyomma; species Amblyomma americanum. The sequence continues at coordinate 8,272,229 of NC_135506.1, forward strand.
GTGCCACTCTGCTTAGGGGCGCCACCTGACAAAGCACTTCTGGTGTCAAAACGGGCCCGCAGCGCCAGCCTCGACACCAGACGTGTTTAGTCAGGTGGCTCCCCAACGTAGAGTGGCACCGGTCGGAACTTGGAGGGGTGGGTGACAGGGGGGTATGTCTTTTACTTCTGCCCCCGATGATACAGCTGGATTTTGCCGTTGCTAAGTCTTCTCACGCTCACGACCACGCCGAATCTCGGCTGCTGAGGGTGGCTGATGCGACAGTCTCCCATGGCGAAATCGCTGCACGCCCCCACGCGACCTTTACTCTGGGCCGCGAGGAAGACGAATCAGCCATGGGCGCGTGAGGTGCGCTCGGCCTATTCATGTGATCATGATGCAACACCACCGTCAGCAACGACACTAAACTTGCTAACTGATGGTTCACAGCCTAGCCCTGCGTGCCATAATAAGCCGGACGCGTGAGGAGCCCTCGTGCAGCGCTATAGAAGTGCTAAGCCAGATGACGTCATGTCCACCGCCGGAGCGTTCCCTACAACAGATTGCCTCTGTAAAAGCCTGTTAACAGCAAGGAGAATCGATACATACATGGCGCCCCTGGATGGTCTGAAAGCAGTGGGCCATCCTGCGCATATACCCGTTTCAGAGGCGTTTCAGAGACAGGAAAGGAAATCAAGGAACAAAAAATTACGCCACGATAAAGGTCAATCTGATCAGAATGCTGGAGCATGAACCGTTTCTATGATCGGTGACACTCCAGTGCTTAGGTTAGGCTTTCTCGATTTCTCTTTGCAGTTCGCTCACAGATCTGCTACACCTATCGAAGGCATTGCTTCAAGCATGTTGTCTTCCGTAATCACCCAACTGGTTGCGCTGCCACTTCCTGAAGGTGTACGGCAGTCATCACATTGTTGGCACCACGCGTTGGTCTACCCCGCACCGCATTCCGCGATGAAATCGCTTCTATCGCGCTGCCAAAGACCTCATAGCTCAATTCACAACCATACACAACACTGCACCACGTTCTTAGGGCGAGGCACTAAAGTGCACAGTCCACGCGCGCGCGCTGCTTTCGTTTCTCTGACGTTTCGCCCTTAGCCTGCACACGTCGTTTCCGTTTTAAATAAGATTACGTCACAGCTGTCTCTTTTTTCCGCCCCGTCCGACACACACTGCAAGCAAGACCATTGTACTGCTCCAAGTCCGAGGCGTGTCTTCTATTTCTCCCCGCTCTTTCGTATCCCCATTTCTCTGTTCTTTCGTTCTCCCACTTTCTATGCTTGCCCGAGATACACTGCAAGCTCGGCGCAGTGCCTTCTCCTCCAGAGCGGTTTACATTTTCGTCCTCCCTCTACTACCTCCCCTTTCTCCACGCTTCTTCGATGCGTGCCCTCCCGTAGGCTTGTTCCGGTAGTAGTTGTAGTAGTAGTAGTAGTAGTAGTAGTAGTAGTAGTAGTAGTAGTAGTAGTAGTAGTAGTAGTAGTAGTAGCAGCAGTAGTAGTATAGTAGTAAACATTTATTCGTGAAAAGGGCAGTAAGGGCGGAAAGAGCGACAGCGAGTGGAGCCTTCATTTTAATCGCTCTGGCTTGGCTTGGATTATGACCTTCCGCTGTGTCGCTAGGTGCGGGCTGGACAGAGTGGCCTCCCGCATGTCCTCCGTTTTTTGTTTTTGCATTTCTGGAGGTTCAGGGCCTCCACACCCACACGTAACCTGGTAGGCTCTGGGTCTTGGTCGCTCCACGGACATGCTTCTTTCTGGTGTTCCGGAAAATGTACGGTACTTATGTAAATCCGGGGAGGTACCAATCTGAAATTCTCTCCAGACTCTGCCTTGCTGTGCTCTGAGTCCCTTGTGGCGAAGACGGCAATGCTGATGTTGTGTGCGTAGATGTTATAACCGTGAACCTTAGACCACTGGGACGAAGTGAGTGGTTGGAATGGTTGCGGGGTCTTGGATTGTGACCGCTCGGTTTGTATCTTCTCGAGCTAGTCGCTCCACGACGTTATTACCCTCAAGTCCCGAGTGCGCCGGGGCCCACGTGATTTGATGTTTGAGCGAGGAGTTTTTAGCCAATGGATTAGTAGTGAAGTGTATAATTTTTTTATGTATTCTGTCTGGAAGAAAGAGCCGACATGCCTCTTGGCAGTCGGCAATTATGTGGTGTTTTCGACTGGTTGCATCTCCATGGTGGACGGCTGGTACTACCACTACAGCCTCAGTTTCAGTAACTGTACAATGTAGGATTGGAATGCTAGGTGCTTCTTAGCAGGAAGTGTCTGTTACTACAGCTACAGCAAAGTTTAAGAAATTTTTATATAAGTCAGCGTCCACGTATACCGCCTTCGGGCTTCCTTTTCTGCACTTTAGGTAGTTCACTCTGGCATTTCTCCTGCCTGCATTGTTAATTCATTTTTCAGGCAGAACTACAAAGGCATTAATATTTACGCAGAATCCCTATGCGTACTTACATCTCTCCACTCGAGAAATGCAATCCTTACGCTACTTGGTCACACCATACACAACATAGCAATAGCAATAGCTCAGGGAAAAAGCATAAAACTCTGCTGGGTACCGAGTCATGCCGGAATTAAAGGCAAGGAGAAAGCAGACATCTGCGCTGCTCAAGCTCGTGGCAAGCAAATAAAAAAAGTAAATGTACCCTTTAAAGATTGCAGGAACTTAGTACATCGTAAGCTAGGAAAAAAAATGGCAGTCCGCTTGGAACAGCAAAGCAAATAAGAAAATACACTTTGTAAGACCAGTTTTAGGTGAATGGAAGCCCTGCGCCCACCAGGGATGTTTCAAGGAAGTTATCTGCTTTCATCGTATAGGACACACACACCTCACGCATAACTTCCTACTGACAAAACAACTCCCTATCTGAATTATGGTAAGATGAGCTAATAGTAAACAATGCTTTATTTTCGTTCAGAAAATTCGAAATACTAAGAAGAAAGGATTTTGCAGTTTTTTTACAATGAACACGCAACATTCCATCCGTGAAGGTGAAATTGTTGATTTTCAGATGTTTTTGATTTTTTAAAGAAAGCAGGTTTGTGAACAAATTGTAGATTTGATTAAGTGTGGTCAATTAATCACAACAAACAGACTTTTTTAACCACACCTAAGACACCTTCCAATTTTTGAGAAGAAGTCTGAGGTCTTCATTTAATTGTTGGGAGCCTCAAAATCCTTAACCTTCGTGCTAGAAGCCCGTGAGCTTCTCGATGTCCATCAGTGCGGTTTCAAAAAGGCATGCTCCACAACAGACCACCTAGTTCGCCTTAAGAATACTGTCCGTGAGGCCTTCATACACAAACAACAATGTCTTGCTGTTTATTTCGATTTAGAGAAAGGATATGACACAACCTGGAGGTACGGAATTCTTCACGACTTGGATGAACTTGGCATTCATGGCAGGATGTTGAACTGCCTAAAAGATTTCCTGTCAAACCGTTCATTCAATGTACGCCTCGGTTCAACCCTCTCGAGAATTTTCATTCAGGAAAATAGAGTGCCTCAAGGAGGTGTCTTAAGCACGACCCTCTTTGTTGTCAAAACGAATTCTATTAGCAAAATAATTCCAATGTCTGTTATGTATTCGATCTATGTCGCTGATCTGCAGATAGCTTGCACGTCCTCAAACATATCAACATGTGAAAGACAAGTGCAGGTAACAATAAATAAACTTTCAACATGGGCTGACCGAAATGGTTTCCGGTTCTCAACACAGAAAACACTGGCCATTCTTTTCTCACTCAAACGTGGCCTACAGACAGATCCTAGACTACGCCTGAACTAAACGGAATTACCGATAAAAAGTGAACACAAATTTCTGGGCATAACGTTTGACAAAAAACTGACCTTCTTGCCCCACATAAAGAACCTGAAGAAGAAAACTTCTCGATCATTAAAGATCTTAAAGGTGTTTTCGCATAAACGCTGGGGGTCTGATAGAACCTGCCTTTTGCTCATCTACCGCAGCATAGTTCGCTTTTGCCTAGATTATGGGTGTATAGTGTACAACTCGCTCGACCATCCTACCTTAAGCAATTAGACCCAGTACATAATTCAGCTTTGCGCCTTGCAAGTGGGGCATACAGGACATCACCAATAAACAGCCTATATGTCGAATGTAACGAACCAGCCCTCGCAGATAGAAGAGCCATGCTCACATGTGCATGCGTCCTAAAAACCCGTTCACTGCAAAAACATCTCTGCTACTCCATAGTTACGAAGTGACCGTCTAAGCAGCTTTTTAGTAACAAACCGAATGCGACGAGACCCCTTATCCTCCGTTTCGAAGAAATTTTCCAGGAATTGGGTATTTTAGACACACTACCTGATGTCGCCCAGAGACCCAAACCACTGCCACCTTGGTACACCTTTCTCGCTGTAGGGGACTACACAATGACACAATTTCAGTAAAAGCAAACTCCACGTGAACACATACTGCAAGAATTTTTGGCACAAGAGGAAAAGTACAAAGAATACACAGCATTTTATACAGACGGTTCTAAAACATCACTTTAGGTCGGAAGTGCTGTGGTGCAAGACAAATGGGAAAAGGTAGTTCGGTTACCTCAGTGAGCGTTAATTTTCTCAGCTGAATGTTATGCCATTTCGGTGGCGGTATCAAAAATAGTCGAAAAGAACATGTGTGACCACCCCCGCCCTATATCAGATTGGAGTTTGTGCACCTCTCTCTTCGTGATATTCAGTGCGAAGTTATTGGTGGAAGACTGCATGATGTATTCTGTCCAGAGCTACTCAGGAAACACTACTTAGCTGCTTCATCTTCCTATGATATACTGATTTCTGCAGTAAAATTGTCATTTTTTAACCTCTGAATTATTCTTGGTTCGTTATCAAAGAGCCAATTCGTTGGGCCTCACAGATACAATAAGAATTGTTCCTCGTCGTGGTTGTTCCTAAGGCAGCCGCCACACATTTTGAACTGCCAGCTCAGCGAAGCTCACGGATTCACTTCAAATCAAAGAGAACAATAATAAATCGTTCAGTGTGCTCTCCTGTCACTGCGTCTCGTCATTTAAGCTATGTTACAGCATTTCCATGCATTATTTCTTTTTTTTTGTAGACTAGTTTGCGAGCCAGACCAATTCGCAACAATACTCCGGGAGAACAACTTGAAGCACTCTGCATTGTTTTCGACTTTATGTTGTTGAATTTGTTTTGCCGAAAATTTTGACGAAATTTTTAATCGAATGACTTTCATACTGCTGACCATCTTGTGCAGTTTCCAAAAAAAAAAGTGACACAGGGGGAGAGAGAGAACTTCCACAGGAGGAAGTTGGGGAAATTGGAAGCAGAAAAAAAAGTGTCATCAGGTCAAAGCAAAATCATCCAGCTACTGTATAAAATGACGGGACATTTCCGTCCTACTGCGGCTACTGAATTGGAGCAGGTGCCATGATGAACTCACTGAAGACCCTGATGGCTGTTGTCGCTGCAGTTTTCATCATTGTTATTCTGTACTCTGCCGGAAATCATGCAGCAGAGGTAAGTGCCAACTTTACATCGCGTAAATTCTACGAATTACAGTGTAGCTTGACATGCTAAAAAAATGGACGCAGACCGAATGAAAACTGCCTTCCCTTTACTTTCTAATGTGTTCCAGGGATTGCGCTTGTTAAAATTGCCCTATTTGAACACAGATAACATACTCATGTCAGTAGGGAGCTTTGCTTAGTGGCTGTATTACTAGAGTACGCTGAGAGAAATAATTTACGGATCATGAGTACCTTCTTTCGCAAACGAGAGCACAGCAAGTGGACGTAGAAAAGCTCCAATCGTGAGACTAAAAATGGAATAGACTTCATACTATGCCCTCACCCTGGCATCGCGCAGGATGTGGACGTCCTCGGAAAGTTGCGTTGTTGGCACCACAGGATGGTAAGGTCTTGAATTAGCCTAGACTTGAAGAGGGAACGGATGAAGCTAACGAAGCGGAAGCCCATTAACGAGTTAGTGGCAAGAGCGAAAGTAGAGGAATTGAGGATATCGGTCGAGAACAGATATTCGGGTTTAACTGAAGACGACGACTATAATGTTAACGCTATGAACGATGACCTCAAAGCTATCATTACGGTGTACGCAGCACAGGTAGGCGGTAGGTTGCTTCGACAGGATGCGGGCAAACTCTCTCAGGAGAAAAAAGATGTGATTAAGAGACATCAAAGCATGACAACATCAAACCCCACATAGAGACTACCGCTGCCAGAACTCAAGAGGTGAACTGAAAATCATGATCAATGAGTCAAACAGGCAGAGCAGAATGCTGGGTCTAAAAATTAACATGCAGAAAGCCAATGTAATGTTCAACAGTCTCGAAAGAGAACAGCAGTTCACAATTGGCAGCGAGGTGCTGGAAGTGGTATGGGAATATGTCTACTTAGGGCAGGTAGTGACAGCTGACTCGGATCATGAGAAGGAAGTACGTGTAAGAATAAGAATGGGATGGAACGCATATGGCAGATTCTTTTAGATCATGAATGGCAGTTTACCTGTATTCCTCAAGAGAAAAGTGTACAACCGCTGTATCTTACCGGTATTAACCTACGGGGCAGAAACGTGGAGGATAATGAGGAGGGTTCATCTTAAGGACAACGCGAGGAGCTATGGAAAAAAATGATAGGTGTAATGTTAAGAAGCAGGCAGAGTTGGTGAGGGAACAAACGCGGGTTAATGGCATCCTAGTCGAAATCAAGAGGAAGAAGTGGCCTTGGGCCGGGCATGTAATGCGAAGGCAAGATAACCGCTGGTTCTTAAGGGTACCGGAGTGGATTCCAAGAGAAGGCAAGCGTAGCAGGGGGCGGCAGAAGGTTAGGTGGGCGGACGAGATCAAGAAGTTTGCGGGCATAGGGTGGTCTGAGCTGGCGCTAGACAGGATTAATTGGACATACAGGAGAGGAATTTATCCTGCAGCGGGTGTAGTCAGGCTGATGATGGAGAATGATGAATGATATGAATACAGAAAAGCAATACACTCAATAAAACCCAAGGAACACATCACAAAATAAAACATTAGAAATAACGAAAATGCAAAGCACAGTACAATACATCCCGCTCTAATTACTGCGGGACAAAAATGGGAAATTACTGCAGGGAGTTTTGTTCTGAAGTGGTTTGAGGAAAAAATGAAATTTTGTATATCCAAGTTCGTGAAGATACGTGCGATGTGGTAATAAATGTTTATAGCGGACGTTCTAAGGTGTTTTTGGAGAAGTCATCTGTTCAGTGCAAAGTTGAGAAAATTACAGACACTGAAGGAAGACTACTTTCGCTTTTTTTTTATTTCAGGGCGCGAGACCAGCGCTGGATTACCCCGCATGGTTGCCGGTGAGTCGAGAAGTTGACAAATTAATACTTAATTAAAATAACTGCTTAGTTCGAAGTCGTGTGCTCTTTATGTGTGTCCATTAGGTGCATGAACAAAACATGCCTCTTTGCGTTCTGAGGGTCATGTACTTCCAGCGCGCTTCGTTGATTTTGAGCGGGATGTTTTGCGCAGCAATCAGCAAAATGCGCAAAACACCCTTGGGTGTGTGGGGGCAGCCATACGTGCACTTTTGTCATAGTGCAAATAAAGTAACAATGTCGTAATATTTCCTCCAGCGTCACGACGTGGGAGAACCTTGCGATGTCGAGCGCAACTGTCAAATAGGCCTTTGCTGTGCCCGGATGACTCTAGAGGAGGGAAACAAATGCCGAGCGAGGAACAGCACAGTCGGCCTGCGCTGCTCGAAGAAAAGGTGGCCGAATGGCACCATAACTAAAGCCTACATCGGAGGCTGCCCCTGCGGCAAAGGTGAGTACGCTGTATCGTTGCGGCTATTTTAGGTGCGCACTCTCCAACAGCTTAGTAATGCGAAGGAAATGATCAAAGACCAAAGTGTTGTGCTGTTTGCGAGAACATCTTGAGTGGACATGAAAAAAATGTAACGAAAACAGAAATGAGATACGTTTTTCTGCTCTTCTGGATTAGGTTAAACTGATTTTACGCACGCATCCATGAGCATAATTATTGTTCTTAAGGTGATACGGGGCAGCGAGACGAGGTTTCTTGCAGTTTGTGATTGAGACAAGAATAACAAATTAGGAGCCCTATTCTCTAAGGAGACATGACGTAGTGCGACTTTGCAGCATTCGTGAGAAGCGACCAGACGATTGTTTTATTGGGGACCAGATCTCACCATTGGCTGCACATCGCAACCATTGCCGAGCCGGTTCGTGTGGCGGGAAATGTCTTCGGCACGACCTTGTGACTTAGTTTAAAGCAGTCGTGCAGTCACTATTGCATCACAACAAATGAAATGATATGGGGACATGGATACTCACAGAATGCGGCCCCTGGATAAGACTTCAGAAGGTATTTCGATGGTGAAAACCTTTTTAAGAGCCTATAAATGCAGTTGCTCAGCCTTTTTTTGGACGACATTGCATTTATTTATTTTTGTCAGAAATCATTTATTTAAGCTATAAGTGCTATAACCTATACATGCTGGCCCCATACCCTCAACAGAAGAAAGAAAAAAAAATGAAAATTGGTTTTGAGGAAAGAAAATGGCGCAGCAACTGTCTCCCATATCTCGGTGGACACCCGAACCATGCCGTAAGGTAAGGGGTAAGAGACGGAGTGAAAGAAGAAAGAGAGAAAGAGGTGCCGTAGTCGGAGAAGGAGAGCCTGGCAGGCTTTCACGGGCGGCGATCGCCGCGTTGCCTGCCCGGCTATGTCGTCTAGCTCCGTCAGCGGGCGGGCACCAAGACGATCCAATTCACTGCATGCTGGTCCGGCTCTATTTGCAGGGCATGCATGTGCAGGAAACATGCGGTCGAAACTAAATTGGCAGAGTTCGCATCAGAGCTAAAGTTTTTTGTCACAGCGAACTCGAACATTTACAAAAATTTTAAATTTTCCGTCCCATTGGTAAGCAGCACAAAAGAAGAAAAGGTGCCCCCCCCCCCCCCGTCTGGAAGACGTTGAAGTAGCGCGCGTTAGCAGTTTTGTTTACTAGAATTGATATGAATGATATTGAAGTGAGGTACAGAAACGGAAATACGAATTTGACATCTTGGATTTATAAGTGATAGCACCAATGTATCACCAGTTGGATATATCAGTGACGTCGCCGATCAATCACCAATTCGATATACTAAAGACGTCACCATTCAATCACCAATTGGATTGCTATACGATTTATTATGGGGGCCGCCATCTTGAATTCCTTGGACTTCGAAAATTTTGCGGCGAATTTCCCCCCAAGATATCGAGAAACGTGATGAGTAAAAAGTAACGCTCTTAAAATTTCATCACTGAAAGGAGTTTGAATTTTGAATCAGCTCCACCACAAAAAGGGCGGCTCCATTTCTCAATTCTTTATACCAGTGGTCTTCAAACTTCAGCCTGCGGGACGCAACCCTTAAGTGCGCCTGCTGTCGCGCGCGCATCATATCGAAGATTTTATGGACGACCCTTTCCGATTAGTACGCGTCGATCCGCGTGGGTTGTAATATGAGCTGGGTCTGTTCAGAACTGCAGCCGTAACCAGAATGACACCGGCTGCCAACGCCCGATGCCTGGCTATTTGGGCACGTGTGTGGGTGAGATAAGCTGCTTTCCTTACTCCAGAGGCGTGGGATCCTTACACGTTCACGGGGAGGCGGAAAATATCGCTAGCTAAACTGCTGTCAGCCTGGAAAATTATTCTTCAGCATTTTGATAGGATTCAAGAACTCGCGGTCGCCAACAAATGCAACAAATTTCGTATCTGAAGGTAGCAACAGCAGCGCCGAATAAAGCGTACTCCCCAAGAGAGGATTTTTGTGGGTTATTCATAGGCAGTAGCGGCCGCGGCGGCGTTGAGATGTTTTGACGCTTGCACACAATGGCTTTTCTCATCGATGCCACAATTTTGTTTACAATGTATCTTGGCATTTGAACCTTCTCAACTTTTGCGCATTTTGGCAGAGAAATGAAAACAAGCATTACATTCAGTATTTTAATTTGATGAAAACTATTACATTTTTATCGTAAAGGCTTTAACAACAAGGTGTGCATCCACAGGTCTGAGGTGCAAGATGGATCGCCGACTTAGATATGGTACCTGCGAGCATTATCCGAAAAAAAATGTGTCCCAAAAGGAAGTTTGAGATTAACGAGCTACCTCTGAGACACGGGCGCTCTTCAAGCTATGTGACGCCAATAAAATGTTTCGGCTTTGAAAGAAAGTGTTTCTGAGACCTTCATTTGCTCATGTATTCAGTAGAAGAGAAAATAATTCGGTTAACTGATTCAGTTTCTTCAGCATTTCACATCGTCTACCATATATAATACTCTTAATATAGTAAGTAAGTGCGCAAGAATTCCCGCAAGGGCACCTTGAGTCTCAAGGTGATGGTGCTTGGCGCCACCACGGACCCTAGCTCACCGCACCGAAGCTGTCATCCGCACCGTGGCGATAGGTTTTAAGGTGTAGGGTAGAAACCATGAACGGTGGCGGTCGGCGCCATGGTCAAGCTCCGGCCGAAGGGCTCCCCGTCTGTTTACCAGGCGGGGGGCTCCGGGACCTTCCTGTGAATAAGACGGTGAACCACAGGCGACATTTAGGAACCGTCATTATATACATAGCGCATGAGTAATTCTTCCTCTAAAAAACCTGATCGGTCCCTGAAAAGGAACCGCACCGATGAAAGCACTGCCAGAACTCGACCCAACTCTCAACATTTTTCTCGCTTCCTGATTGTCTACTCGCTTGTAGATAATGAACCAATTGCTGCCATATATGTTTTTCTCATTGCTAGGACTCCGGAAAAAATGATAGGCAAAAACTACAATGCAAATAAAAACTCACATCCGGTGACCTTCTTGTCGAAGTGTCACAGAAAGACCACTCGGACACTCTACTCAAGCAAAAAGAGTTTGCTCACCTCTTGGTCTGGGCTGCGGAGCAAAGCCTCCCAGGATTCTATAGTGCGTGAGCTATCATATTTAGCCGGGCACGTCCACACCATGTGGACCAAATTCATCGGTCAAGCCCTTGCTGCTGCTGTATCCCAAGGGATCCCGGCCGACGGCTAGGACCGACAGGGGAGATGGACTTCTCTCCTGGCGTTCATTGACTGGTGTTACAATAAAGTTGTTTCTCTCTCTCTCTCTCTCTCACCTCTTGGTAACCATCTCGTCCCACCGCAGCCTGAAAACTGTACAAGGTGTTATATCCGAACGTGACCTAATCCGTGAAACAGACTCAGACCTCCTTGAAGGCTTCCGAGATCAAGGTGTCATTTCCCTTCGTCGCATCGCCATAAGGCGTAACGACGAAGAGGTGGTAACACCCCACATCGTGTTAACTTTTGAACGTACCCGTCTACCAGATGCTGTCAAAGCAGAATTCATCCACTGCAAAGTCCGCCCATACATTCAAAACCCGAGAAGATGTTTTAATTGTCAAAAGTACGGACATAGATCAAAAACGTGCCGGGGAAAACTCACATGTGCGATGTGCGGTGCCCATGAGCACCCAACAGAAAACTGCAGTGCCGTTCAAGTAGAGTGTCCAAATTGCCACGGGCCACACGCCACGTATTCGCGGACATGTGAGACATTTCAAAACAAGAAAAAAATCATCCAACTGAAAGTAACTGAAAATATCACATTCCCTGAAGCCCGGAAGAAGCTCTCGCTTCTCTCCGGAAGATCCTACGCTGACGCAGCGCGCAGGGGGGCCGGGAGGCGTCTAGTCACGGTGGGCACGCAATACAGCCTCGCTGATGCAGGCCCATTTCGGCCCCTCACCAAGCAGCCTCAGGCTGCACTAAACTTTGATGTTCCAGAGGTCAACTTCTCGCAGACCTCTGGAAAAACACAGACAAGTGAGAGGGAGTCTTTCCCTCTTGAAAAATCCACGTCTGCCTCCACGTCTGCTTCCGCATCTCCAGCGGAAGCAATGGAGGTGGCACCGGGATGCCCAGTCCCGCAGGCGATGAGGGAGTCCCCCAAAAAGAGGCGGAACACTCTGGACCGCCTCAAAACAAAAATACATATTCCAGTGAAGCCGCCTGTAAAGGTGGCGACATCTAAATAACACCCCAATAGCCTTCGCTTTCTCGCTAAGAATTATGGATGTCGAGAGCATTATTTACTGGAACTGCAGAGGTCTTCTTAAGAACCTGGATGACATATATGAAATACTCGCGCAATATCATCCAAACATACTTTGCCTTCAAGAAATACACTTAAACCCAGCACATGCAAACTTTCTAAAAAAATATGTAGTATACAGGAAGGACAGGCAAGGCAGTGCCCACTCATCAGGTGGCGTCGCTATAGTGGCTCAGAATTCAATTCCTTCCCTATGTCTTCCACTTGCTACTCATTTAGAGGCAGTGGCAATACGAGCCCTAACTTTTGGCAGAGTAATAACCATATGCTCTTTATATATCCCACCAGATCATCGCCTGTCAATTGATGAGCTCGAAAAACTCATTGGCCAGCTACCCGAGCCGTTCGTGTCGGTTGGAGACTTTAACGCACACCACCCATTATGGGGAGGTAATAGAACCGATTCTCGAGGCAGGCAAATTGAAAAATTCTTGTTATCATCTGGCTCATGTTTATTAAATAGAAAAGAACCAACACATTTTAATGCAACACACAGCTCATATACGGCGATAGACCTTGCTATTGGCTCGCCATTGCTCTTGGCAGCTACTGAGTGGGCTGTTATTAATAACCTCTATGGAAGTGACCACTTCCCCATTTCTTTAAAATACATGGGAAATATAAATCCGAGGGTAGATAATCCTATAAGGTTTAAAGAACAGATTGCTGACTGGACGCTGTTCCGGGAACTCTCAACACTGCCCTGTTCATCAATAACGAACATATGCATAGATGAGTCCCAATCCTTGGTCACATTGCATATTATAGATGCTGCACAGAAATCCATTCCACAGACATCAGAAAAAATACGCAACAAACGAAAGCCATGGTGGAATGCACAGTGCGAGAAAGCTCGTCATGACCAAAATAATGCATAGTCAAAATTCCGCCGTTATCCTACGGCTGACAACTTAGTCAACTTCAAGCGAGCTAAAGCAAATGGTAGGCGTACTCGGCATATATCCAAACGCGAAAGCTGGCAATCATTTCTCTCCTCTGTAAATTCTTACACAGATACACATAAAGTGTACAGTAGACTAAAAGCACTTAAAGGGCATAGTTCACATCCAATTCCTCTTGTTAGCACTGCTGGTGATACATTGGAGCACCAAGCAGATACACTAGGCAAACATTTTGAATACACTTTTAGCTCAGCACATTATACAGATTCCTTCTTGAGATACAAGCTAGCTGAGGAGCGCAAACCTATTCACAATAATAAAAGGCCATCAGTAGAAGGATACAATAGCCCATTCACTTTACAAGAGTTGAAAGTGTCCTTAGGCACTTGTGGGAACTCAACAGCAGCAGGTCCTGACAGGGTTACATATGGAATGCTTAGGCACCTGCATGAACAAACCCTTGAAACTATCCTGTGCCTGTTTAATAAGATATGGGCTGCTGGACACCTTCCAAAAGCCTGGAAAGAAGCAATTATTATTCCGGTATTAAAGCAAGGCAAAGGAGCCACACTTGCGGCCAGTTATCGGCCAATTGCCCTAACCAGCTGTTTATGTAAGCTCTTTGAAAAAATGGTAAATCGTCTCCTTGTGCATTTTCTTGAGATCAATGGCCTTCTTGACCAGCACCAAGCTGGATTTAGAGCTATCTGATCAACCACTGACCAGTTCGTTGCCTTCGAGTCCTACGTAAGGGATGCCTTTGTGCATTCAGCAGCACTGTTTATCTGTTTTCTTTGATTTAGAGAAAGCTTACGATACCACATGGCGTTATGGTATCATCCGTGACCTGTTCGCCTTTGGGATCTCGGGAAATAAGCTGTACACCATTCAAAGTTATCTGTCTGAGCGAAAATTCAAGGTCCGTGTAGTGAATTCGATATCCAAGCAGTTTATACAAGAGAATGGTGCCCCTCAAGGCGGCGTTCTCAGCTGCACTCTTTTTATAGTGAAAATGAATTCATTAAAAGCGTCCTGCCTAGATCTATATCCTACTCCGCTTATGTCGACGATATACAAATAAGTTACAAGTCATGTAATTTGTTCATCTGTGAGCGGCAAATACAGCTCGGTGTAAACAAAGTAGCAAAGTGGGCAGACCAAAATATATTTAAACTCAATTCATCAAAGACTGTAAGTGTACTCTTCACAAAAAAGCGTGGTATTAGGCCTGAACCCGACATCACACTTAATGGGCAGAGTATTGCTGTCCAAAGAGAGCACAAATTTCTTGGTGTCATAGTCGACGAAAAGCTTACATTCATCAAACACATTAAACGCCTTAGACTTAAATGCATTAAATCAATGAACCTTTTAAAACTTCTGTCCCACCAGTCCTGGGGTACAGATCGAGACTGTCTGCTGAATCTTCTGAATAATGTAATTCTGTCACGTATAGACTACGGCTCAGTAGTGTACGAGTCAGCACGAAAAAGCACCTTAAAAATGCTCGACGCTGTGTACCACCTGGGTCTGCGGTTGGCTACTGGTGCTTTCCGTACAAGCCCAATTGCCAGCTTGTACGTTGAGGCGGACCGATGGTCACTTGAACGACGACGGAAATACACAACTATAACGTATGCTACTAAGACATTATCTCATGCTGACCATCCATGCAACGCGCTGTTGCGAAACCCAACCAGTACACTGCTGTTTGCAAAAAGACCGTCTGAAACCCCACCCTTACCCATTAGAGTCGCCACACTTGTCCAAGACATGAACATACCACTGTCCAACATTCTAGTAACTTCTACTAAAGGCACAATTGCTCCCTGGCAGGTGTATCCAGTTGACTGCGACACATCTTTTCGTGAGGTTGGTAAGAATGGGCCACCAATTGCTATAAAACAGCATTTCTTATCCCTACAAGCAAAATATCAGTGAACAGAGTTTTACACTGATGCCTCAAAGACATCCTCAGTTTTATGTGCAGTTTACAATAGTCAGTTTTCTGAAACAAAAACCATGAATAGACACACAAGCATATTTACTGTGGAATGTCATGGTATTCTGTTGGCTGTTAGATTCATCCTGGAAAAGAAAATCCCAAGCTCTGTTATATACTCAGATTCTCTAAGTGTGATTATAGCCCTGTCTTCTGGAAAACCCTGTAAAAACCCTGTAATGAATTCCGTCCTGAAATGCTATAAGTCTGCATGCACATTTAACCTCAAAATTACAGTAATCTGGGTACCAGGTCACTGTGGAATAAACGGAAATGAAGAAGCTGATAGGCTTGCAGCATCAGGTGCCGAACTGAGTAGTATAGATATAAAAGAACTCCCGTACCAGGACCTCCCATATATTAGGACTGCACTTGGCAAAGAGTGGCAGCAGGATCGGGATGAGGAAACAGACAACAAACTGCACACAATAAAACCACGGATTGGGAGGTATGCCACAGAAAAACAAAATAGATTCAAAGAAGTTGCTCTCTGCAGACTGAGGATAGGACATACATTCACCACACACTCACATCTTCTACAGGATACTCCGGCACCGCAATGTACGAGATGTGGAGCCCACATCTCGGTTGTCCACACATTAATCACATGCCCCAGACTGGATACACAAAGACGACATCACTTCCCTGAACTGTACACATTTAAAGTACCAATGCACCCTTCATTATTTTTAGGTGATCACCGCATGTTCTCATTGGATAGGGTTTATAAATTTTTAACTGAAGTAGGTTTTTTACGAGGGATTTCATACTCAAAGTAATCTCAGCACCTCCTCAATGCTGAGGAGAGTGCTGAGCTTACCCATAACTGCCAGAAGACGCCTCGCCCTCCTTGCTCATTCAAGGACTATGGTTGAGGCTATCTGGCTTCGTCTTTCATATATAACTCCTTTTAAAACAAGTTTTAAGCGCTACATCACTTTAAGCCATTCCTCCAGATATTTAAACACCCTCTTCCAACTATAACCATGCACATACTCAGTACTCTTAGGCCCTATACACCTGGATTTAACTTTACCATCTGCACACATTTTAGCCCGAGTCGACCATAAGCCTTGTGTTTGGCGCTCTTTGGCCCCAGTTGCCCTTGCGCTATTAAAAACCTGGCATCATCATCATCAGAGACACGCGGTATAATAATAGCATAAAAAATGGAGTGATACTGCTGTAAAAATAAGAATAAATGAAAGATGGCTGGACTTTTACTGGCGTAAGTGCAGTGGAAGGCACTTAGAGATATGTAGTAATGCGTTTCCCTTCGCATTTACAGCTAATAAGGTTTTGGTGGACGGAATAAGTTGCTCTCAGAGCAAGTAAATGAAGCGTAAATTCGGAAATAAAGCCTACAAAAGACGACCTTGGTTGGACCGGACGTGTGTCTTCGTCTTAGTATTCAGGCTGATGTTTTTTCAAGGAAGTTTAAGAGATTGTTTGCCTAGAAGTGCTATGCACAAGTCTTCGTCCGGCTGCTCCTTGGGCATTTTTGATATGATGATTCCTGCACTAAAATTGTTATTTTCAAGATTTGAAGTATGACTTATTGCATGCTCAGGCGCAAAATCTATCTCGCTTGCCCTCACAAAGAAAAGAATGATCATTCCATTGTCGTAACAGTGTGTCACACAGCCGGCTCATCTTGAAACCGCAAGCGAATTTAACAGACCAAAATGGCAACAAAGCAGACGGGACAGCGATGAACCGTTAAGTTTTTTTTTGTTCTGTCCCGTCACTTGGGCTGACAGCTCTGTTCTGGCATTTTTTTTGTGTCTGTGCATGTCTTTGCGCGGCAGCTCTGGTTCCTGAACCAGAGCTCTTGGCTTACGCTCCAGAAAAGCAGTTTCCACTTCTGATTCCTAATATACAATATAGACTCAGGGCCACCTGCCTCGGTGTTAAAAAAAAGCACCAATGAAAATGGGAGAGAACGGCTGCATAAATCTTTCGGTGTAAATAAGGGACCGAAAATGCAGACTTGCACAGGTGCGATCATGTGCACGTATATAGAAATGCACAGGTGATGATAGCATGCGATCCGACCAATCTGCTTTAGCAGAAGTGGACGTACATATCTCAGTTAGACTGATCGCCTTGCCAGTGCGTTTTGCTGCTAAAGCCATGTAACTGTCGTGCTGCTAAAGCAAGGCCAGATGCTTATACATTACGCTTTCGATGTACCCGAAAATAAGCTGCTTACATCTGGCGACGATGTTCTTTTGACAACGCAGCTTAGCAGCTTGATAATCCGTTTCACGTACCGTCGGGTGCAAAAGTGACAAAACCTCCTCCAAGTTCCGGCCCGTGCCACTCTGCGTAGGGGCGCCACCTGACAAAGCAATTCTGGTGTCAAAACGGGCCCGCAGCGCCAGCCTCGACACCAGACGCGTTTAGTCAGGTGGCTCCCCAACGTAGAGTGGCGCCGGTCGGAACTTGGAGGGGTGGGTGACAGGGCGGTATGTCTTTTACTTCTGCCCCCGATGATACAGCTGGATTTTGCTGTTGCTGACTCTTATCACGCTCACGACCACGCCGAATCTCGGCTGCTGAGGGTGGCTGATGCGACAGTCTCCCATGGCGAAATCGCTGCACGCCCCCACGCGACCTCTACTCTGGGCCGCGAGGAAGACGAATCAGCCATGGGCGCGTGAGGTGCGCTCGGCCTATTCATGTGATCAGGATGCAACACCACCGTCAGCAACGACACTAAACTTGCTAACTGATAGTTCACAGCCTAGCCCTGCGTGCCTTAATAAGCCGGACGCGTGAGGAGCCCTCGTGCAGCGCTATAGAAGTGCTAAGCCAGATGACGTCATGTCCATCACCGGAGCGTTCCCTACAACAGATTGCCCCTGTAAAAGCATGTTAACAGCAAGGAGAATCGATACATACATGGCGCCCCTGGATGGCCTGAAAGCAGTGGGCCATCCTGCGCATATGCCCGTTTAAGAGGCGTTTCAGAGACAGGAAAGGAAATCAAGGAACAAAAAATTACGGCACGAACAAAGGTCAATCTCATCAGAATGCTGGAGCATGAACCGTTTCCATGATCGGTGACACTCCAGTGCTTAGGTTAGGCTTTCTCGATTTTTCTCTGCAGTTCGCTCACAGATCTGCTACACCTATCGAAGGCATTGCTTCAAACATGTTGTCTTCCGTAATCAACCAACTGGTTGCGCTGCCACTTCCTGAAGGTGTACGGCAGTCATCACATTGTTGGCACCACGCGTTGGTCTACCCCGCACCGCATTCCGCGATGAAATCGCTTCTATCGCGCTGCCAAAGACCTCACAGCTCAATTCACAACCATACACAACACTGCACCACGTTTTTAGGGCGAGGCACAAAAGTGCACAGTCTACGCGCGCGCGCTGCTTTCTTTTCTCGGACGTTTCGCCCTTAGCCTGCACACGTCGTTTCCGTTTTAAATAAGTTTACGTCACAGCTCTCTTTTTTTTCCGCACCGTCCGACACACACTGCAAGCAAGACCATTTTACTGCTCCAAGTCCGACGCGTGTCTTCTGTTTCTCCCCGCTCTTTCGTATCCCCCATTTCTCCGTTCTTTCGTTCTCCCACTTTCTATGCCTGCCCGAGAAACACTGCAAGCTCGGCGCAGTGCCTTTTCCTCCAGAGCGGTTTACATTTTCGTTCTCCCTCTACTACCTCCCCTTTCTCCACGCTTCTTCGATGCGTGCCCTCCCGTAGGCTTGTTCCGGTAGTAGTAGTAGTAGTAGTAGTAGTAGTAGTAGTAGTAGCAGTAGTAGTATAGTAGTAAACATTTATTCGTGAAAAGGGCAGTAAGGGCGGAAAAGAGCTACAGTGAGTGGAGCCTTCATTTTATTCACTCTGGCTTGGCTTGGATTATGACCTTCCGCTGTGTCGCTAGGTGCGGGCTGGACAGAGTGGCCTCCCGCATGTCCTCCGTTTTTTTGTATTTGCATTTCTGGAGGTTCAGGGCCTGCACACCCACACGTAACCTGGTAGGCTCTGGGTCTTGGTCGCTCCACGGACATGCTTCTTTCTGGTGTTCCGGAAAATGTACGGTACTTATGTAAATCCGGGGAGGTACCAATCGGAAATTCTCTCCAGACTCTGCCTTGCTGTGCTCTGAGTCCCTTGTGGCGAAGACGGCAATGCTGATGTTGTGTGCGTAGATGTTATAACCGTGAACCTTAGACCACTGGGACGAAGTGAGTGGTTGGAATGGTTGCGGGGTCTTGGATTGTGACCGCTCGGTTTGTATGTTCTCGAGCTAGTCGCTCCACGACGTTATTACCCTCAAGTCCCGAGTGCGCCGGGGCCCACGTGATTTGATGTTTGAGCGAGGAGTTTTTAGCCAATGAATTAGTAGCGAAGTGTGTAATTTTTTTATGTATTCTGCCTGGAAGAAGGAGCCGACATGCCTCTTGATAGTCGGCAATTATGTGGTGTTCTCGACTGGTTGCATCTCCATGGTGGACGGCTGGTACTCCCATTACAGCCTCAGTTTCAGTAACTGTACAATGTAGGATTGGAATGCTAAGTACTTCTTAGCATGAAGAGTCTGTCACTACAGCTACAGCGAAGTTTAAGAATTTTTTATATAGGGCAGCGTCCACGTATACCGCCTTCGGACTTCCTTTTCTGCGCTTTAGGTAGTTCACTCTGGCATTTCTCCTGCCTGCATTTTTAATTCGACATTTTTCAGGCAGAATTACAAAGAAATTAATATTTACGCACAATCCCTATGCGTACTTAAAACCCTCCACTCGAGAAATGCAATCCTTACGCTACTTGGTCACATCATACACAACATAGCAATAGCAATAGCTTAGGGAAAAAGCATAAAACTCTGCTGGGTACCGAGTCATGCCGGAATTAAAGGCAAGGAGAAAGCAGACCTCTGCGCTGCTCAAGCTCGTGGCAAGCAAATAAAAAAAGTAAATGTACCCTTTAAAGATTGCAGGAAATTAGTACATCGTAAGCAAGGAAAAAAATGGCAGTCCGCTTGGAACAGCGAAGCAAATAAGAAAATACACTTTGTAAGACCAGTTTTAGGTGAATGGAAGCCCTGCGCCCACCAGGGATGTTTCAAGGAAGTTATCTGCTGTCATCGTATAGGACACACACACCTCACGCATAACTTCCTACTGACAAAACAAGACAACTCCCTATCTGAATTA
The DNA here is from genome assembly GCF_052857255.1 of Amblyomma americanum. Lineage (NCBI taxonomy): Eukaryota > Metazoa > Arthropoda > Arachnida > Ixodida > Ixodidae > Amblyomma > Amblyomma americanum. The sequence continues at coordinate 8,292,491 of NC_135506.1, forward strand.
TGCGAAGATGAGCTAATAGTAAACTATGCTTTATTTTCGTTCAGTAAACTCGAAACACTAAGAAAAAAGGATTTTGCAGTTTTTTTACAATGAACACGTACCATTCCAACCGAGTTTTCCCTTACGTGAAGGTGAAATTGTTGATTTTCAGATGTTTTTTAATTTTTTAAAGAGAACAGGTGTGTGAACAAATTGTAGATTTGATTAAGTGTGGTCAATTAATCACAACAAACAGACTTTTTTAACCACAACTAAGACACCTTCCAATTTCTGAGAAGAAGTCTGAGGTCTTCATTTAATTGTTGGGAGCCTCAAATTCCTTGACCTTCGTGCTAGAAGCCCGTGAGCTTGTCGATGTCCATCAGTGCGGTTTCAAAAAGGCATGCTCCGCAACAGACCACCTAGTTCGCCTTGAAAATACTGTCTGTGAGGCCTTCATACACAAACAACAATGTCTTGCTGTTTATTTCGATTTAGAGACAGCATATCACACAACCTGGAGGTACGGAATTCTTCACGACCTGGCTGAACTTGGCATTCGTGGCAGGATGTTGTACTGCCTAAAAGGCTTCCTGTCAAACCGTTCATTCAATGTACGCATCGGTTCAATCCTCTCGAGAATTTTCATTCAGGAAAATGGAGTGCCTCAAGGAGGTGTCTTAAGCACGACCCTCTTTGTTGTCAAAATGAATTCGATTAGCAAAATAATTCCAATGTCTGTTATGTATTCGATCTATGTCGACGATCTGCAGATAGCTTGCACGTCCTCAAACAAATCAACATGTGAAAGACAAGTGCAGGTAACAATAAATAAACTTTCAACATGGGCTGACCGAAATGGTTTCCAGTTCTCCCCACAGAAAACAGTGGCCATTCTTTTCGCGCTCAAATGTGGCCTACAGACAGATTCTAGACTACACCTGAACGAAACCGAATTACCGATAAAAAGGGAACACAAATTTCTGGGCATAACGTTTGACAAAAAACTGACCTTCTTGCCCCACATAAAGAACCTGAAGAATAAAACTTCTCGATCATTAAATATCTTGAAGGTGCTTTCACATAAACGCTGGGGGTCTGATAGAACCTGCCTTTTGCACATCTACCGCAGCATAGTTATTTTTTGCCTAGATTATGGGTGTATAGTGTACAACTCGCTCGACCATCCTACCGCAAGCAATTAGACCCAGTACATAATTCAGCTTTGCGCCTTGCAAGTGGGGCATACAGAACATCACCAATAAACAGCCTATATGTCGAATGTAACGAACCAGCCCTCGCAGATAGAAGAGCCATGATCACATGTGCATACGTCCTAAAAACCCGTTCACTGCAAAAACATCTCTGCTACTCCATAGTTACGAAGTGACCGTCCAAGCAGCTTTTTAGTAACAAACCGAATGCGACGAGACCCATTATCCTCCGTTTTGAAGAAATTTTCCAGGAATTGGGTATTTTAGACACACTACCTGATGTCGCCCAGAGACCCAAACCACTGCCACCTTGGTACACCTTTCTCGCTGTAGGGGACTACACAATGACACAATTTCAGTAAAAGCAAACTCCACGTGAACACATACTGCAAGAATTTTTGGCACTAGAGGAAAAGTACAAAGAATGCAAAGCATTTTATACAGACGGTTCTAAAACATCACTTTAGGTAGGAAGTGCTGTGGTGCAAGACAAATGGGAAAAGGTAGTTCGGTTACCTCAGTGAGCGTTAATTTTCTCAGCTGAATGTCATGCCATTTCGGTGGCGGTATCAAAAATAGTCGAAAAGAACATGTGTGACCACCCCCGCCCTATATCAGATTGGAGTTTGTGCACCTGTCTCTTCGTGATATTCAGTAGGAAGTTATAGGTGGAAGACTGCATGATGTATTCTGTCCAGAGCTGCTCAGGAAACAATACTTAGCTGCTTCATCTGCCTATGATATACTGATTTCTGCAGTAAAATTGTCATTTTTTAAGCTCTGAATTATTCTTGGTTCGATATCAAAGAGCCAATTCGTTGGGCCTCACAGAGACAATAAGAATTGTTCCTCGTCGTGGTTGTTCCTAAGGCAGCCGCCACACATTTTGAACTGCCAGCTCAGCGAAGCTCACGGATTCACTTCAAATCAAAGAGAACAATAATAAATCGTTCAGTGTGCTCTCCTGTCACTGCGTCTCGTCATTCAAGCTATGTTACAGCATTTCCATGCATTATTTCTTTTTTTTTGTAGACTAGTTTGCGAGCCAGACCAATTTGCAACAACACTCCGGGAGAAAAACTTGAAGCACTCTGCATTGTTTTCGCCTTTATGTTGTTGAATTTGTTTTGCCGGAAATTTTGACGAAATTTTTAATCAAGTGACTTTTATGCTGCTCACCATCTTGTGCAGTTTCTAAAAAAAAAGAAGAGAGACGGGGGAGAGAGAGAACTTCCACAGGAGGAAGTTGGGGAAATTGGAAGCAGAAAAAAAAGTGTCATCAGGTCAAAGCAAAATCATCCAGCTACTGTATAAAATGACGGGACATTTCCGTCCTACTGCGGCTACTGAATTGGAGCAGGTGCCATGATGAACTCACTGAAGACCCTGATGGCTGTTGTCGCTGCAGTTTTCATCATTGTTATTCTGTACTCTGCCGGAAATCATGCAGCAGAGGTAAGTGCTAACTTCACATCGTGTAAATTCTACGAATTACAGTGTAGCTTGATATGCTAAAAAATGGACGCAGTCCGAATGAAAACTGCCTTCCCTTTACTTTCTAATGTGTTCCAGGGATTGCGCTTGTTAAAATTGCCCTATTTGAACACAGATAACATACGCATGTCAGTAGGGAGCTTTGCTTAGTGGCTGTATTACTAGAGTACGCTGAGAGAAATAATTTACGGATCATGAGTACCTTCTTTCGCAAACGAGAGCACAGCAAGTGGACGTAGAAAAGCTCCAATCGTGAGACTAAATATGGAATAGACTTCATACTATGCCCTCACCCTGGCATCGCGCAGGATGTGGACGTCCTCGGAAAGTTGCGTTGCAGGCACCACACAGGATGGTAAGGTCTGGAATTAGCCTAGACTTGAAGAGGGAACGGATGAAGCTAGCGAAGCGGAAGCCCATTAACGAGTTAGTGGCAAGAGCGAAAGTAGAGGAATTGAGGATATCGCTCGAGAACAGATATTTGGGTTTAACTGTAGACGACGACTATAATGTTAACGCTATGAACGATAACCTCAAAGCTATCATTACGGTGTACGCAGCACAGGTAGGCGGTAGGTTGCTTCGACAGGATGCGGGCAAACTCTCTCAGGAGAAAAAAGATGTGATTAAGAGACATCAAAGCATGACAACATCAAACCCCACATAGAGAATACAGCTGGCAGAACTCAAGAGGTGAACTGAAAATCATGATCAATGAGTCAAACAGGCAGAGCAGAATGCTGGGTCTAAACATTAACATGCAGAAAGCCAAAGTAATGTTCAACAGTCTCGCAAGAGAACAGCAGTTCACGATTGGCAGCGAGGTGCTGGAAGTGGTAAGGGAATATGTCTACTTAGGACAGGTAGTGACAGCTGACTCGGATCATGAGAGGGAACTACGTGTAAGAATAAGAATGGGGTGGAACGCATATGGCAGATTCTCTCAGATCATGAATGGCAGTTTACCTGTATTCCTCAAGAGAAAAGTGTACAACAGCTGTATATTACCGGTACTAACCTACGGGGCAGAAACGTGGAGGATAATGAGGAGGGTTCAACTTAAGGACAACGCAATGAGCTATGGAAAAAAATGATAGGTGTAATGTTAAGAAGCAGGCAGAGTGGGCGAGGGAACAAACGCGGGTTAATGGCATCCTAGTCGAAATCAAGAGGAAGAAATGTCCTTGGGCCGGGCATGTAATGCGAAGGCAAGATAACCGCTGGTTCTTAAGGGTAACGGAGTGGGTTCCAAGAGAAGGCAAGCGTAGCAGGGGGCGGCAGAAGGTTAGGTGGGCGGACGAGATCAAGAAGTTTGCGGGCATAGGGTGGTCTGAGCTGGCGCTAGACAGGATTAATTGGACATACAGGAGAGGAATTTATCCTGCAGCGGGTGTAGTCAGGCTGATGATGGAGAATGATGAATGATATGAATACAGAAAAGCAATACACGCAATAAAACCCAAGGAACACATCACATAATAAAACATTAGAAATAACGAAAATGCAACGCACATTACAATACATCCCACTCTAATTACTGCGGGACAAAAATGGGAAATTACTGCAAGAAGTTTTGTTCTGAAGTCGTTTGAGGAAAAAATGAAATTTTATATATCCAAGTTAGTGAAAATACGTGCGATGTGGTAATAAATGTCTATAGCGGACGTTCTAAGTGTTTTGTGGAGAAGTAGTCGTCTGTTCAGTGCGAAGTTGAGAAAATTACAGACACTGAAGGAAGACTACTTTCGCTTGTTTTATTTCAGGGCGCGAAGCCAGCGCTGGATTACCCCACATGGTTGACGGTGAGTCGAGAGGCTGACAAAATAATACTTAATAAAAATAACTGCTTAGTTCGAAGTCGTGTGCTCTTTAAGTGTGTCCATATGGTGCATGAACAAAACATGCCTCTTTGCGTTCTGAGGGTCATGTACTTCCGGCGCGCTTCGTTCATTTTGAGCGGGATGTTTTGTGCAGCAATCAGCAAAATGTGCAAAACACCCTTGGGTGTGTGGGGGCAGCCATACGTGCACTTTTGTCATAGTGCAAATAAAGTAACAATGTCGTAATATTTCCTCCAGCGTCACGACGAGGGAGAACCTTGCGATGTCGAGCGCAACTGTCAAATAGGCCTTTGCTGTGCCCGGATGACTCGAGAGGAGGGAAACAAATGCCGAGCGAGGAACAGCACCGTCGGCCTGCGCTGCTCGAAGAGAAGGTGGCCGAAAGGCACCATATCTAAAGCCTACATCGGAGGCTGCCCCTGCGGCAAAGGTGAGTACGCTGTATCGTTGCGGCTCTTTTAGGTGCGCACTCTCCAACAGCTTAGTAATGCGAAGGAAATGATCAAAGACCAAAGTGTTGTGCTGTTTGTGAGAACATCTTGAGTGGACATGAAAAAAGTGTAACGAGAACTGAAATGAGATACGTTTTTCTGCTCTTCTGGATTAGGTTAAACTGATTTTACGCACGCATCCATGAGCATAATTATTGTTCTTAAGGTGATACAGGGCAGCGGGACGAGGTTTCTTGCAGTTTGTGATTGAGACAAGAATAACAAATTAGGAGCCCTATTCTATAAGGAGACATGACGTATTGCGACTTTGCAGCATTCGTGAGAAGCGACCAGACGATTGTTTTATTGGGGACCAGATCTCACCATTGGCTGCACATCGCAACCTTTGCCGAGCCGGTTCGTGTGGCGGGAAATGTCTTCGGCACGACCTTGTGACTTAGTTTAAAGCAGTCGTGCAGTCACTATTGCTTCACAACAAATGAAATGGTATGTGGACATGGATACCCACAGAATGCGGCCCCTGGATAATACTTCACAAAGTATTTTGACGGTGGAAACCTTTTTAAGAGCCTATAAATGCAATTGCTCGGCATTTTTTTTTGCACGACTTTGCATTTATTTATTTTTCTCAGAAATCAGTTATTTAAGCTATAAGAGCTATAACCTATACATGCTGGCCCCATACCCTCAACAGAAGAAAGAAATAAATTGAAAATTGGTTTTGAGGAAAGAAAATGGCGCAGTAACTGTCTCCCATATCTCGGTGGACACCCGAACCACGCCGTAAGGTAAGGGGTAAGAGACGGAGTGAAAGAAGAAAGAGAGAAAGAGGTGCCGTAGTCGGAGAAGGAGAGCCTGGCAGGCTTTCACGGGCGGCGATCGCCGCGTTGCCTGCCCGACTATGTCGTCTAGCTCCGTCAGCGGGCGTGCACCAAGACGATCCGGTTCACTGCAAGCTGGTCCGGCCCTATTTGCAGGGCACGCATGTGCAGGAAACATGCGGTCGAAACTAAATTGGCAGAGTTCGCATCAGAGCTAAAGTTTTTTGTCGCAGCGAACTCGAACATTTACAAAAATTTTAAATTTTCCGTCCCATTGGTAAGCAGCACAAAAGAAGAAAAGGTGCCCCCCCCCCCCCCCGTCTGGAAGACGTTGAAGTAGCGCGCGTTAGCAGTTTGGTTTACTAGAATTGATATGAATGACATTGAAGTGAGGTACAGAAATGGAAATACGAATTTGACATCTTGGATTTATAAGTGATAGCACCAATGTATCACCAGTTGGATATATCAGTGACGTCACCGATCAATCACCAATTCGATATACTAAAGACGTCACCATTCAATCACCAATTGGATTGCTATACGATTTATTATGGGGGCCGCCATCTTGAATTCCTCGGACTTCGAAAATTTTGCGGCGAATTTCCCCCCAAGATATCGAGAAACGTGATGAGTAAAAAGTAACGCTCTTAACATTTCATCACTGAAAGGAGTTTGAATTTTGAATCAGCTCCACCACAAAATGGGCGGCTCCATTTCTCAATTCTTCAGACCAGTGGTCTTCAAACTTCAGCCTGCGGGACGCAACCCTTAAGTGCGCCTGCTGTCGCGCGCGCATCATATCGAAGCTCTTATGCACGACCCTTTCCGATTAGTACGCGTCGATCCGCCTGGGTTGCGATATGAGCTGGGTCTGTTCAGAGCTGCAGCCGTAACCAGAATGACACCGGCTGCCAACGCCCGATGCCTGGCTATTCGGGCACGTGTGTGGGTTAGATAAGCTGCTTTCCTTACTCCAGAGGCGTGGGATCCTTACACGTTCACGGGGAGGCGGAAAATATCGTTAGCTAAACTGCTGTCAGCCTGGAAAATTATCCTTCAGCATTTTGATAGGATTCATAACTCGCGGTCGCCAACAAATGCAACAAATTTCGTATCTGAAGATAGCAACAGCAGCGCCGAATAAAGCGTACTCCCCAAGAGAGGATTTTTGTGGGTTATTCATAGGCAGTAGCGGCCGCGGCGGCGTTGAGATGTTTTGTCGCTTGCACGCAATGGCGCTTTCGCATCGATGCCACAATTTTGTTTACAATGTATCTTGGCATTTGAATCTTCTCAACTTTTGCGCATTTTGGCAGAGAAATGAAAACAAGCATTACATTCAGTATTTTAATTTGATGAAAACTATTACATTTTTATCGTAAAGGCTTTAACAACAAGGTGTGCATCCACAGGTCTGAGGTGCAAGATGGATCGCCAACTTGGATATGGTACCTGCGAGCATTATCCGAAAAAAAATGTGTCCCAAATGGAAGGTTGAGATTAACGAGCTACCTCTGAGACATGGGCGCTCTTCAAGCTATGTGACGCCAATAAAATGTTTCGGCTTTGAAAGAAAGTGTTTCTGAGACCTTCATTTGCTCATGTATTCAGTAGAAGAGAAAATAATTCGGTTAACTGTTTCAGTTTCTTCAGCATTTCACATCGCCTACCATATATAATACTCTTAATATAGTAAGTAAGTGCGCAAGAATTCCCGCAAGGGCACCTTGAGTCTCAAGGTGATGGTGCTTGGCGCCACCACGGACCCTAGCTCACCGTACCGAAGCTGTCATCCGCACCGTGGCGATAGGTTTTAAGGTGAAGGGTAGAAACCATGAACGGTGGCGGTCGGAGCCATGGTCAAGCTCCGGCCGAAGGGCTCCCCGTCTGTTTACCAGGCGGGGGGCTCCGGGACCTTCCTGTGAATAAGACGGTGAACCACAGGCGACATTTAGGAACCGTCATTATATACATAGCGCATGAGTAATTCTTCCTCTAAAAAACCTGATCGGTCCCTGAAAAGGAACCGCACCGATGAAAGCACTGCCAGAACTCGACCCAACTTTCAACATTTTTCTCGCTTCCTGATTGTCTACCCGCTTGTAGACAATGAACCAATTGCTGCCATATCTGTTTTTCTCATTGCTAGGACTCCGGAAAAAATGATAGGCAAAAACTACAATGCAAAAAAACTCACATCCGGTGACCTTCTTGTCGAAGTGTCACAGAAAGACCACTCGGACACTCTACTCAAGCAAAAACAGTTTGCTCACCTCTTGGTAACCATCTCGTCCCACCGCAGCCTGAAAACTACAAGGTGTTATATCCGAACGCGACCTAATCCGTGAAACAGACTCAGACCTCCTTGAAGGCTTCCGAGATCAAGGTGTCATTGCCCTTCGTCGCATCGCCATAAGGCGTAACGACGAAGAGGTGGTAACACCCCACATCGTGTTAACTTTTGAACGTACCCGTCTACCAGATGCTGTCAAAGCAGAATTCATCCACTGCATAGTCCGCCCATACATTCCAAACCCGAGAAGATGTTTTAATTGTCAAAAGTACGGACATGGATCAAAAACGTGCCGGGGAAAACTCACATGTGCGAAGTGCGGTGCCCATGAGCACCCAACAGAAAACTGCAGTGCCGTTCAAGTAGAGTGTCCAAATTGCCACGGGCCACTTATTCGCGGACATGTGAGACATTTCAAAACGAGAAAAAAAATCATCCAACTGAAAGTAACTGAAAATATCACATTCCCTGAAGCCCTGAAGAAGCTCTCGCTTCTCTCCGGAAGTTCCTACGCTGACGCAGCGCGCAGGGGGGCCGGGAGGCGTCTAGTCACGGTGGGCACGCAATACAGCATCGCTGATGCAGGCCCACTTCGGCCCCTCACCAAGCAGCCTCAGGCTGCACTAAACTTTGATGTTCCAGAGGTCAACTTCTCGCAGACCTCTGGAAAAACACAGACAAGTGAGAGGGAGTCTTTCCCTCTTGAAAAATTCACGGCTGCCTCCACGTCTGCTTCCGCATCTCCAGCGGAAGCAATGGAGGTGGCACCGGGATCCCCAGTACCGCAGGCGATGAGGGAGTCCCCCAAAAATAGGCGGAACTCTCTGGACCGCCTCAAAACAAAAAGACATATTCCAGTGAAGCCGCCTGTAAAGGTGGCGACATCTAAATAACACCCCAATAGCCTTCGCTTTCTCGCTAAGAAATATGGATGTCGAGAGCATTATTTACTGGAACTGCAGAGGTCTTCTTAAGAACCTGGATGACATATATGAAATACTCGCGCAATATCATCCAAACATACTTTGCCTTCAAGAAACACACTTAACCCCAGCACATGCAAACTTTCTAAAAAAATATGTAGTATACAGGAAGGACAGGCAAGGCAGTGCCCACTCATCAGGTGGCGTCGCTATAGTGGCTCAGAATTCAATTCCTTCCCAATGTCTTCCACTTGCTACTGATTTAGAGACAGTGGCAATACGAGCCCTAACTTTCGGCAGAGTAATAACCATATGCTCTTTATATATCCCACCAGATCATCGCCTGTCAATTGATGAGCTCGAAAAACTTATTGGCCAGCTACCCGAGCCGTTCGTGTTGGTTGGAGACTTTAACGCACACCACCCATTATGGGGAGGTAATAGAACCGATTCTCGAGGCAGGCTAATTGAAAAATTCTTGTTATCATCTGGCTCATGTTTATTCAATAGAAAAGAACCGACACATTTTAATGCAACACACAGCTCATATACGGCGATAGACCTTGCTATTGGCTCGTCATTGCTCTTGGCAGCTACTGAGTGGGCTGTTATTAATAACCTCTATGGAAGTGACCACTTCCCCATTTCTTTAAAATACATGGGAAATATAACTCCGAGGGTAGATAATCCTATAAGGTTTAAAGAACAGATTGCTGACTGGAAGCTGTTCAGGGAACTCTCAACACTGCCCTGTTCATCAATAACGAACATAAGCATAGATGAGTCCCAATCCTTGGTCACATTGCATATTATAGATGCTGCACAGAAATCCATTCCACAGACATCAGGAAAAATACGCAACAAACGAAAGCCATGGTGGAATGCACAGTGCGAGAAAGCTCGTCATGACCAAAATAATGCATAGTCAAAATTCCGCCGTTATCCAACGGCTGACAACTTAGTCATCTTCAAGCGAGCTAAAGCAAATGGTAGGCGTACTCGGCATATATCCAAACGCGAAAGCTGGCAATCATTTCTCTCCTCTGTAAATTCTTACACAGATACACATAAAGTGTGCAGTAGACTAAAAGCACTTAAAGGGCATAGTTCACATCCTATTCCTCTTGTTAGCACTGCTGGTGATACATTGGAGCACCAAGCAGATACACTAGGCAAACATTTTGAATACACTTTTAGCTCAGCACATTATACAGATTCCTTCTTGAGATACAAGCTAGCTGAGGAGCGCAAACCTATTCACAATAATAAAAGGCCATCAGTAGAAGGATACAATAGCCCATTCACTTTACAAGAGTTGAAAGTGTCCTTAGGCACTTGTGGGAACTCAACAGCAGCAGGTCCTGACAGGGTTACATATGGAATGCTTAGGCACCTGCATGAACAAACCCTTAAAACTATCCTGTGCCTGTTTAATAAGATATGGGCTGCTGGACACCTTCCAAAAGCCTGGAAAGAAGCAATTATTATTCCGGTATTAAAGCAAGGCAAAGGAGCCACACTTGCGGCCAGTTATCGGCCAATTGCCCTAACCAGCTGTTTATGTAAGCTCTTTGAAAAAATGGTAAATCGTCGCCTTGTGCATTTTCTTGAGATCAATGGCCTTCTTGACCAGCACCAAGCTGCATTTAGAGCTATCTGATCAACCACTGACCAGTTCGTTGCCTTCGAGTCCTACGTAAGGGATGCCTTTGTGCATTCAGCAGCACTGTTTATCTGTTTTCTTTGATTTAGAGAAAGCTTACGATACCACATGGCGTTATGGTATCATCCGTGACCTGTTCGCCTTTGGGATTATAGCCCTGTCTTCTGGAAAACCCTGTAAAAACCCTGTAATGAATTCCGTCCTGAAATGCTATAAGTCTGCATGCACATTTAACCTCAAAATTACAGTAATCTGGGTACCAGGTCACTGTGGAATAAACGGAAATGAAGAAGCTGATAGGCTTGCAGCATCAGGTGCCGAACTGAGTAGTATAGATATAAAAGAACTCCCGTACCAGGACCTCAGGCCATATATTAGGACTGCACTTGGCAAAGAGTGGCAGCAGGATCGGGATGAGGAAACAGACAACAAACTGCACACAATAAAACCACGGATTGGGAGGTATGCCACAGAAAAACAAAATAGATTCAAAGAAGTTGCTCTCTGCAGACTGAGGATAGGACATACATTCACCACACACTCACATCTTCTACAGGATACTCCGGCACCGCAATGTACGAGATGTGGAGCCCACATCTCGGTTGTCCACACATTAATCACATGCCCCAGACTGGATACACAAAGACGACATCACTTCCCTGAACTGTACACATTTAAAGTACCAATGTACCCTTCATTATTTTTAGGTGATCACCGCATGTTCTCATTGGATAGGGTTTATAAATTTTTAACTGAAGTAGGTTTTTTACGAGGGATTTCATACTCAAAGTAATCTCAGCACCTCCTCAATGCTGAGGAGAGTGCTGAGCTTACCCATAACTGCCAGAAGACGCCTCGCCCTCCTTGCTCATTCAAGGACTATGGTTGAGGCTATCTGGCTTCGTCTTTCATATATAACTCCTTTTAAAACAAGTTTTAAGCGCTACATCACTTTAAGCCATTCCTCCAGATACTTAAACACCCTCTTCCAACTATAACCATGCACATACTCAGTACTCTTAGGCCCTATACACCTGGATTTAACTTTACCATCTGCACACATTTTAGCCCGAGTCGACCATAAACCTTGTGTTTGGCGCTCTTTGGCCCCAGTTGCCCTTGCGCTATTAAAAACCTGGCATCATCATCATCAGAGACACGCGGTATAATAATAGCATAAAAAATGGAGTGATACTGCTGTAAAAATAAGAATAAATAAAAGATGGCTGGACTTTTACTGGCGTAAGTGCAGTGGAAGGCACTCAGAGATATGTAGTAATGCGTTTCCCTTCGCATTTACAGGTAATAATGTTTCGGTGGACGGAAAAAGTTGCTCTCAGAGCAAGTAAATGAAGCGTAAATTCGGATATAAAGGCTACAAAAGACGACCTTGGTTGGACCGGACGTGTGTCTGTTCGTCTTAGTATTCAGGCTGATGTTTTTTCAAGGAATTTTAAGAGATTGTTTGCCTAGAAGTGCTATGCACAAGTCCTCGTCCGGCTGCTCCTTGGGCATTTTTGATATGATGATTCCTGCACTAAAATTGTTATTTTCAAGATTTGAAGTATGACTTATTGCATGCTCAGGCGCAAAATCTATCTCGCTTGCCCTCACAAAGAAAAGAATGATCATTCCATTGTCGTAACAGTGTGTCACACAGCCGGCTCATCTTGAAACCGCAAGCGAATTTAACAGACCAAAATGACAACAAAGCAGACGGGACAGTGATGAACCGTTAAGGTTTTTTTTGTTCTGTCCCGTCACTTGGGCTGACAGTTCTGTTCTGGCATTTTTTTTGTCTGTGCATGTCTTTGCGCGGCAGCTCTGGTTCCTGAACCAGAGCTCTTGGGTTACACTCCAGAAAAGCAGTTTCCACTTCTGATTCCTAATATGCAATATAGACTCAGGGCCACCTGCCTCGGTGTTAAAAAAAAGCACCAATGAAAATGGGAGAGAACAGCTGCATAAATCTTTCGGTGTAAATAAGGGACCGAAAATGCAGACTTGCACAGGTGCGATCATGTGCACGTATATAGAAATGCACAGGTGATGATAGCATGCGATCCGACCAATCTGCTTTAGCAGAAGTGGACGTACATATCTCAGACTGATCGCCTTGCCAGTGCCTTTTGCTGCTAAAGCCATGTAACTGTCGTGCTGCTAAAGCAAGGCCAGATGCTTATACATTACGCTTTCGATGTACCCGAAAATAAGCTGCTTACATCTGGCGACGATGTTCTTTTGACAACGCAGCTTAGCAGCTTGATAATCCGTTTCACGTACCGTCGGGTGGAAAAGTGACAAAACCTCCTCCAAGTTCCGGCCCGTGCCACTCTGCGTAGGGGCGCCACCTGACAAAGCACTTCTGGTGTCAAAACGGGCCCGCAGCGCCAGCCTCGACACCAGACGCGTTTAGTCAGGTGGCTCCCCAACGTAGAGTGGCGCCGGTCGGAACTTGGAGGGGTGGGTGACAGGGGGGTATGTCTTTTACTTCTGCCCCCGATGATACAGCTGGATTTTGCTGTTGCTGACTCTTATCACGCTCACGACCACGCCGAATCTCGGCTGCTGAGGGTGGCTGATGCGACAGTCTCCCATGGCGAAATCGCTGCACGCCCCCACGCGACCTCTACTCTGGGCCGCGAGGAAGACGAATCAGCCATGGGCGCGTGAGGTGCGCTCGGCCTATTCATGTGATCAGGATGCAACACCACCGTCAGCAACGACACTAAACTTGCTAACGGATGGTTCACAGCCTAGCCCTGCGTGCCTTAATAAGCCGGACGCGTGAGGAGCCCTCGTGCTGCGCTATAGAAGTGCTAAGCCAGATGACGTCATGTCCATCACCGGGGCGTTCCCTACAACAGATTGCCCCTGTAAAAGCATGTTAACAGCAAGGAGAATCGATACATACATGGCGCCCCTGGATGGCCTGAAAGCAGAGGGCCATCCTGCGCATATGCCCGTTTCAGAGACAGGAAAGGAAATTAAGGAACCAAAATAACACCACGATCAAAGGTCAATCTCATCAGAATACTGGAGCATGAACCGTTTCCATGATCGGTGACACTCCAGTGCTTAGGTTAGGCTTTCTCGATTTCTCTTTGCAGTTCGCTCACAGATCTGCTACACCTATCGAAGGCATTGCTTCAATCATGTTGTCTTCCGTAATCACCCAACTGGCTGCGCTGCCACTTCGCGAAGGAGTACGGCAGCCATCACATTGTTGGCACCACGCGTCCATCTACCCCGCACCGCATTCCGCGATGAAATCACTTGTATCGCGCTGCCAAAGACCTCACAGCTCAATTCACAACCATACACAACACTGCACCACGTTTTTAGGGCGAGGCACAAAAGTGCACAGTCTACGCGCGCGCGCTGCTTTCGTTTCTCGGACGTTTCGCCCTTAGCCTGCACACGTCGTTTCCGTTTTAAATAAGATTACGTCACAGCTCTCTCTTTTTTCCGCCCCGTCCGACACACACTGCAAGCAAGACCATTTTACTGCTCCAAGTCCGACGCGTGTCTTCTATTTCTCCCCGCTCTTTCGTATCCCCCATTTCTCCGTTCTTTCGTTCTCCCACTTTCTATGCCTGCCCGAGAAACACTGCAAGCTCGGCGCAGTGCCTTCTCCTCCAGAGCGGTTTACATTTTCGTCCTCCCTCTACTACCTCCCCTTTTTCCACGCTTCTTCGATGCGTGCCCTCCCGTAGGCTTGTTCCGGTAGTAGTAGTAGTAGTAGTAGCAGTAGTAGTATAGTAGTAAACATTTATTCGTGAAAAGGGCAGTAAGGGCGGAAAAGAGCTACAGTGAGTGGAGCCTTCATTTTAATCACTCTGGCTTGGCTTGGATTATCACCTTCCGCTGTGTCGCTAGGTGCGGGCTGGACAGAGTGGCCTCCCGCATGTCCTCCGTTTTTTGTATTTGCATTTCTGGAGGTTCAGGGCCTGCACACCCACACGTAACCTGGTAGGCTCTGGGTCTTGGTCGCTCCACGGACATGCTTCTTTCTGGTGTTCCGGAAAATGTACGGTACTTATGTAAATCCGGGGAGGTACCAATCTGAAATTCTCTCCAGACTCTGCCTTGCTGTGCTCTGAGTCCCTTGTGGCGAAGACGGCAATGCTGATGTTGTGTGCGTAGATGTTATAACCGTGAACCTTAGACCACTGGGACGAAGTGAGTGGTTGGAATGGTTGCGGGGTCTTGGATTGTGACCGCTCGGTTTGTATGTTCTCGAGCTAGTCGCTCCACGACGTTATTACCCTCAAGTCCCGAGTGCGCCGGGGCCCACATGATTTGATGTTTGAGCGAGGAGTTTTTAGCCAATGAATTAGTAGCGAAGTGTGTAATTTTTTTATGTATTCTGCCTGGAAGAAGGAGCCGACGTGCCTCTTGATAGTCGGCAATTATGTGGTGTTCTCGACTGGTTGCATCTCCATGGTGGACGGCTCGTACTCCCATTACAGCCTCAGTTTCAGTAACTGTACAATGTAGGATTGGAATGCTAGGTACTTCTTAGCATGAAGAGTCTGTCACTACAGCTACAGCAAAGTTTAAGAAAATTTCATATAAGGCAGCGTCCACGTATACCACCTTCGGACTTCCTTTTCTGCGCTTTAGGTAGTTCACTCTGGCATTTCTCCTGCCTGCATTTTTAATTCGACATTTTTCAGGCAGAATTACAAAGAAAAATAATATTTACGCAGAATCCCTATGCGTACTTACAGCCCTCCACTCGAGAAATGCAATCCTTACGCTACTTGGTCACATCATACACAACATAGCAATAGCAATAGCTTAGGGAAAAAGCATAAAACTCTGCTGGGTACCGAGTCATGCCGGAATTAAAGGCAAGGAGAAAGCAGACCTCTGCGCTGCTCAAGCTCGTGGCAAGCAAATAAAAAAAGTAAATGTACCCTTTAAAGATTGCAGGAAATTAGTACATCGTAAGCTAGGAAAAAAATGGCAGTCCGCTTGGAACAGCGAAGCAAATCAGAAAATACACTTTGTAAGACCAGTTTTAGGTGAATGGAAGCCCTGCGCCCACCAGGGATGTTTCAAGGAAGTTATCTGCTGTCATCGTATAGGACACACACACCTCACGCATAACTTCCTACTGACAAAACAAGACAACTCCATATCTGAATTATGCGAAGATGAGCTAATAGTAAACTATGCTTTATTTTCGTTCAGTAAACTCGAAACACTAAGAAAAAAGGATTTTGCAGTTTTTTTACAATGAACACGTACCATTCCAACCGACTTTTCCCTTACGTCAAGGTGAAATTGTTGATTTTCAGATGTTTTTTAATTTTTTAAAGAGAACAGGTGTGTGAACAAATTGTAGATTTGATTAAGTGTGGTCAATTAATCACAACAAACAGACTTTTTTAACCACAACTAAGACACCTTCCAATTTCTGAGAAGAAGTCTGAGGTCTTCATTTAATTGTTGGGAGCCTCAAATTCCTTGACCTTCGTGCTAGAAGCCCGTGAGCTTCTCGATGTCCATCAGTGCGGTTTCAAAAAGGCATGCTCCGCAACAGACCACCTAGTTCGCCTTGAAAATACTGTCTGTGAGGCCTTCATACACAAACAACAATGTCTTGCTGTTTATTTCGATTTAGAGAAAGCATATGACACAACCTGGAGGTATGGAATTCTTCACGACCTGGCTGAACTTGGCATTCGTGGCAGGATGTTGTACTGCCTAAAAGGCTTCCTGTCAAACCGTTCATTCAATGTACGCATCGGTTCAATCCTCTCGAGAATTTTCATTCAGGAAAATGGAGTGCCTCAAGGAGGTGTCTTAAGCACGACCCTCTTTGTTGTCAAAATGAATTCTATTAGCAAAATAATTCCAATGTCTGTTATGTATTCGATCTATGTCGATGATCTGCAGATAGCTTGCACGTCCTCAAACAAATCAACATGTGAAAGACAAGTGCAGGTAACAATAAATAAACTTTCAACATGGGCTGACCGAAATGGTTTCGGGTTCTCCCCACAGAAAACAGTGGCCATTCTTTTCTCGCTCAAATGTGGTCTACAGACAGATTCTAGACTACACCTGAACGAAACCGAATTACCGATAAAAAGGGAACACAAATTTCTGGGCATAACGTTTGACAAAAAACTGACCTTCTTGCCCCACATAAAGAACCTGAAGAATAAAACTTCTCGATCATTAAATATCTTGAAGGTGCTTTCACATAAACGCTAGGGGTCTGATAGAACCTGCCTTTTGCACATCTACCGCAGCATAGTTCGCTCTTGCCTAGATAATGGGTGTATAGTGTACAACTCACCTCGACCATCCTACCTTAAGCAATTAGACCCAGTACGTGATTCAGCTTTGCGCCTTGCAAGTGGGGCATACAGGACATCACCAATAAACAGCCTATCTGTCGAATGTAACGAACCAGCCCTCGCAGATAGAAGAGCCATGCTCACATGTGCATACGCCCTAAAAACCCGTTCACTACCAAAAGATCTCTGCTACTCCATAGTTATGAAGTGACCGTCTAAGCAGCTTTTTAGTAACAAACCGAATGCGACGAGACCCCTTATCCTCCGTTTTGAAGAAATTTTCTAGGAATTGGGTATTTTAGACACACTACCTGATGTCGCCCAGAGACCCAAACCACTGCCACCTTAGAACACCTTTCTCGCAGTAGGGGACTACACAATGACACAATTTCAGTAAAAGCAAACTCCACGTGAACACATACTACAAGAATTTTTGGCACAAGAGGAAAAGTACAAAGGATACACAGCATTTTATACAGACGGTTCTAAAACATCACTTTACGTCGGAAGTGCTGTGGTGCAAGACAAATGGGAAAAGGTAGTTCGGTTACCTCAGTGCGCGTCAATTTTCTCAGCTGAATGTTATGCCATTTCGGTGGCGGTATCAAAAATAGTCGAAAAGAACATGTGTGACCACCCCCGCCCTATATCAGATTGGAGTTTGTGCACCTCTCTCTTCGTGATATTCAGTGGGAAGTTATAGGTGGAAGACTGCATGATGTTTTCTGTCCAGAGCTGCTCAGGAAACAATACTTAGCTGCTTCATCTGCCTATGATATACTGATTTCTGCAGTAAAATTGTCATTTTTTAAGGCCTGAATTATTCTTGGTTCGATATCAAAGAGCCAATTCGTTGGGCCTCACAGAGACAATAAGAATTGTTCCTCGTCGTGGTTGTTCCTAAGGCAGCCGCCACACATTTTGAACTGCCAGCTCAGCGAAGCTCACGGATTCACTTCAAATCAAAGAGAACAATAATAAATCGTTCAGTGTGCTCTCCTGTCACTGCGTCTCGTCATTTAAGCTATGCTACAGCATTTCCATGCATTATTTCTTTTTTTTTGTAGACTAGTTTGCGAGCCAGACCAATTCGCAACAATACTCCGGGAGAACAACTTGAAGCACTCTGCATTGTTTTCGACTTTATGTTGTTGAATTTGTTTTGCCGAAAATTTTGACGAAATTTTTAATCAAATGACTTTTATGCTGCTGACCATCTTGTGCAGTTTCTAAAAAAAAAGAAGTGAGACGGGGGAGAGAGAGAACTTCCACAGGAGGAAGTTGGGGAAATTGGAAGCAGAAAAAAAAGCGTCATCAGCTCAAAGCAAAATCATCCAGCTACTGTATAAAATGACGGGACATTTCCGTCCTACTGAGGCTACTGAATTGGAGCAGGTGCCATGATGAACTCACTGAAGACCCTGATGGCTGTTGTCGCTGCAGTTTTCATCATTGTTATTCTGTACTCTGCCGGAAATCATGCAGCAGAGGTAAGTGCTAACTTCACATCGTGTAAATTCTACGAATTACAGTGTAGCTTGATATGCTAAAAAATGGACGCAGTCCGAATGAAAACTGCCTTCCCTTTACTTTCTAATGTGTTCCAGGGATTGCGCTTGTTAAAATTGCCCTATTTGAACACAGATAACATACTCATGTCAGTAGGGAGCTTTGCTTAGTGGCTGTATTACTAGAGTACGCTGAGAGAAATAATTTACGGATCATGAGTACCTTCTTTCGCAAACGAGAGCACAGCAAGTGGACGTAGAAAAGCTCCAATCGTGAGACTAAAAATGGAATAGACTTCATACTATGCCCTCACCCTGGCATCGCGCAGGACGTGGACGTCCTCGGAAAGTTGCGTTGTTGGCACCACAGGATGGTAAGGTCTGGAATTAGCCTAGACTTGAAGAGGGAACGGATGAAGCTAACGAAGCGGAAGCCCATTAACGAGTTAGTGGCAAGAGCGAAAGTAGAGGAATTGAGGATATCGCTCGAGAACAGATATTCGGGTTTAACTGAAGACGACGACTATAATGTTAACGCTATGAACGATAACCTCAAAGCTATCATTACGGTGTACGCAGCACAGGTAGCGGTAGGTTGCTTCGACAGGATGCGGGCAAACTCTCTCAGGAGAAAAAAGATGTGATTAAGAGACATCAAATCATGACAACATCAAACCCCACATAGAGAATACAGCTGGCAGAACTCAAGAGGTGAACTGAAAATCATGATCAATGAGTCAAACAGGCAGAGCAGAATGCTGGGTCTAAACATTAACATGCAGAAAGCCAAAGTAATGTTCAACAGTCTCGCAAGAGAACAGCAGTTCACGATTGGCAGCGAGGTGCTGGAAGTGGTAAGGGAATATGTCTACTTAGGACAGGTAGTGACAGCTGACTCGGATCATGAGAGGGAACTACGTGTAAGAATAAGAATGGGGTGGAACGCATATGGCAGATTCTCTCAGATCATGAATGGCAGTTTACCTGTATTCCTCAAGAGAAAAGTGTACAACAGCTGTATATTACCGGTACTAACCTACGGGGCAGAAACGTGGAGGATAATGAGGAGGGTTCAACTTAAGGACAACGCGATGAGCTATGGAAAAAAATGATAGGTGTAATGTTAAGAAGCAGGCAGAGTGGGTGAGGGAACAAACGCGGGTTAATGGCATCCTAGTCGAAATCAAGAGGAAGAAATGGCCTTGGGCCGGGCATGTAATGCGAAGGCAAGATAACCGCTGGTTCTTAAGGGTACCGTAGTGGATTCCAAGAGAAGGCAAGCGTAGCAGTGGGCGGCAGAAGGTTAGGTGGGCGGACGAGATCAAGAAGTTTGCGGGCATAGGGTGGCCTGAGCTGGCGCTAGACAGGATTAATTGGAGAGACAGGAGAGGCATTTATCCTGCAGCTGGTGTAGTCAGGCTGATGATGGGAATGATGAATGATATGAATACAGAAAAGCAATACACGCAATAAAACCCAAGGAACACATCACATAATAAAACATTAGAAATAACGAAAATGCAACGCACATTACAATACATCCCACTCTAATTACTGCGGGACAAAAATGGGAAATTACTGCAAGGAGTTTTGTTCTGAAGTCGTTTGAGGACAAAATGAAATTTTATATATCCAAGTTAGTGAAAATACGTGCGATGTGGTAATAAATGTCTATAGCGGACGTTCTAAGTGTTTTGTGGAGAAGTAGTCGTCTGTTCAGTGCGAAGTTGAGAAAATTACAGACACTGAAGGAAGACTACTTTCGCTTGTTTTATTTCAGGGCGCGAAGCCAGCGCTGGATTACCCCACATGGTTGACGGTGAGTCGAGAGGCTGACAAAATAATACTTAATAAAAATAACTGCTTAGTTCGAAGTC
The DNA here is from genome assembly GCF_052857255.1 of Amblyomma americanum. Taxonomy (NCBI): domain Eukaryota; kingdom Metazoa; phylum Arthropoda; class Arachnida; order Ixodida; family Ixodidae; genus Amblyomma; species Amblyomma americanum. The sequence continues at coordinate 8,312,873 of NC_135506.1, forward strand.
GTGTGCTCTTTAAGTGTGTCCATATGGTGCATGAACAAAACTTGCCTCTTTGCGTTCTGAGGGTCATGTACTTCCGGCGCGCTTCGTTCATTTTGAGCGGGATGTTTTGTGCAGCAATCAGCAAAATGTACCCTTGGGTGTGTGGGGGCAGCCATACGTGCACTTTTGTCATAGTGCAAATAAAGTAACAATGTCGTAATATTTCCTCCAGCGTCACGACGAGGGAGAACCTTGCGATGTCGAGCGCAACTGTCAAATAGGCCTTTGCTGTGCCCGGATGACTCGAGAGGAGGGAAACAAATGCCGAGCGAGGAACAGCACCGTCGGCCTGCGCTGCTCGAAGAGAAGGTGGCCGAAAGGCACCATATCTAAAGCCTACATCGGAGGCTGCCCCTGCGGCAAAGGTGAGTACGCTGTATCGTTGCGGCTATTTTAGGTGCGCACTCTCCAACAGCTTAGTAATGCGAAGGAAACGATCAAAGACCAAAATGTTGTGCTGTTTGTGACAACATCTTAAGTGGACTTGAAAAAAGTGTAACGAGAACAGGAATGAGATACGTTTTTCTGCTCTTCTGGATTAGGTTAAACTGATTTTACGCACGCATCCATGAGCATAATTATTGTTCTTAAGGTGATACAGGGCAGCGGGACGAGGTTTCTTGCAGTTTGTGATTGAGACAAGAATAACAAATTAGGAGCCCTATTCTATAAGGAGACATGACGTAGTGCGACTTTGCAGCATTCGTGAGAAGCGACCAGACAATTGTTTTATTGGGGACCAGATCTCACCATTGGCTGCACATCGCAACCTTTGCCGAGCCGGTTCGTGTGGCGGGAAATGTCTTCGGCACGACCTTGTGACTTAGTTTAAAGCAGTCGTGCAGTCACTATTGCTTCACAACAAATGAAATGATATGTGGACATGGATACCCACAGAATGCGGCCCCTGGATAATACTTCACAAGGTATTTTGACGGTGGAAACCTTTTTAAGAGCCTATAAATGCAATTGCTCGGCATTTTTTTTGCACAACTTTGCATTTATTTATTTTTGTCAGAAATCAGTTATTTAAGCTATAAGAGCTATAACCTATACATGCTGGCCCCATACCCTCAACAGAAGAAAGAAATAAATTGAAAATTGGTTTTGAGGAAAGAAAATGGCGCAGTAACTGTCTCCCATATCTCGGTGGACACCCGAACCACGCCGTAAGGTAAGGGGTAAGAGACGGAGTGAAAGAAGAAAGAGAGAAAGAGGTGCCGTAGTCGGAGAAGGAGAGCCTGGCAGGCTTTCACGGGCGGCGATCGCCGCGTTGCCTGCCCGACTATCTCGTCTAGCTCCGTCAGCGGGCGTGCACCAAGACGATCCGGTTCACTGCAAGCTGGTCCGGCCCTATTTGCAGGGCACGCATGTGCAGGAAACATGCGGTCGAAACTAAATTGGCAGAGTTCGCATCAGAGCTAAAGTTTTTTGTCACAGCGAACTCGAACATTTACAAAAATTTTAAATTTTCCGTCCCATTGGTAAGCAGCACAAAAGAAGAAAAGGTGCCCCCCCGTCTGGAAGACGTTGAAGTAGCGCGCGTTAGCAGTTTGGTTTACTAGAATTGATATGAATGACATTGAAGTGAGGTACAGAAATGGAAATACGAATTTGACATCTTGGATTTATAAGTGATAGCACCAATGTATCACCAGTTGGATATATCAGTGACGTCACCGATCAATCACCAATTCGATATACTAAAGACGTCACCATTCAATCACCAATTGGATTGCTATACGATTTATTATGGGGGCCGCCATCTTGAATTCCTCGGACTTCGAAAATTTTGCGGCGAATTTCCCCCCAAGATATCGAGAAACGTGATGAGTAAAAAGTAACGCTCTTAACATTTCATCACTGAAAGGAGTTTGAATTTTGAATCAGCTCCACCACAAAATGGGCGCCTCCATTTCTCAATTGTTCAGACCAGTGGTCTTCAAACTTCAGCCTGCGGGACGCAACCCTTAAGTGCGCCTGCTGTCGCGCGCGCATCATATCGAAGCTCTTATGGACGACCCTTTCCGATTAGTACGCGTCGATCCGCGTGGGTTGTAATATGAGCTGGGTCTGTTCAGAGCTGCAGCCGTAACCAGAATGACACCGGCTGCCAACGCCCGATGCCTGGCTATTTGGGCACGTGTGTGGGTGAGATAAGCTGCTTTCCTTACTCCAGAGGCGTGGGATCCTTACACGTTCACGGGGAGGCGGAAAATATCGTTAGCTAAACTGCTGTCAGCCTGGAAAATTATTCTTCAGCATTTTGATAGGATTCATAACTCGCGGTCGCCAACAAATGCAACAAATTTTGTATCTGAAGATAGCAACAGCAGCGCCGAATAAACCGTACTCCCCAAGAGAGGATTTTTGTGGGTTATTCATAGGCAGTAGCGGCCGCGGCGGCGTTGAGATGTTTTGTCGCTTGCACACAATGGCGCTTTCTCATCGATGCCACAATTTTGTTTACAATGTATCTTGGCATTTGAACCTTCTCAACTTTTGCGCATTTTGGCAGAGAAATGAAAACAAGCATTACATTCAGTATTTTAATTTGATGAAAACTATTACATTTTTATCGTAAAGGCTTTAACAACAAGGTGTGCATCCACAGGTCTGAGGTGCAAGATGGATCGCCAACTTGGATATGGTACCTGCGAGCATTATCCGAAAAAAAATGTGTCCCAAAAGGAAGGTTGAGATTAACGAGCTACCTCTGAGACACGGGCGCTCTTCAAGCTATGTGACGCCAATAAAATGTTTCGGCTTTGAAAGAAAGTGTTTCTGAGACCTTCATTTGCTCATGTATTCAGTAGAAGAGAAAATAATTCGGTTAACTGATTCAGTTTCTTCAGCATTTCACATCACCTACCATATATAATACTCTTAATATAGTAAGTAAGTGCGCAAGAATTACCGCAAGGGCACCTTGAGTCTCAAGGTGATGGTGCTTGGCGCCACCACGGACCCTAGCTCACCGTACCGAAGCTGTCATCCGCACCGTGGCGATAGGTTTTAAGGTGAAGGGTAGAAACCATGAACGGTGGCGGTCGGGGCCATGGTCAAGCTCCGGCCGAAGGGCTCCCCGTCTGTTTACCAGGCGGGGGGCTCCGGGACCTTCCTGTGAATAAGACGGTGAACCACAGGCGACATTTAGGAACCGTCATTATATACATAGCGCATGAGTAATTCTTCCTCTAAAAAACCTGATCGGTCCCTGAAAAGGAACCGCACCGATGAAAGCACTGCCAGAACTCGACCCAACTCTCAACATTTTTCTCGCTTCCTGATTGTCTACCCGCTTGTAGACAATGAACCAATTGCTGCCATATCTGTTTTTCTCATTGCTAGGACTCCGGAAAAAATGATAGGCAAAAACTACAATGCAAAAAAACTCACATCCGGTGACCTTCTTGTCGAAGTGTCACAGAAAGACCACTCGGACACTCTACTCAAGCAAAAACATTTTGCTCACCTCTTGGTAACCATCTCGCCCCACCGCAGCCCGAAAACTGTACAAGGTGTTATATCCGAACGCGACCTAATCCGTGAAACAGACTCAGACCTCCTTGAAGGCTTCCGAGATCAAGGTGTCATTGCCCTTCGTCGCATCGCCATAAGGCGTAACGACGAAGAGGTGGTAACACCCCACATCGTGTTAACTTTTGAACGTACCCGTCTACCAGATGCTGTCAAAGCAGAATTCATCCACTGCAAAGTCCGCCCATACAATCCAAACCCGAGAAGATGTTTTAATTGTCAAAAGTACGGACATGGATCAAAAACGTGCCGGGAAAAACTCACATGTGCGAAGTGCGGTGCCCATGAGCACCCAACAGAAAACTGCAGTGCCGTTCAAGTAGAGTGTCCAAATTGCCACGGGCCACACGCCACGTATTCGCGGACATGTGAGACATTTCCAAACGAGAAAAAAATCATCAAACTGAAAGTAACTGAAAATATCACATTCCCTGAAGCCCGGAAGAAGCTCTCGCTTCTCTCCGGAAGATCCTACGCTGACGCAGCGCGCAGGGGGGCCGGGCGGCGTCTGGTCACGGTGGGCACGCAATACAGCCTCGCTGATGCAGGCCCACTTCGGCCCCTCACCAAGCAGCCTCAGGCTGCACTATACTTTGATGTTCCAGAGGTCAACTTCTCGCAGACCTCTGGAAAAACACAGACAAGTGAGAGGGAGTCTTTCCCTCTTGAAAAATCTACGTCTGCCTCCACGTCTGCTTCCGCATCTTCAGCGGATGCAATGGAGGTGGTACCGGGATCCCCAGTGCCGCAGGCGATGAGGGAGTCCCCCAAAAAGAGGCGGAACTCTCTGGACCGCCTCAAAACAAAAAGACATATTCCAGTGAAGCCGCCTGTAAAGGTGGCGACATCTAAATAACACCCCAATAGCCTTCGCTTTCTCGCTAAGAAATATGGACGTCGAGAGCATTATTTACTGGAACTGCAGAGGTCTTCTTAAGAACCTGGATGACATATATGAAATACTCGCGCAATATCATCCAAACATACTTTGCCTTCAAGAAACACACCTAAACCCAGCACACGCAAACTTTCTAAACAAATATGTAGTATACAGGAAGGACAGGCAAGGCAGTGCCCACTCATCAGGTGGCGTCGCTATAGTGGCTCAGAATTCAATTCCTTCCCAATGTCTTCCACTTGCTACTGATTTAGAGGCAGTGGCAATACGAGCCCTAACTTTCGGCCGAGTAATAACCATATGCTCTTTATATATCCCACCAGATCATCGCCTGTCAATTGATGAACTCGAAAAACTCATTGGCCAGCTACCCGAGCCGTTCGTGTTGGTTGGAGACTTTAACGCACACCACCCATTATGGGGAGGTAATAAAACCGATTCTCGAGGCAGGCTAATTGAAAAATTCTTGTTATCATCTGGCTCATGTTTATTCAATAGAAAAGAACCGACACATTTTAATGCAACACACAGCTCATATACGGCGATAAACCTTGCTATTGGCTCGCCATTGCTCTTGGCAGCTATTGAGTGGGCTGTTATTAATAACCTCTATGGAAGTGACCACTTCCCCATTTCTTTAAAATACATGGGAAATATAACTCCGAGGGTAGATAATCCTATAAGGTTTAAAGAACAGATTGCTGACTGGAAGCTGTTCAGGGAACTCTCAACACTGCCCTGTTCATCAATAACGAACATAAGCATAGATGAGTCCCAATCCTTGGTCACATTGCATATTATAGATGCTGCACAGAAATCCATTCCACAGACATCAGAAAAAATACGCAACAAACGAAAGCCATGGTGGAATGCACAGTGCGAGAAAGCTCGTCATGACCAAAATAATGCATAGTCAAAATTCCGCCGTTATCCTTAGGCTGACAACTTAGTCAACTTCAAGCGAGCTAAAGCAAATGGTAGGCGTACTCGGCATATATCCAAACGCGAAAGCTGGCAATCATTTCTCTCCTCTGTAAATTCTTACACAGATACACATAAAGTGTACAGTAGACTAAAAGCACTTAAAGGGCATAGTTCACATCCAATTCCTCTTGTTAGCACTGCTGGTGATACATTGGAGCACCAAGCAGATACACTAGGCAAACATTTTGAATACACTTTTAGCTCAGCACATTATACAGATTCCTTCTTGAGATACAAGCTAGCTGAGGAGCGCAAACCTATTCACAATAATAAAAGGCCATCAGTAGAAGGATACAATAGCCCATTCACTTTACAAGAGTTGAAAGTGTCCTTAGGCACTTGTGGGAACTCAACAGCAGCAGGTCCTGACAGGGTTACATATGGAAGGCATAGGCACCTGCATGAACAACTCTTGAAACTATCCTGTGCCTGTTTAATAAGATTTGGGCTGCTGGACACCTTCCAAAAGCCTGGAAAGGAGCAATTATTATTTCGGTATTAAAGCAAGGCAAAGGAGCCACACTTGCGGCCAGTTATCGGCCAATTGCCCTAACCAGCTGTTTATGTAAGCTCTTTGAAAAAATGGTAAATCGTCGCCTTGTGCATTTTCTTGAAATCAATGGCCTTCTTGACCAGCACCAAGCTGGATTTAGAGCTAAACGATCAACCACTGGCCAGCTCGTTGCCTTCGAGTCCTACGTAAGGGATGCCTTTGTGCATAAGCAGCACTGTTTATCTGTTTTCTTTGATTTAGAGAAAGCTTATGATACCATATGGCGTTATGGTATCCTCCGTGACCTGTTCGCTTTTGGGATCTCGGGAAATATGCTGTACACCATTCAAAGTTATCTGTCTGAGCGAACATTCAAGGTCCGTGTAGGGAATTCGATATCCAAGCAGTTTATACAAGAGAATGGTGTCCCTCAAGGCGGCGTTCTCACCTGCACTCTTTTTATAGTGAAAATGAATTCATTAAAGAGCGTCCTGCCTAGATCTATATTCTACTCCGTTTATGTCGACGATATACAAATAAGTTACAAGTCATGTAATTTGTTCATCTGTGAGCGGCAAATACAGCTAGGTGTAAACAAAGCAAAGTGGGCAGACCAAAATGGATTTAAACTCAATTCATCAAAGACTGTAAGTGTACTCTTCACAAAAAAACGTGGTATTAGGCCTGAACCCGACATCACACTTAATGGGCAGAGTATTGCTGTCCAAAGGGAGCACAAATTTCTTGGTGTCATAGTCGACGAAAACCTTACATTCATCAAACACATTAAACACCTTAGACTTAAATGCATTAAATCAATGAAACTTTTAAAAATTCTGTCCCACCAGTCCTGGGGTACAGATCGAGACTGTCTGCTGAATCTTCTGAATATTGTAATTCTGTCACGTATAGACTACGGCTCAGCAGTGTACGAGTCTGCACGAAAAAGCACCTTAAAAATGCTCGACGCTGTGTACCACCTGCTTCTGCGGTTGGCTACTGGTGCTTTCCATACAAGCCCAATTGCCAGCTTGTACGTTGAGGCGGACCGATGGTCACTTGAACGACGACGGAAATACACAACTATAACGTATGCTACTAAGACATTATCTCATGCTGACCATCCATGCAACGCGCTGTTGCGAAACCCAACCAGTACACTGCTGTTTGCAAAAAGACCGTCTGAAACCCCACCCTTACCCATTAGAGTCGCCACACTTGTCCAAGACATGAACATACCACTGTCCAACATTCTAGTAACTTCTAATAAAGACACAATTGCTCCCTGGCAGGTGTATCCAGTTGGCTGCGACACATCTTTTCGTGAGGTTGGTAAGAATGGGCCACTAATTGCCATAAAACAGCATTTCTTATCCCTACAAGCAAAATATCTGTGCACAGAGTTTTACACTGATGCCTCAAAGACATCCTCAGTTTCATGTGCAGTTTAGAAAAGTCAGTTTTCTGAAACAAAAACCATGAATAGACACACAAGCATATTTACTGCGGAATGTCATGGTATTCTGTTGGCTGTTAGATTCATCCTGGAAAAGAAAATCCCAAGCTCTGTTATATACTCAGATTCTCTAAGTGTGATTATAGCCCTGTCTTCTGGAAAACCCTGTAAAAACCCTGTAATGAATTCCGTCCTGAAATGCTTTAAGTCTGCATGCACATTTAACCTCAAAATTACAGTAATCTGGGTACCACGTCACTGTGGAATAAACGGAAATGAAGAAGCTGATAGGCTTGCAGCATCAGGTGCCGAACTGAGTAGTATAGATATAAAAGAACTCCCGTACCAGGACCTCAGGCCATATATTAGGACTGCACTTCGCAAAGAGTGGCAGCAGGATTGGGATGACGAAACAGACAACAAACTGCACACAATAAAACCACAGATTGGGAGGTATGTCACAGAAAAACAAAATAGATTCAAAGAAGTTGCTCTCTGCAGACTAAGGATAGGACATACATTTACCAAACACTCACATATTCTACAGGATACTCCGGCGCCGCAATGTGCGAGATGTGGAGCCCACATCTCGGTTGTCCACACACTAATCACATGCCCCAGACTGGATACACAAAGACGACATCACTTCCCTGAACTGTACACATTTAAAGTACCAATGCACCCTTCATTATTTTTAGGTGATCACCGCATGTTCTCATTGGATAGGGTTTTTAAATTTTTAACTGATGTAGGTTTTTTACGAGGGATTTCATACTCCAAGTAATCTCAGCACCTCCTCAATGCTGAGGAGAGTGCTGAGCTTACCCATAACTGCCAGAAGACGCCTCGCCCTCCTTGCTCATTCAAGGACTATGGTTGAGGCTATCTGGCTTCGTCTTTCATATATAACTCCTTTTAAAACAAGTTTTAAGCGCTACATCACTTTAAGCCATTCCTCCAGATATTTAAACACCCTCTTCCAACTATAACCATGCACATACTCAGTACTCTTAGGCCCTATACACCTGGATTTAACTTTACCATCTGCACACATTTTAGCCCGAGTCGACCATAAACCTTGTGTTTGGCGCTCTTTGGCCCCAGTTGCCCTTGCGCCATTAAAAACCTGGCATCATCATCATCATCATCAGAGACACGCGGTATAATAATAGCATAAAAAATGGAGTGATACTGCTGTAAAAATAAGAATAAATAAAAGATGGCTGGACTTTTACTGGCGTAAGTGCAGTGGAAGGCACTCAGAGATATGTAGTAATGCGTTTCCCTTCGCATTTACAGGTAATAATGTTTCGGTGGACGGAAAAAGTTGCTCTCAGAGCAAGTAAATGAAGCGTAAATTCGGATATAAAGGCTACAAAAGACGACCTTGGTTGGACCGGACGTGTGTCTGTTCGTCTTAGTATTCAGGCTGATGTTTTTTCAAGGAATTTTAAGAGATTGTTTGCCTAGAAGTGCTATGCACAAGTCCTCGTCCGGCTGCTCCTTGGGCATTTTTGATATGATGATTCCTGCACTAAAATTGTTATTTTCAAGATTTGAAGTATGACTTATTGCATGCTCAGGCGCAAAATCTATCTCGCTTGCCCTCACAAAGAAAAGAATGATCATTCCATTGTCGTAACAGTGTGTCACACAGCCGGCTCATCTTGAAACCGCAAGCGAATTTAACAGACCAAAATGACAACAAAGCAGACGGGACAGCGATGAACCGTTAAGGTTTTTTTTGTTCTGTCCCGTCACTTGGGCTGACAGTTCTGTTCTGGCATATTTTTTTTTTGTCTGTGCATGTCTTTGCGCGGCAGCTCTGGTTCCTGAACCAGAGCTCTTGGGTTACACTCCAGAAAAGCAGTTTCCACTTCTGATTCCTAATATGCAATATAGACTCAGGGCCACCTGCCTCGGTGTTAAAAAAAAGCACCAATGAAAATGGGAGAGAACAGCTGCATAAATCTTTCGGTGTAAATAAGGGACCGAAAATGCAGACTTGCACAGGTGCGATCATGTGCACGTATATAGAAATGCACAGGTGATGATAGGATGCGATCCGACCAATCTGCTTTAGCAGAAGTGGACGTACATTTCTCAGTTAGACTGATCGGCTTGCCAGTGCGTTTTACTGCTAAAGCCATGTAACTGTCGTGCTGCTAAAGCAAGGCCAGATGCTTATACCTTACGCTTTCGATGTACTCGAAAATAAGCTGCTTACATCTGGCGACGATGTTCATTTGGCAACGCAGCTTAGCAGCTTGATAATCCGTTTCACGTACCGTCGGGTGCAAAAGGGACAAACCCTCCTCCAAGTTCCGGCCCGTGCCACTCTGCGTAGGGGCGCCACCTGACAAAGCATTTCTGGTGTCAAAACGGGCCCGCAGCGCCAGCCTCGACACCAGACGTGTTTAGTCAGGTGGCTCCCCAACGTAGAGTGGCGCCGGTCGGAACTTGGAGGGGTGGGTGACAGGGGGGTATGTCTTTTACTTCTGCCCCTGATGATACAGCTGGATTTTGCCGTTGCTAAGTCTTCTCACGCTCACGACCACGCCGAATCTCGGCTGCTGAGGGTGGCTGATGCAACAGTCTTCCATGGCGAAATCGCTGCACGCCCCCACGCGACCTCTACTCTTGGCCGCGAGGAAGACGAATCAGCCATGGGCGCGTGAGGTGCGCTCGGCCTATTCATGTGATCAGGATGCAACACCACCGTCAGCAACGACACTAAACTTGCTAACGGATGGTTCACAGCCTAGCCCTGCGTGACTTAATAAGCCGGGCGCGTGAGGAGCCCTCGTGCAGCGCTATAGAAGTGCTAAGCCAGATGACGTCATGTCCATCGCCGGAGCGTTCGCTACAACAGATTGCCTCTGTAAAAGCCTGTTAACAGCAAGGAGAATCGATACATACATGGCGCCCCTGGATGGCCTGAAAGCAGTGGGCCATCCTGCGCATATGCCCGTTTAAGAGGCGTTTCAGAGACAGGAAAGGAAATCAAGGAACAAAAAATTACGCCACGATCAAAGGTCAATCTGATCAGAATGCTGGAGCATGAACCGTTTCCATGATCGGTGACACTCCAGTGCTTAGGTTAGGCTTTCTCAATTTTTTTCTGCAGTTCGCACACAGATCTGCTACACCTATCGAAGGCATTGCTTCAAACATGTTGTCTTCCGTAATCAACCAACTGGTTGCGCTGCCACTTCCTGAAGGAGTACGGCAGCCATCACATTGTTGGCACCACGCGTCCATCTACCCCGCACCGCATTCCGCGATGAAATCACTTGTATCGCGCTGCCAAAGACCTCACAGCTCAATTCACAACCATACACAACACTGCACCACGTTTTTAGGGCGAGGCACAAAAGTGCACAGTCCACGCGCCCGCGCTGCTTTCGTTTCTCTGACGTTTCGCCCTTAGCCTGCACACGTCGTTTCCGTTTTAAATAAGATTACGTCACAGCTCTCTCTTTTTTCCGCCCCGTCCGACACACACTGCAAGCAAGACCATTTTACTGCTCCAAGTCCGACGCGTGTCTTCTATTTCTCCCCGCTCTTTCGTATCCCCCATTATACTGTCCTTTCGTTCTCCCACTTTCTATGCCTGCCCGAGAAACACTGCAAGCTCGGCGCAGTGCCTTTTCCTCCAGAGCGGTTTACATTTTCGTCCTCCCTCTACTACCTCCCCTTTCTTCACGCTTCTTCGATGCGTGCCCTCCCGTAGGCTTGTTCCGGTAGTAGTAGTAGTAGTAGTAGTAGCAGTAGTAGAAGTAGTAGTAGTAGTAGTAGTAGTAGTAGTAGTAGTAGTAGTAGTAGTAGTAGTAGTAGTTGCAGTAGTAGTATAGTAGTAAACATTTATTCGTGAAAAGGGCATTAAGGGCGGAAAAGAGCGACAGCGAGTGGAGCCTTCATTTTAATCGCTCTGGCTTGGCTTGGATTATGACCTTCCGCTGTGTCGCTAGGTGCGGGCTGGACAGAGTGGCCTCCCGCTGGTCCTCCGTTTTTTGTATTTGCATTTCTGGAGGTTCAGGGCCTGCACACCCACACGTAACCTGGTAGGCTCTGGGTCTTGGTCGCTCCACGGACATGCTTCTTTCTGGTGTTCCGGAAAATGTACGGTACTTATGTAAATCCGGGGAGGTACCAATCTGAAATTCTCTCCAGACTCTGGCGTAATTGGTGTGCTCTGAGTCCCTTGTGGCGAAGACGGCAATGCTGATGTTGTGTGCGTAGATGTTATAACCGTGAACCTTAGACCACTGGGACGAAGTGAGTGGTTGGAATGGTTGCGGGGTCTTGGATTGTGACCGCTCGGTTTGTATGTTCTCGAGCTAGTCGCTCCACGATGTTATTACCCTCAAGTCCCGAGTGCGCCGGGGCCCACGTGATTTGATGTTTGAGGGAGGAGTTTTTAGCCAATGGATTAGTAGTGAAGTGTAAAAGTTTTTTATGTATTCTGTCTGGAAGAAAGAGCCGACATGCCTGTTGGCAGTCGGCAATTATGTGGTGTTCTCGACTGGTTGCATCTCCATGGTGGACGGCTGGTACTCCCACAACAGCCTCAGTTTCAGTAACTGTGCAATGTAGGATTGGAATGCTAGGTGCTTCTTAGCAGGAAGAGTCTGTTACTACAGCTACAGCAAAGTTTAAGAATTTTTTATATAGGGCAGCGTCCACGTATACCGCCTTCGGGCTTCTTCCTTTTCTGCGCTTTAGGTAGTTCACTCTGGCATTTCTCCTGCCTGCATTGTTAAGTCGACATTTTTCAGGCAGAATTACAAAGGCATTAATATTTACGCAGAATCCCTATGCGTACTTACAGCTCTCCACTCGAGAAATGCAATCCTTACGCTACTTGGTCACATCATACGCAACATAGCAATAGCAATAGCTTAGGGAAAAAGCATAAAACTCTGCTGGGTACCGAGTCATGCCGGAATTGAAGGCAAGGAGAAAGCAGACCTCTGCGCTGCTCAAGCTCGTGGCAAGCAAATAAAAAACGTAAATGTACCCTTTAAAGATTGCAGGAACTTAGTGCATCGTAAGCTAGGAAAAAAATGGCAGTCCGCTTGGAACAGCAAAGCAAATAAGAAAATACACTTTGTAAGACCAGTTTTAGGTGAATGGAAGCCCTGCGCCCACCAGGGATGTTTCAAGGAAGTTATCTGCTGTCATCGTATAGGACACACACACCTCACGCATAACTTCCTACTGACAAAACAACTCCCTATCTGAATTATGGGAAGATGAGCTAATAGTAAACTATGCTTTATTTTCGTTCAGAAAATTCGAAATACTAAGAAAAAAGGATTTTGCAGTTATTTTACAATGAACACGCAACATTCCATCCGTGAAGGTGAAAGTGTTGATTTTCAGATGTTTTTAATTTTCTAAAAAAACCAGGTTTGTGAACAAATTGTAGGTTTCATTAAGTGTGGTCAATTAATCACAACAAACAGACTTTTTTAACCACACCTAAGACACTTTCCAATTTCTGAGAAGAAGTCGAAGGTCTTCATTTAATTGTTGGGAGCGTAAAAATCCTTAACCTTCGTGCTAGAAGCCCGTGAGCTTCTCGATGTCTATCAGTGCGGTTTCAAAAAGGCATGCTCCACAACAGACCACCTAGTTCGCCTTGAGAATACTGTCCGTGAGGCCTTCATACACAAACAACAATGTCTTGCTGTTTATTTCGATTTAGAGAAAGCATATGACACAACCTGGAGGTACGGAATTCTTCACGACCTGGCTGAACTTGGCATTCGTGGCAGGATGTTGAACTGCCTAAAAGATTTCCTGTCAAACCGTTCATTCAATGTACGCCTCGGTTCAACCCTCTCGAGAATTTTCATTCAGGAAAATGGAGTGCCTCAAGGAGGTGTCTTAAGCACGACCCTCTTTGTTGTCAAAATGAATTCTATTAGCAAAATAATTCCAATGTCTGTTATGTATTCGATCTATGTCGCTGATCTGCAGATAGCTTGCACGTCCTCAAACATATCAACATGTGAAAGACAAGTGCAGGTAACAATAAATAAACTTTCAACATGGGCTGACCGAAATGGTTTCCGGTTCTCCCCACAGAACACACTGGCCATTCTTTTCTCGCTCAAACGTGGCCTACAGACAGATCCTAGACTGCACCTGAACTAAACCGAATTACCGATAAAAAGTGAACACAAATTTCTGGGCATAACGTTTGTCAAAAAACTGACCTTCTTGCCCCACATAAAGAACCTGAAGAAGAAAACTTCTCGATCATTAAAGATCTTAAAGGTGCTTTCACATAAACGCTGGGGGTCTGATAGAACCTGCCTTTTGCACATCTACCGCAGGATAGTTCCTTTTTGCCTAGATTATGGTTGTATAGCGTACAACTCGCTCGACCATCCTACCTTAAGCAATTAGACCCAGTACATAATTCAGCTTTGCACCTTGCAAGTGGGGCATACAGGACATCACCAATAAACAGCCTATATGTCGAATGTAACGAACCAGCCCTCGCAGATAGAAGAGCCATGCTCACATGTGCATACGCCCTAAAAACCCGTTCACTACCAAAACATCTCTGCTACTCCATAGCTACGAAGTGCCCGTCTAAGCAGCTTTTTAGTAACAAACCGAATGCGACGAGACCCCTTATCCTCCGTTTTGAAGAAATTTTCCAGGAATTGGGTATTTTAGACACACTACCTGATGTCGCCCAGAGACCCAAACCACTGCCACCTTGGTACACCTTTCTCGCAGTAGGGGACTACACAATGACACAATTTCAGTAAAAGCAAACTCCACGTCAACACATACTACAAGAATGTTTCGCACTAGAGGAAAAGTACAAAGAATACACAGCATTTTATACAGACGGTTCTAAAACATCACTTTAGGTAGGAAGTGCTGTGGTGCAAGACAAATGGGAAAAGGTAGTTCGGTTACCTCAGTGCGCGTCAATTTTCTCAGCTGAATGTTATGCCATTTCGGTGGCGGTATCAAAAATAGTCGAAAAGAACATGTGTGACCACCCCCGCCCTATATCAGATTGGGCGTTTGTGCACCTGTCTCTTCGTGATAGTCAGTGCGAAGTTATTGGTGGAAGACTGCATGATGTATTCTGTCCAGAGCTGCTCAGGAAACAATACTTAGCTGCTTCATCTGCCTATGATATACTGATTTCTGCAGTAAAATTGTCATTTTTTAAGCTCTGAATTATTCTTGGTTCGATATCAAAGAGCCAATTCGTTGGGCCTCACAGAGACAATAAGAATTGTTCCTCGTCGTGGTTGGTCCTAAGGCAGCCGCCACACATTTTGAACTGCCAGCTCAGCGAAGCTCATGGATTCACTTCAAATCAAAGAGAACAATAATAAATCGTTCAGTGTGCTCTCCTGTCACTGCGTCTTTTTTTTTTGTAGACTAGTTTGCGAGCCAGATCATTCGCAACAACACTACGGGAGAACAACTTGAAGCACTCTGCATTGTTTTCGACTTTATGTTGTTGAATTTGTTTTGCCGAAAATTTTGACGAAATTTTTAATCAAATGACTTTCATACTGCTGACCATCTTGTGCAGTCTCTAAAAAAAAGAAGTGAGACAGGGGGAGAGAGAGAACTTCCACAGGAGGAAGTTGGGGAAATTGGAAGCAGAAAAAAAAGCGTCATCAGGTCAAAGCAAAATCATCCAGCTACTGTATAAAATGACGGGACATTTCCGTCCTACTGCGGCTACTGAATTGGAGCAGGTGCCATGATGAACTCACTGAAGACCCTGATGGCTGTTGTCGCTGCAGTTTTCATCATTGTTATTCTGTACTCTGCCGGAAATCATGCAGCAGAGGTAAGTGCTAACTTCACATCGTGTAAATTCTACGAATTACAGTGTAGCTTGATATGCTAAAAAAATGGACGCAGTCCGAATGAAAACTGCCTTCCCTTTACTTTGTAATGTGTTCCAGGGATTGCGCTTGTTAAAATTGCCCTATTTGAACACAGATAACATACGCATGTCAGTAGGGAGCTTTGCTTAGTGGCTGTATTTGTAGAGTATGCTGAGAGAAATAATTTACGGATCATGAGTACCTTCCTTCGCAAACGAGAGCACAGCAAGTGGACGTAGAAAAGCTCCAATGGTGAGACTAAAAATGGAATAGACTTCATACTATGCCCTCACCCTGGCATCGTGCAGGATGTGGACGTCCTCGGAAGGTTGCGTTGTAGGCACCACAGGATGGTAAGGTCTGGAATTAGCCTAGACTTGAAGAGGGAACGGATGAAGCTAGCGAAGCGGAAGCCCACTAACGAGTTAGTGGCAAGAGCGAAAGTAGAGGAATTGAGGATATCGCTCGAGAACAGATATTCGGGTTTAACTGAAGACGACGACTATAATGTTAACGCTATGAACGATGACCTCAAAGCTATCATTACGGTGTACGCAGCACAGGTAGCGGTAGGTTGCTTCGACAGGATGCGGGCAAACTCTCTCAGGAGAAAAAAGATGTGATTAAGAGACATCAAAGCATGACAACATCAAACCCCACATAGAGAATACAGCTGGCAGAACTCAAGAGGTGAACCGAAAATCATGATCAATGAGTCAAACAGGCAGAGCAGAATGCTGGGTCTAAACATTAGCATGCAGAAAGCCAAAGTAATGTTCAACAGTCTCGCAAGAGAACAGCAGTTCACGATTGGCAGCGAGGTGCTGGAAGTGGTAAGGGAATATGTCTACTTAGGACAGGTAGTGACAGCTGACTCGGATCAAGAGAGGGAACTACGTGTAAGAATAAGAATGGGGTGAAACGCATATGGCAGATTCTCTCAGATCATGAATATCAGTTTACCTGTATTCCTCAAGAGAAAAGTGTACAACAGCTGTATATTACCGGTATTAACCTACGGGGCAGAAACGTGGAGGATATTGAGGAGGGTTCAACTTAAGGACAACGCGAGGAGCTATGGAAAAAAATTATAGGTGTAATGTTAAGAAGCAGGCAGAGTGGGTGAGGGAACAAACGCGGGTTAATGGCATCCTAGTCGAAATCAAGAGGAAGAAGTGGCCTTGGGCCGGGCATGTAATGCGAAGGCAAGATAACCGCTGGTTCTAAAGGGTACCGGAGTGGATTACAAGAGAAGGCAAGCGTAGCAGTGGGCGGCAGAAGGTTAGGTGGGCGGACGAGATCAAGAAGTTTGCGGGCATAGGGTGGCCTGAGCTGGCGCTAGACAGGATTAATTGGAGATACAGGAGAGGCATTTATCCTGCAGCTGGTGTAGTCAGGGCTGATGATGGGAATGATGAACGATATGAATACAGAAAAGCAATACACTCAATAAAACCCAAGGAACACATCACATAATAAAACATTAGAAATAACGAAAATGCAAAGCACATTACAATACATCCCACTCTAATTATTGCGGGACAAAAATGGGAAATTACTGCAGGGAGTTTTGTTCTGAAGTGGTTTGAGGAAAAAATGAAATTTTGTATATCGAAGTTCGTGAAGATACGTGCGATGTGGTAATAAATGTTTATAGCGGACGTTCTAAGTGTTTTGTGGAGAAGTAGTCGTCTGTTCAGTGCAAAGTTGAGAAAATTACAGACACTGAAGGAAAACTACTTTCGCTTTTTTTATTTCAGGGCGTGAGACCAGCGCTGGATTACCCGCATGGTTGACGGTGAGTCGAGAGGCTGACAAATTAATACTTAATAAAAATAACTGCTTAGTTCGAAGTCGTGTGCTCTTTAAGTGTCTCCATATGGTGCATGAACAAAAGATGCCTCTTTGCGTTCTGAGGGTCATGTACTTCCAGCGCGCTTCATTCATTTTGAGCAGGATGTTTTGCGCAGCAATCAGCAAAATGTGCAAAACACCTTGGGTGTGTGGGGGAAGCCATACGTGCACTTTTGTCATAGTGCAAATAAAGTCATCATCAGCATCATCAGCCTTACTACACCCACTGCAGGGCAAAGGCCTCTCCCATGTCTCTCCAATTAACCCTATCTTTTGCCAGCTGCATCCACCCTTTGCCTGCAAACTTCTTAATCTCATCCGCCCACCTAACCTTCTGCCGCCCCCTGCTACGCTTACTTTCTCTTGGAACCCACTCCGTTACCCTTAAAGACCAGCGGTTATCCTGCCTTCGCATTACATGCCCTGCCCAAGCCCATTTCTTTCTCTTGATTTCGACTAGGATGTCATTAACCCGTGTTTGTTCCTCACCCACTCTGCCGCTTCCGATCTCTTAACGTTACACCTATCATTTTTCTTTCCATGGCTCGCTGCGTTTTCCTTAACTTAAGCTGAACTCTTTTCGTTAGCCTCCACGTTTCTGCCCCGTAGGTGAGTACCGGTAAGATCATGATGTTGTACACTTTCCTTTTGAGGGAAATTGGTAAACTGCCACTCATGATCTGCGAGAATTTGCCATATGCGCTCCACCCCATTCTTATCCTTCTAGTTATCTCCCTCTCATGATCAGCATCAGCTGTCACTACCTGCCCTAAGTAGACGTATTCCGGCACAATTTCTAGGCTCTCGCTGCCAATTGTGAACTGTTGTTCCCTTGCTAGGCTGTTGAACATTACCTTGGTTTTCTGCATGTTAATTTTTAGACCCATCGATCTGCTCTGCCTGTCTAACTCGTTGATCATGATTTGCAGCTCACCTCCTGAGTGACTCAGCAAGGCAATGTCATCAGCAAATCGCAGATTATTTAGGTATTCTCCATTTATTCTTATTCCCAACTGTTCCCAATTCAGGCCTCGAAATACCTCCTGCAAACATGCGGTGAACAGCATTGGCGAGATCGTGTCTCCTTGCCTGACGCCCTTTCTTATTGGAATTTTATTGCTGACTTTATGGAGGACTATAATAGCTGTGCAGTTGCTATATATATCTTCCAGTATTTTGACATAAGGCTCTTCTACCCCCTGATTACGCAATGCCTGTATGACTGCTGAGGTTTCCACTGAGTTGAATGCTTTCTCGTAATCAATGAAAGCTATATATAGAGGTTGGTTATATTCTGCGCATTTCTCTATCACCTGATTGATAGTGTGAATATGATCTATTGTGGAATATCCTTTAAGAAAGCCTGCCTGATCATTTGGTTGATTAAAGCCTAACGTTGCCCTGACTCTATTAGCGATTACCTTAGTAAGTACTTTGTAGGCAACGGATAGTAAGCTGATCGGCCTGTAATTTTTCAAGTCCTTGGCGTCTTCCTTCTTATGAATTAAGATAATGTTTGCATTCTTCCAAGCTTCTGGTACAGTCGAGGTCATAAGGCATTGCGTATACAGGGTGGCTAGTTTTTCTAGCACGATGTCCCCTCCATCCTTCAACAGATCTGCTGTTACCTGATCCTCCCCAGCTGCTTTTCTCCTTTTCATTGCTTCTAAGGCTTTCTTTACTTCATCTTTCGTTACTGGCGGGATGACGCATTGCTGTGCACTGCTGTCTTTCTCATTAGCGCTTTCTCATTAGCGCTCTGATTACATTGGCTACTGTACAGGTCTGTGTAGAACTCTTCGGCTACGTTAACTATCTTATCCATATTGCTAATGACATTGCCCTGCTTGTCTCTTAATGCATACATCTGGTTTTTACCTATGCCTAGTTTCCTCTTCACTGTTTTTAGGCTACCTCCGTTCTTTCTAGCATGCTCGATTCTCTCCATATTAAACTTCCTTATGTCGGCTACCTTTCGCTTATTTAGTAACTTTGATAGCTCCGTTAGTTCTATTCTATCGGTAGTGTTAGATGCCTTCATGTTTTGGCGCTTCTTAATCAGATCTTTCGTCACCTGAGATAGCTTCCCGGTATCTTTTCGAACTGTCCTGCCGCCTACTTCTACTGCGCACTCCGTAATTATTGATGTCAGATTATCGTGCATTGAATTAACATCAAGATCATCTTCCTCAGTTAAAGCCGAATACCTGTTTTGCAGCGCTATCCTAAACTCCTGTGCTTTCCCTCTTACGGCTAACTCGTTAATGGTCTTCTTCTTCGCTAGCTTCTTCCGTTCCCTCTTCAAGTCTAAGCTAATTCTAGACCTTACCATTCTATGGTCGCTGCAACGCACCCTTCCGAGGACGGCCACATCCTGAATGATGCCAGGTTTAGCGCATAGTATGAAGTCGATTTCATTTTTAATCTCACCATTGGGGCTCTTCCAGGTCCACTTCCTGTTTTCTCGTTTGCGGAAGAAGGTATTCATGATCCGTAAATTATTTCTATCCGCGAATTCGACTAACTCTCCCCTGCTATTTCTAGAGCCTATCCCATAGTCACCTACCGCGTGGTCGTCAGCCTGCTTCTTGCCCACCTTCGCATTGAAGTCGCCCATCAGTACAGTGTACTGCGATTTTACTTTATTCATTGCTGATTCTACGTCCTCATAGAAGCTTTCAACGGTCTGGTCATCATGGCTGGATGTGGGTGCGTAGGCCTGCACCACTTTCAACTTGTACCTCCTATTCAGCCTAATTACTATAGCTGCTACCCTCTCGTTAATACTGTAGAGCTCCTCTACGTTGCCAGCTATATCCTTATTAATGAGGAAACCCACACCTAGTTCTCGTCTATCCTCTAACCCGCGATAGCACAGTATGTGTCCGTCCTTTAGTGCTGTATACGCCTCACCTGTCCTCCTAACTTCGCTAAGCCCTATCACATCCCATTTAATTCCCGCTAGTTCCTCAAACAGCACTGCTAGGCTAGCCTCACTAGCTAAAGTTCTAGCGTTAAACGTTGCCAGGTTCAGATTCCAATGGCGGCCTGTCCGGAGCCAGAGATTCTTAGCACCCTCCGCTGCGTCACAGGTCTGACCGCCGCCGTGGTCAGTTGCTCTGCAGCCGCTGGGGACTGAGGGCCGAGGGTTGATTGGTTTGATCATAGAAGGTTGTGGCGAAGTACTACACCAGGGTGGCCAAATCCTGCTCTGGTGAGGGAGTGCGTTGTCGGTTTTGGTCACCGAGATCAGGCCGCACTCCAGGCCTGGTTATGCAATTCCATCGACACGCGGATTTTTTTTTTAAACCCGGTGGAGAATTGCGCGGCACCAGGATTTGAACCCCGGTCCTCTTGCACGCGAGGCGGATGTTCTACCTCTACGCCATCGCTGCAGTAACAATGTCGTAATATTTCCTCCAGCGTCACGACGTGGGAGCACGTTGCGATGTCGAGGCCAACTGTAAAATAGGCCTTTGCTGTGCCCGGATGACTCGAGAGGAGGGAAACAAATGCCGAGCGAGGAACAGCACAGTCGGCCTGCGCTGCTCGAAAAGAAGGTGGCCCAAAAGCAGCATATATAAAGCCTACATCGGAGGCTGCCCCTGCGGCAAAGGTGAGTACGCTGTATCGTTGCGGCTATTCTAGGTGCGCACTCTCCAGCAGCTTAGTATGCGAAGGAAATGATCAAAGACCAAAGTGTTGTGCTGTTTGTGAGAACATCTTGAGTGGACTTGGAAAAAACGTAACGAGAACAGAAATGAGATACGTTTTTCTGCTCTTCTGGATTAGGTTTAACTGATTTTACGCACGCATCCATGAGCATTCTTATTGTTCTTAAGGTGATACGGGGCTGCGAGACGAGGTTTCTTGCAGTTTGTGATTGAGACAAGAATAACAAATTAGGAGCCCTATTTTATAAGGAGGACATGACGTAGTGCGACTTTGCAGCATTCGTGGGAAGCGACCAGACGATTGTTTCATTGGGGACCAGATCTCACCATTGGCTGCACATCGCAACCATTGCCGAGCCGGTGCGTGTGGCGAGAAATGTCTTCGGCACGACCTTGTGACTTAGTTTAAAGCAGTCGTGCAGTCACTATTGCATCACAACAAATGAAATGATATGGGGACATGGATACTCACAGAATGCGGCCCCTGGATAAGACTTCAGAAGGTATTTCGATGGTGAAAACCTTTTTTAAGAGCCTATAAATGCAGTTGCTCAGCATTTTTTTGGACGACATTGCATTAATTTATTTTTGTCAGAAATCATTTATTTAAGCTATAAGTGCTATAACCTATACATGCTGGCCCCATACCCTCAACAGAAGAAAGAAAAAAAATTGAAAATTGGTTTTGAGGAAAGAAAATGGCGCAGCAACTGTCTCCCATATCTCGGTGGACACCCGAACCATGCCGTAAGGTAAGGGGTAAGAGACGGAGTGAAAGAAGAAAGAGAGAAAGAGGTGCCGTAGTCGGAGAAGGAGAGCCTGGCAGGCTTTCACGGGCGGCGATCGCCGCGTTGCCTGCCCGACTATCTCGTCTAGCTCCGTCAGCGGGCGGGCACCAAGACGATCCGGTTCACTGCATGCTAGTCCGGCCCTATTTGCAGGGCACGCATGTGCAGGAAACATGCGGTCGAAACTAAATTGGCAGAGTTCGCATCAGAGCTAAAGTTTTTTGTCACAGCGAACTCGAACATTTACAAAAATTTTAAATTTTCCGTCCCATTGGTAAGCAGCACAAAAGAAGAAAAGGTGCCCCCCCCCCCCCCCCCCCCCCCCCCGTCGGGAAGACGTTGAAGTAGCGCGCGTTAGCAGTTTGGTTTACTAGAATTGATATGAATGATGACATTGAAGTGAGGTAAAGAAATAGAAATACGAATTTGACATCTTGGATTTATAAGTGATAGCACCAATGTATCACCACTTGGATATATCAGTGACGTCACCGATCAGTCACCAATTCGATATACTAAAGACGTCACCATTCAATCACCAATTGGATTGCTATACGATTTACTATGGGGGCCGCCACCTTGAATTCCTCGGACTTCGAAAATTTTGCGGCGAATTCCCCCCCCCCCCCAAGAAATCGAGAAGCGTGATGAGTAAAAGCTAACGCTCTTAAAATTTCATCACTGAAAGGGGTTTAAATTTTGAATCAGCTTCACCACAAAATGGGTGGCTCCATTTCTCAATTCTTTAGACCAGTGGTCTTCAAACTTCAGCCTGCGGGACGCAACCCTTAAGTGCGCCTGCTGTCGCGCGCGCATCATATCGAAGATTTTATGGACGACCCTTTCCGATTAGTACGCGTCGATCCGCGTGGGTTGTAATATGAGCTGGGTCTGTTCAGAGCTGCAGCCGTAACCAGAATGACACCGGCTGCCAACGCCCGATGCCTGGCTATTTGGGCACGTGTGTGGGTGAGATAAGCTGCTTTCTTTACTCCAGAGGCGTGGGATCCTTACACGTTCACGGGGAGGCGGAAAATATCGTTAGCTAAAGTGCTGTCAGCCCGGAAAATTATTATTCAGCATTTTGATAGGATTCAAGAACTCGCGGTCGCGAACAAATGCAACAAATTCCGTATCTGGAGATAGCAACAGCAGCGCCGAATAAAGCGTGCTCCCCAAGAGACGATTTTTGTAGGTGATTCACATGCAGTAGCGGCCGCGGCGGCGTTGAGATGTTTTGTCGCTTGCACACACTGGCGCTTTCGCATCGATGCCAAAATTTTGTTTACAATGTGTCTTGGCATTTGAACGTTCAAAACTTTTGCGCATTTTTGCAGAGAATGACAACAAGCATTACATTCAGTACTTTAATTTGATGCAAACTATTACATTTTTATCGTAAAGGCTTTAATTTACGATAAAACTGTAATAGTTTGCATCCACAGTCTAAGTACAGAATGTAATCCGACTTGTTGTCCCATTATCCTGAAAAATATGCCGCAAAAGGAAGGTTGAGATTAACGAGCTACCTCTGAGACACGGGCGCTCTTCAAGCTATGTGACGCCAATAAAATGTTTCGGCTTTGAAAGAAAGTGTTTCTGAGACCTTCATTTGCTCATGTATTCAGTAGAAGAGAAAATAATTCGGTTTACTGATTCAGTTTCTCCAGCATTTCACATCACCTACCATATATATTACTCTTAATATAGTAAGTGCGCAAGAATTACTATAAATAATTATTAATTGGTTTTTGAGGAAAGGAAATTGCAAAAGTAGAACTTTAATAACCCGGTGATTTATATATTGCGCTGTTATTCGTGTTACAGTGAATTACCGCCCGGCTTTTTTTTAATGCTTAAGTGGGTTGATTTATCATCCATTTTCTTTTTTTCTTTCCTTAATGCCTTTTCTCTCATTGGCAAAGATGGAGAACCAGACTGCGTGAATCTGCTCTAACTTCGGTTTTACTGCAGGCAACCAGTAGAAACTAAATGATAAAAATAATATTATTATTATTGTCATACCCTTAAAATGGAAATTACGGAGGAAAAATGCTAAGGCGCCCGTGTGCTGTGCGATGTCAGTGCACGTTAAAGATCCCCAGGTGGTCGAAATTATTCCGGAGCCCTCCACTACGGCACCCCTTTCTCCCTTTCTTCTTTCACTTCTCCCCTATCCCTTCCCTTACGGCGCGGTTCAGGTGTCCAACGAACGATATATGAGACAGATACTGCGTCATTTCCTTTCCCCAAAAACCAATTATTAAAATTGTTTTTTTGGGGAAAGAAAATGGCGCAGTATCTGTCTCATATACCGGCGGACACCTTAACCGCGCCGTAAGGGAAGGGATAAAGGAGGGAGTGATCACTTACACTAGAAAGAGAAGTCGCATCGTTTATGTCAGCCGTGACATTTTTTTTTGGTTTTTGTGGAAAGGAAATGGCACAGTATCTGTCTCATATATCGTTGGACACCTGAACCACGCCGTAAGGGAAGGGATAAAGGAGGGAGTGATCACTTACACTAGAAAGAGAAGTCGCATCATTTACGTCAGCCGTGACATTTTTTTGGTTTTTGTGGAAAGGAAATGGCACAGTATCTGTCTCATATATCGTTGGACACCTGAACCACGCCGTAAGGGAAGGTATAAAGGAGGAAATGAGAGAAGAAAGGAAGGAAGAGGTGCCGTGGTGGAGGGCTCCGGAGTAATAATTCTTACCACCTGGGAATTTTTAACATGCACTGACATCGCACAGCGCGTGGGCGCCATCGAATTCGGGAAGCCGCGGCCACATTCGAACTATCCCCTGAGCAACCGCTGTGGGTCATATTTAGTTTTCGGCTTTCTAAATATTTTAAACACAAAGTCTAGCGCATTCACAAGGCGTACACAAACTCAAGGCATGCGCCGGTATAAGAAGTCTTGTGAGCACACTGCAGGGCGCCGTCATCCAAGTATAGGCACAGTTTGGCGTGCGACTGAAATGTAATATGGAGGAAAACGCTTAGATTACTGAGTGCCTTGATGTTTAATATTGGTATTTAAAGGTGCCTGTGACTGTAGGAATGCGACAAGACACTGGATTCATGTTGCTTTTTCTTCGCATCGAAACACCTTTAAGGATGGTCCTTCATAAGGCGCCTGATGTTTTGTATCCAAACCAAGCACTAATCTCTCCTGCCTGGCCCCGCCGCGGTGGCTCAGTGGTTAGGGCGCTCGACTATTGATCCGGAGTTCCCGGGTTCGAACCCGACCGCGGCGGCTGCGTTTTTATGGAGCAAAAACGCTAAGGCGCCCGTGTGCTGTTCGATGTCAGTGCACGTTAAAGATCCCCAGGTGGTCGAAATTATTCCGGAGCCCTCCACTACGGCACCTATTCTTCCTTTCTTCCTTCACTCCCTCCTTTACCCTTCCCTTACGGCGCGGTTCAGGTGTCCAACGATATATGAGACAGATACTGCGCCATTTCCTTTCCCCAAAAGCCAATTATTAATCTCTCCTGCAGCAACCGCCTCACCACTTATCGCTGAAGAATGAAGAACGGCAGCCAAGCATATCTCTAAGGGCGAAATTTCGGAGTTCTTCTTAGCTTATAAGGTTTTCTTACCTACAATGAGGAGCCCTATGCTCCCTTAACTCTAGGGAGCGCTGAAGGGAGCCATATAATTATCGAACCGTCTTTAGCCGCTCCTTGAGTGAGGCGACGCTGAGAGAGATGGAAAGCAGTTTGTACTCGTCTGGCGTCTAGAATATGCGCCTAATATTACAAATCTATTCGTACAACTTTGTAAAACGGAAGTTAGCATTTATAGCCTTCCTGCACGTTTGCAAAAAACAAGGTTGCGCTGCGGTCGCTAGCGCGATCGCGGTAGGGAGCAGGCCAGGGAGCAGCATCGCGGAGAATTTTTGGGCGCGGGTTTTCAAGGCTTGTAGGCGCGTTTTCAGTTTCTACGAATGACAACAGTTGGTGATGCATTGAACTTAGTATTTTTCGAAGTAAACAGGCTCACGCTGGCCACGTAGGCGTATTCAAAGAAATAGTTCGGCACTGTGTATTGTATATGTGGTTAGTGTGAAACAAAGCGTTGCTGTAGTTAATCTATACGCTAGGCACTGTATAAAATAACCAGTTCTTGACATTCTGTACTGGACGGATTGTTTTTACTTCGGGACAGTTGTGAGGAGAAGCGCTGGAATCGTATCGGTGGTCTAGGCGTGCGCTCACCATCTGATGGCACACGTACCGCGCAGTTCTACAATAAAGTGCGGACAGCGTCGTGTCCCCACTCTCGTCTGCCTTACGTAAGCACTATTTTTCACCACAATATCATGTACCAACCAGGCTGACTTTTCTCCTTCTCAAAATGGTCAGTTCGGTCGAAATTTTCGATTTCTGATTTTATTTTGTTTTCTAGCCCTCGAGTCTTCCCCTGTTTCGTGACGAAAAATTATAGCAAAATATGCAGTACAAGTCTAGAAAATTACTCTTTTTTTTGGTGTGTGGTCGTCGAAAATTCTGAGGGAATTGTGCTTGTGTTGGCCCTGACCGGTACGTGACAAATTCCGCGGTTTTCCGACGACGGCGCCCCACCTTAATAGTATCACCATGAAGAGGAGATCTCAAGAGATCAGAGGGTCTGTTGATTTCAATGCCACATTTATTTGACCGAAAGCAAACACTACCTGGTGATAAGCGAGGAAATAAATATTTAGGGCGGTGTTCTGGGCTTTCATATTTTCTGCGATTGGCATTACTCGCTTCGTAACTTCGTAACGAATGTAAACAGAATGATTCTATATGTCGCGTATGAATCCCGAGACGTTAAGGGGTTTAATAATTCTCTCGATTTTTTTTGTACACGGGCAGTAGCATGTAAAAGTTATTTTTGGAAGAAACGTTTTTCATGCAAATATGCATGCATAAGTACTGGGCATCTAAAAACAAGAACTAATAGCTTCATCGCACAGAGCAGCGCTTTGTGAACATGCTGGCACAAAAAGTTTGTGCGCTTTCTACATAATTACTCAAGACCCAACGAGGCATGGGGCGCCTTAAAATTTTGCCTTGTAGGGAGTTGATACCACAACTTCTCTTTCTCCGGTGTTGGAATGATGGACCGTAACAATCACTTTTATAACAGATTACTCAGAAAGTAAAGCATTTAGCTGCTTACCGCTGTTGAATGGTAACAGTGAAATTATCCAACGCATGAGATTCTTAGACTTCAGCCATTTTGGCCGAAAGCTGCATGTATTCTGCTCTTTATTTGCCTTCCCGTCTTCTACATGGAACAAGATTGTTGTACTGGTCATATAAGAATCTGTTAATCGTCCGCATTCTGATTTTCTGCGATTTCGGTTACTTTTTTTCTGGGGGGGGGGGGGGGGGGTTGAAATAATTTTGCATTTTTTCAAAGAGCATGTGGCCAGCTCTGGCCTAAATATTTGGTGACACTGCGTTTGTGGCGTTGTATGTGCAAACAATATGCTGTGCTGTTTGTCCCGATCACAGTATATTAACTTTTGGCGGCTCGACTCTAGAGGGCTACCTGTTACGCTGTTAACGCTTGGCGCCTCTCCGGCCACGAACAAAAGGCATCTAAACGGTTATTAAGACTACATTGCTGGCCGAGAAAGGTTCAAAGCAAAAATAAGCAGAAAACAGCGCCAAATGCTGCACTTCAAGTGCTGCATAGAAGCCTGTGACGTCGTCTTCCATGTTTTGTTCTCTGTCCGTGTTTTTAAGCGCTGTCAGCAACAATAGAAGCCGCATATCGGTCACACGATGCGCAAACTCAAACAAAGACAGACCACAATATTGAAGCCAGTAGGCACAAGAAAGCCTTGAAGCACAGACTTTACTTAGTCTGCTGTCACGTGGCTTTGACATCAGAAAAGGACGCAGGCTTAGACTACCGAAGAGGCTCACGTACAATTCAATAGAGCTCTTTTCTGTGGAGAAATTGTGTCCGCTAAAAAAAACAAAGAACAAAAACAAACTGCGGCGTGGGGTCAGCAGCAAATAAAAAAAGCAGAGAAACTAGGCTCAAAAATTATAGACCCATTTCTATGGTACCCATGTTTCCGAAAGGCCTGGAGAAGGTTGTATTAAAACAAGCTTCTTCTTCTTACTCTAGATTTCAGCTCATAAGTAGTTCACAGATGGTTTTCACAAAAATAAAATTTACATAGGTAGGTAGCCCTTCTAGATCAGAAAGAATACCTCTTACAAAATTTCGTTCGTAAACTTTTCCCTCGTGGTATTGATACCCAGTAATTGTGATAACAATTGGTTTTTTGGGGGAAAGGAAATGGCGCAGTATCTGTCTCATATATCGTTGGACACCTGAACCGCGCCGTAAGGGAAGGGATAAAGGAGGGAGTGAAAGAAGAAAGGAAGAGATAGGTGCCGTAGTGGAGGGCTCCGGAATAATTTCGACCACCTGGGGATCTTTAACGTCTACTGACATCGCACAGCACACGGGCGCTTTAGCGTTTTTTCGCCATAAAAACGCAGCCGCCGCGGTCGGGTTCGAACCCGGGAACTCCGGATCAGTAGTCGAGCGCCCTAACCACTGAGCCACCGCGGCGGGTCCCAGTAATTGTGGACAACATCATTTTTGAGTGAGAAACCGTTGATGAACGCAATTTTTTCACATAATGTAAGATTTCGCTACAGCAATCAATATATGCGCAGATCACCCGACGGAAGTCTTTAATCTCTTTTTCTATGCACGTTTTTGCTGTCGTCAAGAGCGTTCCCCATTGCTTTTCTATGGCAGTCTCAACTGTTGTATGCGATCAACAGAAACACTTTAAAATAATGATTTTGCTACATATCAAAAGAATGGACCATTTCCTTCAATATTTCTATAACAGTGTCTTACAATTTTCCAGTTTTCAAAATTTTTGCCCGATAATGCTGGATATGTTCGTCGGCTTTACTCAGGTGTTAGATCACCTGAATGACACTCTCCTTGTTTACAAACTTGAACAACGATGCATTCGGGGCATCCCTCTTGAGTTACTGCAGTCTTACAAGTTTCTAACACTAAATGGCTTTTCATCGCATGATATCGAGAAATTATCTCCGCTGTACCGCAAAGTGGCGTACTGGGTACTATCCTATTCTAAATCTACATTAGCGACATTAAAGAAGCAAAATTTGTAATGTATGCATACAACACTAGCATATTTCTACCATCCCCTTTGCCTCGTGACTTTTTTAACAATGCTAATGAAGCTCTCCATGAACTCAGAGTCTGGTCTCTACATAACTTTCTAATAATGAATATTTCGAAAACAAAAGCTGTAGTTTTTCACAGAAACGGTACCTATATATCTAGTGATATAAACTTGCAGGACAATTCTACAAACGTTGAACTCGCGTATCGTGTCGAAGTTGCTGGTACCTATTTTGTTCCCGTTTTACGAGCATATTAGAAAGGGTTGAGCATGTGAACTTTGTACTGAAAAAGCTCAGCTGTATAGCAGGCATACTATATCAAAACAGGTATATCCTTACAACACCAGTAAAACTCGTAATCTCTAATACTTTGTTCGTTCCCCACATAGATTACTGCCGCCTTGTTTGGGCCACAAATGAGGAACGCAAACCTGAGTAAGCTATTCTGTTCGGATGTCGCAGTATGCGTCCACGGGAAGATGTTATTTTAGCCTTCCAGAAGGTCTGACATTTGGGAATAGTAAAAAAAAAAATCACTACCCGTCAGCGATACAAAAAGTGCATCTGATGGATTGGGGAACTTAAGGAAGAGAAAACATGGAGTGAAATGCTTCTGAATTATATTTTCACACTGAAGAAATGAACGGCATTTAGTGCTCGAAAGCAGTTGGTGCCACCCGGCTTAAATAAGCTTTAGCTGAGAGAGGTGGTTCCGCTAAGACGTGAAATGTTATCAACTAAAGGCAGCTGCGGCGAATGCATAGCATGTGAAACGGACAATAAGATTTTCTAATCAATTTCAAATGCTTGCACAGAAGACTGTTTCGTAAGACAGCTTCACAAAGTACTCCATCATGTCAGAAAACGTTCCGCGAGCAAAGGAAGCTTTAACGCTTCTGTCGTGAAAGCCTACGAGGCACCGCAAAGGCTTCGGCCACGACACTCTGTCCTGAAATGCTTGTATTCACTAAGCTCAAGGCAAAGTGAAGGGGCTTGCTTGCAACAATCTTGACGTGACCTTTTTTTTCCCCCGCGCATGCAGGCGACATAAGATGTAAATAATGTGACAATTTCTTTATGTTCTTGCTTTATAGAGAATGTCAGACACTACGGGAGAATGAAGCGAAGCCGCCTTCGCGATCCTACATAAGCAACACAGCCGCAGACGTCAGGGAAACTGAACGCAGATTTTTTAACCAGTTATCAAAAGAAGGCGTTGTATTACATCGCTTCGGCTTTCCTCCAGGCAGGCTTAATGGCGAAGATGCGATTCTTACTGGTATGCTGTGTTCTACCGCTTTTCGTTGTCGTTAGGAGTAAAAGATGGGACTACGTCGATATGTATCAAGTGACAGTAAAAGACGATTCCAAATACGAAAGGGAACGCCTCGAAAGACCCCGATATCGGGTGAGAATTTTTAAATTCTGAATTTCTGTAAACCATTCAATACAGGGCTCAGGGGACAGTTCGAGTAATAGCTTTATAACGTACGAGCATGTTCGTAGAGGTGTAAAATTATTTAGATCCTCAGTCAACAGGCTAGGATGAAACAATTTATGCTTGTCACACAAGTATTGCCACGCAGTTTCCTCATTCAGTCATTGAGCAGTAGCTGCAGTGGTCGCAACTTAGCAGCAGTAGCATGTAGCATTTAGCAGTAGTGCAGTGGTAGTGAAACAATATCAACACAGTGGAAGCAGTGGTAGCAGTAGCGGGTGTAGTGGCAGCAGTAGCGGAAGCTAACAGTGAAAGAAAACATGAAATTTGCGTTTTTTTTTTGTGCTCTTTTGTGTGCATATTTCAGAGAAAACGTGTCGGTGAGCCTTGCTTAAACAGCGACGAATGTCGAAGGAATCTCTGTTGCTCTAAACACGGTGGCACTAGAACGTGCAAGCGACGAGCCAGACTTTTCGAGGAATGCACAGAAGATCAGGTGAAAGGAGGGTACTACATGGAGCACTGCCCCTGCCGGTGGAGAAAAGGTAAGGCATTACAATGCATACATTGATTGTTTATACAACTAGCATTATCTTAGCGATTTACGTTCAAGGAATTATGCGAGTGTCAGGTCGAGATATGGAACCGCAATCTCTTGTATTGGAGGTAATACCCATAACAACTGCCGCGGCGGCCCACTGATATTGGCATTCGACTGGTGTGCCCAAGGTCGCGAGCTCGATCCTGGCGTAGGTGGCTCTATTTTAATGTATGAAAAATGCACCAACGCCTGTGAGCCTCCGGGACATGAACTTTTGAGTGCAGTGAGGCCGTACGGGGGCGCAAGGACCTGCGTGTCCTAGACTGCCCTGTTTAAAATAAAGTTTTCACCACCACCACCTATGAAATGAGCTTTCAGTGCGCTTCATGGTGCCCTTAGTGGTCGGAATAGACCTGAAGCCGCACAGTTTCGCCGTTCAGAAAATTCTTAGAGCAGGTTTACTCGTCGGGAAGATAACAGACATGTAAACAGCAAAAAGGAGAGCGTTGGATACTCATCTGCCTTGCCTGTAAGAACTTATACACGGTATATTATACAATGGGAATTTAAGATTTCGTAGATTCTTCTGCTTCGTTTGCGTTACTATGCCGGGTGTTTCAGCAAACACTTTCAAAAATTTTCAAAATTAGGCTTTTTGGGGTAAAAATATGGATTTTGTGGCATAGTATTACCATTGTTGGCGGACATCACAAAACCGGTGAATCGTCTTAATTAGTAAGTTGGCTCACAAATATTTAATTACTGAAATTTTAACTAGTAAATTTAGGCGCCTAGTTGCCATTAAAGATTTGTAGCCGGTCGTTAGTAATAGCCATATCAGTTTTTAGATATTCGAAAATGCGATTACCCTTGGCGGTGTGGCTAGACAAAATTTGAGTTTTTCGATTAGTTACGGGCACTGGACGGGTTGCCTTGCCTGCATGCTTTCTAAAGCGCCTGTATTTTCGTACGATGCAGCCTAATTTTATCGAGCCACAGCGTCGAGGTTAATCGTATTATCGAAATTCTAAAAATTGATATAGCTATTAAAAACGACAGGCTACAAATCGTTAATTTCAACTACTCGCCTAAATCTAATAGTTAAGAAGTTTATGATTAAAACTTTGTTTGCCAGCTTAGAACCTAAGACGATTCACCGGTTTTCTGGTGTCCGCCAACACCGGTAATACAATGCTACAAAAGCCATGTTTTTATCCCAAAAAGCCTTTTGTCGAAAATTTTTGAAAGTGTTCGCTGAAGCACCCAGTATGTGGTATAGCGTAGCTGCCAGAAATAGCTTCACTATGTCCTAATAATTAAATAATTTAGTCATTAGTAATGCTATCAAAGATGTATTCAGTTGCCGAAACGCAAATAACTTGCACACGCTTTCCTTTGAATGTATGTGGCACAGTGAGTTTAAATTGACTGAAACCTTGTAATACACTTGACAAGTTGGAGACTATACAGCGTTGGAAGAATGTTCTATTATTTATTTAACTCAGTGAAAAAAATTCTCAGGCCGGGGCAGGAGTGGATACATAAAATCTGTATTTCAGTGTCCTTCAACTTATTCTCCAAAGGAACTAGCAGAAACATTGTTTGGATGATGAACACTTGATAAGAAAAATGTTTTCCTTGTTTTTCGCTCCATTACAGAAAAAAAATAATGCCCTCAAAATTTCTTTCAGCTGAATGTGTTTTGCGCCGAGGTGAATGCTTTGGCATATGTTTACGAGAGAGACGTTGAAGATCGCATCCCAGATTTGAACAACCAAAATGCTTAAAATCTTCGCATTTGAATCTATAGCCTTCTCACATGTACAATAAAATGTCTCCATTGCGAACATGGCTATCACTGGCTTCCATTCAACTTTTTATTCGTGTTCGTTCAATATGCGGAAGTCATATAAAGGTATTGTCTACTTAACTTAATCAAACATATTCTGCGAGGATGTGTTATGAAAATCTCTGGAGCTATACCCTACTGACTAGAGAATAGAGGACCATCCCTGACTATGTGAGTGGCATAACATCTGTAAACACATTGCGACGTGATGTTCTCTGCTTTCGTCTGTGTGGAACCATTCATTCTGCTCTGCCAAAGAAGAAGTGTTAAATAGGCGGTGCCACCTAAAATAAATAAAATAAATTCCTTGAGCACTAAATCAAAAGAAACAGCTTTCTGTACATGTACACTATAAAAAAAAAAGAAAATAGTTTCAGTCAAAGTTACAAGATGCTTCAGGCACACTACGTGACTGTAAACTCACTTCATCTGAAGGTCTATCCCATCGTTTCCATGCAAACGGTAAGTACAGGGAAGCTAGCTGCACTTGTTGTTATGCCAGTGCGGAGGGTTGTGTAGCAACAGAGCAGCAAAGATCCCCAAAAAGCTAAGTGGCAGAAATGGATAGGTTAGTCTAAGTTTCTCATTTTTTTACTTCGCCTCTCAGAATTCATGCGCTTTGCGCGGACAGCTGTGTTCTCGGTTATCGTATACGTGTTAGATTCTGTAATAAAAGAACTCTTCCAAAAGCGATCCAATTTGCTGCTGGAAGTTTACTGCATAAATGGGACGACATAACGTGAATACCTGTGCCTCGTACTACCTCTTGGAATTAATAATGACTATCCACAACCAGTTGTAGCTGAAGGAAGCTAAGTGGTTGATATTAAAGCCTCCATACGATAATCGAATTTAATTAATCTAGGCAAAATTTGAGCGGAGAATTGAGTCTCAAGCAAGACACTCCTACTTCCAGCCTCTCTAGTAATACGGTGCGGGCTTAAGGCAAGCAGCGTGACTTCCACTGATGCCCCCAGGCTACTCTGCACACAACCGAAATAGTTACTGAATCTTGCGGTTGTCTCCTGTCGCACTTGTGGCACTCTCAATATTTGCACACTATGTGACCGCTATGTGACGTGGAAACTTACGGAGAGCCTGGTGTATATGTCAGTGGAGCACAGATTGTGGTTTACGATAAAGTAACCAGGCAAGAGGGTTCGCTTTCCAGCCGAACAATGGGGCCCGTACAGCGCCTCTAGCGGCCAAGCTTGGACAGAGCCTGCAGGCACACATTGCAGGCACACCAAGACATTGAACGAATCCCCCGACTGGGTCTCGAGTCAGAAAAAAAAACTCCCGATAATTGTCAAACTGGCGCACTTTAAAGAGATGTCAAGAACTCTTCTTGCAGAGCCTAAACTTTAAGCAAAAAAAAAAGCATTATCGCTCCTTGAGGACTTTTCAAGAAAAGATAGAGTAGCGAGAAAAACTTTTCTTCTATGGCCCGCAAAGTGACACCTCATTCAAGATTCGCTTCGGTAATTTACCTACCGGCAGAAAGGTTTATTTATGAGGTCGAAACAGATTCTATTCTAGAAATAACGCCATAGTGATTAGTGCAGATGCCTAGCTTCCCTTTGCTGCATGTTCAGCTTTCGAAACTCCTGCGTCTTACAAGAACTGATCACATAATTCCTGTATTTCTGACATATTTACAAAACTACCTACGCAAAAAAAATACCTGAATCCGTTCATGCAAATTATAGCACTGATATTGCACTATTTGTTGAACCTTGGCTAACACCTGGTATTTAAGATTTAGAATTGCTGTACGACAACCGACCTTTAAGTTCCTACAGACGAGGAAAAATAGGCCTTAGGGGAGACGGTATTCGTTCCTTTGTCAATACAAACATTTGGTCCACTCTAGTGATATAAATAGCCAAACCGAAATACTTGGTGGGGAGGTGGCAGGCAGACGGTTTCTTGACAAACACAAAGTGAACAAGGGAAGAGATAGCCTCAGGGTACTTGCCAACGTTTCGACAAGAGGTCTTGTCTTCGAAATACTGGGTGCTAAAGCTTGTCTCCTTGTACCTCTCTTGTACTAAAAAAAATAATTTCATGTTATAAAGCACGTGGCCCCAATCAGTGTTTTATCTGCGACCTTCACTCCGTGCTTCAAGGCTTGCAGTCCTGACTTCTTCATGCCAATCTTATATTCTGCGGAGACTTCACGTACCCGGATATTGACTGACATGCTTTGACTACGTCGTCTCACCAATCCAAAGATTATCCAGAACTGGTACTTACCAATCTTTTCCTAGCAGTTCATGAGCCAACCAGAGGATCAAATATTCTGGACCTCATTCTTGTTTGCACTCCAAAAATATTCCAATACGTTTCTTGTCCCAGTGGACTGAGATATCATTTTCTTGTTTTTAAATTTAACCATTAAAATCATCACCCACCAGATATCAGTTAAATACATGCGCGATTACAGTGTGGCTAATTTCCTGAGCATCAACTCCCATCTAGAACAATTTTTCAACATCTTTCAGCTGTCTATGTCTAAGAACTCCGTGAATGACAGCTGATGCCTTTTTAAACACAAAATCATATTACCCATTTGACGCTTATTTATCCCTTATTTGCATCCGCGAGGAGCTTACAAAGCCATGGTATCGCAATGCTTTACAAAAACTGTCAAGGAAAAGAAAAGAAACGCCTGTTCAGTAATGTCAAGAATTCCGTGCGCCCTGTGAAATGGAAAAAAATACTTCGCCAGTTGTCGCAAATACGCTCAGTTATCACGGAATCGAAACGTTTTATATAGCCGTGATCTCCTGTACATAATGCGCGTTAACTCCCCAAAAATATTGAACTTATTAACGCCAAACGAGGGCAGTTCCTGCAACATATTCTTGAGGAGACAAGACAGCTCACACGTTTCGCTTTCCGAGCGTTCCTAATTGTGAGCCATATTTTGCTGGTGTAGGGATTCTCCCCAGGAAGCAAAAATGCCAAAGCTAGGAAATTAATTGAAGCACTTTTTAATCGGAAAGAAATGAAGTATGTGCGTCAGATACACGTCCATATCTTTGAGAAAGCACAGAACAACTATTTCACCCGCTCGTTAATATATCGAACCTGAAGCATGATGGGGTCCTTTGAGTGAAGGACGGCTTTATATTGGAGCGCTTTGCTTCCAAATAAAGCAGTTGTGAGTGGCGCTCCATCCCGTGTACTTTTTTGTGTTCATGTGTGTTCCACGCCTTTAACCAAAGATCAACAGTAATTACTTGTGCTCAAAGTTTATTCCCCCCCCCCCCCCCCCCCCCCAACACGAGGTGCCTACACTTGAGGGAAGAACCCACAGGCCGTCCAAATGTTGCTTTTCCACAAAGCTGCAAACTTTCAATCAGAACCGTTCTCGGTGCTCGTCTCTATTTAAAGGAAGACAAATTAATTTTGTTTGTGTCCACGAACACACACTATACGACACTGTTTTTCTCAACACGCTACAGTTTAGCAGAAGGCACATGTGGTTGGCGACTTTCATGGTGGTTCTTTTGAGTGCCCAACCTTCTTCACTAAGGGGCTAACCTCTGTAGTGTTGACAAACTCCAGTGATGCCCTTTCGCGGGTTCTGTCTGTAACATGTAAAACCTGCAAATACAAATAAAAACGAGCACGAGGAGTCATTTTCGCTATAATTGTTTTTTTTACAATGCTTATTTTTTATGGGCAGTTTGTTTTTTTGCAAACACCGCCTCCGCCAGCGCACACTAAACAAATTCTCACCCTTAAGGGTGCAAATCAGCTGTCCCCAGACGAACACCATTTTGGGGTTACAAAGGGTGCAGAGATCAGCACCCTTCAGGAAGGGTGCACAGCATGAAAGTTTAGAGGGCGCGCATCAGGCCAAGGCTTTTGCTTCATGGGTGGATCAATGTGGAGCACCCTTGCAACATGCATTCTTAGAGGTGTTATGGAAACATAGTACCCACCTAATGAGGGTGCAGCCATTGCATCATTAAAGTATCCTTAAGTGCACCCTTCCTTAGGGGTGCTGATCTGTGCACCCTTTTTTAGCACCGAACAATTGGAAAAGGGTGTTCGTCTGGGGACACCTGATTTACACCCTAAAGGGTGAGAAATTGTTTAGTGTGCGCTCACTCTCTTTTGAGGTGAAAAGAATAATGGATCTTATATCCACCCTCGAAAATGCGCATTCTGGGCGCCACCTGGTCAAAATTGCTGTTTTCTTGTTTTTCCATCTGCCTTCAATGCAGCTTCCGCGCATGAGTGCCTGACGATTTTTTTTTTTCTGTTTCGGGAACTATGTAACGAGTTCTTTGTGTAAGAAGTGGACTACACAGAACTGGAACTCTTGTCGTGCAGCACGTTTGCAGGCAGAGTTCAGAGAGCGTTCGTCCCCTCTTCGACTCGCCGCACGTTTCTTGGCTCTGGACTCCCGTATACGTGCACCGTTCAGAGCACGACGCTCCTCCTCGCCTACATCTGTGCCTATCCCGCAACGAGTCTAGTGTGTCACGTCGCGGCAGGTGCCTTTACCATAAATGGCGAGATTGCTACAGCGAAGGTGCGCAGGATGTTACGAAAGTGAAAATTGGTTTTCGGCTACTGACCCTGAGTACCCTGGTTCGAACCCGACCGCGGCGGCTGCGTTTTTAAGGAGGCAAAACGGTAAGGCGCCCGTGTGCTGTGCGATGTCAGTGCACGTTAAAGATCCCCAGGTGAGCCGCAAGGGAAGAGATAAAGATGACGTCAGCCGCCTTCTTTTTAACAGGACTTGTCGGGCTAGTTGGTTGATCATAATGCAAAAAAGACGAACTGCGCAACAAGAACACGGACGAAAGGGAGGCAGACACACACAGTGTGTGTCTGCCTCCCTTTCGTCCGTGTTCTTGTTGCGCAGTTCGTCTTTTTTGCCTTCTTTTTCGCCACATGTAGCGCAGCACGCCGGCGGCACACCAGCGTTCCGTCGCGCTGGTGCTGTCCCCACGAAGTTCGTCGTGCAAGTTCGCTCCATGTGGGTCAGCCTTTAATCGCTCGATGCGAGCGATGGAAAAACTTTCAAAAGAAAAACGTTCCTACGCATCAGAGGAGAACAGTGGTCCATAATTACCTTCCATATTTCCATAACAGTACCATACAATATTCCAATATTCAAAATTTTTCTTCGAGAATTTTGGAGTTTTAGGTGTTTCACCTATCCGTTGAATCATAATACCTCGGACAACTGATGGCATAACCAAACTACTAGAATTATTTGCTCACCGCCTTTTGTGAACTATTAAGTTATGTGGTTAATTGATTTGCAGCAGTGACAAATTTCAGTGGACAGAGCACAACAGCCTCGAACCATTGTTTAATGCATGCGCTGTTCGATATCCGAAACGTACCCGAAAAATGCCCTTCATTCATGAGACAGACCTTTCGGTAACCCTGATCTGTATTCGATTAAGCAGGAGTTCGGGATCGTGCAGGTTCATTCTTTGACAATATAACGCATTTATTTACATAGCATTCACCAAGTCTTGTCCAATAATAAAAACAAGAAAACAAAATGTGAGGTTCGTACCTGGCTGCACACAAGGGCAAGCTCTGAGGTACGGAGCGTAGAGGTTGTTGTTCTCTTTATTTCTGACCAGTGCATTCGTGCACGTCTCCCCGTCCGTTGGGCGGCGTTGGCATGTCCCCTTTGGCTGGCGCTGGTAGAGTATTACGCAGCAGTACCTCTCAGGTGGCCCGCAGTCGGTACTTGAGGTGCAACTTCTTGGGGCATAATCGCTGTTAACCTGCCGATAGATGTACCAATGCGGACATCATAATGAAAGAGATTTAACGTTAGATGGACTGAAGGCCAAACCGTATCAATCATGCCGCTTTTTGAACTTACCAGATATGCTAGCAGCCTGAATCACTGAAATGTTATTACAGTGTTTTAAAGTCAAACAACCAAAATCCTTTTTTACTAACTGGGATCGTCTTCTTGTTGCGACATTTTCAACAACGAAGCAAGAAGCTACCTCTGATAAGTATGAGCTCATATTTAAGAGCAGTGACAGACACTAAGCAGTGGAAGAGTATAGAATTGGTTATTACAGCGCAGTCAAAACACTCATCTAATTGTTTACTTAAAAGGAGCAACTGTATTTCATTAACAAAGTCACTTTTTCTGCACTTCAAGCCAGGAAGCTATGCGATAATGTCAATGAGACGAAAACCATTTTCGCTCGGATGGAAAGATGCATGAACTCATCCTTGGTCCTGTCTATAAAAGAGCGAAGTTGCTCCTTTCTTGCCGTGATTGTAATGCAAGCTTGCTTTGAAACAGCTCTCTTATCATTTTTGGAATCCTCCAACATTCCAGTTTTCTACGTTTATTTTTTTTTTCAAATACTACCGAGCCAGACTATAACGGCCGCAGTCATGGCGAACGCTTGCTTATTACAAACGAGGACGATACTACCGTCCAAAGATGTATTAAGGCTATGGCGCTGCGTCTCAGTTAAAACAAGCAACCGTGGCCGAACTACTCGGAGCGAACAAGGACACGCCTCCAACTCGGCTCTGGTGCTGAAAAACTATAGTGAATCCTGCTAATGCCGAGAATTGTTTCCTAACCCGTATCTCGGAAAGAACGGGGTGACCCCAACAACGGCGGAATTAAAATCGCAGTTATCCGCTGGCCACGCGAACGTGGCCGCAGGCTCAGGCTTGCGTGTGTGCCGTCGGGTCAAAGCGTCTAAACAGGGAGCAGAAGCGTGATGGGCGCGAGACAGGGCCAGCTTTGAAAGCGAAACTATTGCAAACGGTGGCTGAGTGACCAACGACAGCGACTTGAGGACTCAAAACCGGTCACGAGGTATGCCTCTCCAGAACAGTCGGACGCTTGGCGTGCGTCACGTTGCCCACTCTCTTCACCTTATGAATCTTGCACAGTAACACATCGTTATCCACGAGGCCAAAGTAAGCAGAACGATACAATGGCGGCGGAAAGAGCATCGCTATCAAATAGCTATGCAGATTCTCACGCGAAACAAAAGATAAGTACTCGTTAGAAAATCAAACTGTCAAAACCCTCACAAATGCACAAACTTCTACATAAACTTTAGTAAAGAGGACGCTCGGTAAAAATTGAAGGAAGCACTAAGTTTGGAAACAGGGTCATGAAATTAAACTGCAAGAATGTTCTAATAATTGAATGAGAGCAATCACGAGCAAAGAAGAAACGGGCAACTAGCAGTCTCACATGCAGGTGAACTAAGCCCAATCCTCCTGCGCAAACAGGCTTGAAAAGATTACCGCGTCGTATCGGCTGGGGTTTCGATGCCCAAATAAAAGTCGAAAATATTCGGTGAAAATGTTGGACACAATGTTTAGCGCAATGCAAGACCTGGGGCATATAATAAATTTTTGTTGTCAGAAAGGTGTTACAGTCCTGAGTACGATAAGAAATCGAGAGGGGATGTGGGACAAAGCTCTGAGCGTAACGCTCAAAGGCCGGAACACGCTCCTTCCAGTAAAGTGCACTTTACTTAAATGCAAGCAGTGGAACGCCAAGATATTTGCTGGGCATACACGAGCAATTCTATTCCGGCATAACGGAGCGGCGTTCAGCCCCAAGAACCAAACCACGGGCCCGAACATTTAGAGCGATTCATCTGAGCTCCAGAGACGATGCCGAATTGATTTATTGCAGATACAGTTGTATCAACGCTGCGCTTGTCAGTGCAGAAAAAAAAGCAAGATCGTCAGCATATGCAAGAACTTTGACTTCATTACCCAAAACAGAGAAGCCATGGATACTATTGTTGCACAAAACACTCGAACAAAGCGGGTCCATATAAAGGGACTTCGGGCAGCCTTGCCTCACAGAAGAGCAGATTGGCACGGGGTCGGACAAGTCACGATTAATAATTAAGCGAGTCGAACAACTGTTGTAGCAAAATCGCACCCTTTTAAGTATAGAAGACCCAACATTGCTGGCTCTAGAAGAAAAAAACAGGAAAGAATGGCGAACGCAGTCAAACGCCTTCGCAATATCGATCTGAAGCAAAGCAAGCTGATCATGAGTGCAGGAGAAGGTTTCTAGACTTATACGTGAAATGTGTGCGTTACTTTGAATTGAGCGACCTCTCAGACCACACGTCTGGTGAGGGCCAATGAGAAGCGACATTGCGAATTGTAGGCGATTTGATAAAACTTGAGCAAAAATTTTGTAATCCACATTCGCCAATGTGATGGTCCTATAGCCCTCTACTGAGAGCAGCTTTTCTTCATCAGTAGCTTTCGGAATTAAGACTGTACGGCTTCTTGTGAAAAACTGTGGAAGGGCCTCTACATCAAAACTCATCGTGAAGACCTGCAGCAGGTTAGAAGTTAGAAAGAATTTAAATGCTTTGAAAATTTTGTCACCGCAGCCGAACACGTCTCATGTTAAACTGCAACACACACTCGCGCTGTGCATTGCACAACATCATGTTCAACTAATACTACTATCGAATATCGTCGCCAGACGTGCCGACGACCCAGCAAAGCAAAACCATGAGCCAACCAGTCTAAACACTGACTTTCTGACATCTACTCGGTTTAAATACGGTAAAACCCTACCACATTTTTTAACGGGTAAAATTTTGCACGCGAAGAACAAAAAACAATTTGCTGGAGGCAATAGCAGCAACTGCATTCTTAGGTCATTCGTATCAGAATGACTTGAAACTTTGCACCGTGCTACGTCACAAGTATTGCCGAACACTGAAAAGCTGGTGCGCGTGATCACGATCTTCCAGAGTGATATGGCCGCGTCTATACTCAGCGTCAAAATTTTTTCTCGCTCAGACAAGGGAGCGGTGAAACCCTCCACTCTCCCCTAAAACCCGGTCCAGGGCATCCAATAAAGTGTTTGCCACCACCACCACCCCTGAAGAGAACATCTATGGAGATGTTCTCAGATGAAGAGGACATCTGAAGAGACGTATCTATGGATGCGTCTTGTAACCGGACGTGCCTGAACATTTCGTTTTAACAATAAAAATTGTCTCTGGCGTGACTCCATCGCGTTTACTGCACATAAAAATGTGCGGTAATGTTACAATGAATGAATGCATGCATGAATGAATGAATGAATACTTTATTGGAAGTTTGAAATATACCTTAAATAATGCGAATTACCTGCACTCTATGTTTTAAGAGGAAACTATTACATGGAACCGGAGCTATACTCTTCAGCGTAGGAAGAGACGGCACGCTACAGCTTTATTGGTTTGCGTACATTTTCTAGAAAAGTAGCCGCCGCGGTGGCTCAGTGGTTATGGCGCTCGGCTGCTGACCCGAAAGGCACGGGTTCGATAACGGCCGTGGCAGTCGAATTTCGATGGAGGCGAAATTCTAGAGGCGCGTGTACTGTGCGATGTCAGTGCACGTTAAAGAGCCCCAGGTGGTCTAAATTTCCGGAGCCCTTCACTACGGCGTCCCTCATAGCCTGAGTCGCCTTTGGTACGTTAAACCCCATAAACAAACCGTTTTCTAAAAAAAGCTGTCGCGGAGTGTACTGAAAGCGCGTAACTCGCCTCGCTTTCTGGCAGCAACAAAGAGCATTTGAAGAACACAAGTCCGCGCGGCAATGCCGGTCTTTTCAGTGCCTGATATATTGTCACGAAATGGTGACGGCAGTTAAAAAGACAGCGAAAAGGCTTGCGAAAAAAACTTTTTATTGGGGCTGACTCGAGTTCACAAATAAATTAATGACTCGGCGGCGGCGAT
Source organism: Amblyomma americanum (assembly GCF_052857255.1). Classification (NCBI taxonomy): domain Eukaryota; kingdom Metazoa; phylum Arthropoda; class Arachnida; order Ixodida; family Ixodidae; genus Amblyomma; species Amblyomma americanum. The sequence goes on from NC_135506.1 coordinate 8,355,233, forward strand.
AGCAACAAGCGTGCTCGGTGATCGCCGAAGAGAATTCCTGCCGTTCAGCCGAGCTGAGCTTAACAAGGAACCATCGAGATCAGGCACCAAGAGCAAATACTAAAATCCAGAACAACGTGGAAGCCGTTGCGCGTTACCGGGAGCAATCGAGACAAGTATGGTCGCATTTCGTACTATGAACAAAATGATAAAGCCGCCAAAGATTCGTGGGAATGTACTCCAAAGCCGGATTTAATGTAGGTAGGGACAGTGTAAAATAACAAATTAGCAACACTATAATTTTTAATATACAGAGATTCTTGTGGCCTAATTCTATTTTATTGTTCTAATCAGCCGCGCCAACTGTATGTACCGACGGTAGGCTCAAATTAAAAAAAAAGCCTTTTTGAGTTTTTTATTCATGCCTGATGTCGCATGTTTTCCGAACATTACTCAGTGACTTATATGCCTTTCCGCCTTATTGTAGAAAGAGAACTGCCCGGTTTTCGAAACCAAGTGGTGAGCGGCCACGCCCGATTTATTTTAAGCTTGCACATCACTCGCATTTTTAAAGCGATAGCTTTACTGGCCGCAGGTTGAGCAGTTTCGCTTGATTCCTGGAGAGCCGTGCTGCGCATGCGTGAGGAGCAGTGTGGACACACGGCGCATTTCTCTCTCTCGCTCCCTCGTCACAACTGCGCATGCGCCACTAGTAGCGACCAGCCACAGGTGTTCCGCCGCTGCGCAGTGCCGCGCCTTTCCTCAAAATTCAACTTTCAATTTTTAGTTTTCTCTTTCTTCTTTCCTTCCCTCCTTTATTTATTCCTTTACGGCGTGGTTCGGGTGTGCACCGAGATATGTGAGACGGTTACTGTGCTTTGCGCGCTCGCCGCGCCATCTGGCATGACGTGACACCGCGCGGCTCGCCGCCCCCGTGGTTTGGTATGACGTCACACCGCGTTCCTCGTCGTGGCGCTCGCCACCGCTCACTTCGCCAGCTGCGTCGCATGCCTGATAACATGTCGGAGGATTGAAAAGGAGAGCTCGCGTGCGCCGCAACCACAGTTGTGTCGTCTTTAATGCGACAACAGCATAGCTAGACAACCAGACTAACCTGTACTTGCAATCAAGGTTAACCAAGGCTAAACATGCTATGCCTTAGCTTTCGCTACGTATATCCTGGCATAACCGAGCTAAGCCACTAAGCCGTAGCGTTCATTGGGTGACAAACCTCTCGCGATCAACCATTAATTTAACCGCCACCTGCCATGGTAGGCCCGTTGCCTATCCAGTGTGCGGAACGAACTCAACGTTACAGGCCAAGCCGCGTCTACTTGCCCAATACACTGCAGCTTTCGCTCTCTAACTAGATTCAGCAGTAGTTGAACCGCAGCTAATTTTTATTTTAAAGAATGACATCGAAAGTAAAAATGGTAATTTCCCCAACCTCGTCTGATTTTTCAACAGCAGTCAGGCAAAGCAAGAAATGTACGTGGCGTGTTTTGTTGACGCTGTCAAGCTTTACTTTGTCGTGGGTAATTGGGGGGAGGTGCATCATTTCTTCACTGCTAAGTGATTATTTTGAAAGTTTCCTCTTGCTCTTGGTTTGAAACATCGCAAACATGCGTAAAGTTGTTTGAGGCACATCCGCTTGCCTGCGACGCGTGTCACGGGTAGTCTTCTAAAGCCCTGATCTGACACTTTGCCTACTTACTAGAGTCAGGTGGCGAACGAACCTTATGTCCAAAAATACGCTCCCAAATTAATTCTTCAGGTTTTAAAGTGTTTTCGTCCGCTAGCTTAGCTGAGCTTCTGAAGAAGGCCCCGGGCGGACCCAGAATGTCAGTGTATAAATTAATCTGTGAACGCGTACCAATTCATACGTTCCTTCAGATGCACATCTCTGAATCACCAGCCAGCGCTCACATACAGTTACACAGCACGACCCAAGTTAACGTCCTGTGATATGCCAAGCCATTTGGGTACCCTTAGGGTGCTACTTCGTGCTATGGTAGCGTTAAATGCACTGTTGTTCGATGATGATGATCACGACGAAATCATTTAATAGGAACTAATATTGCTGCTCGGTCCCCCTATTCCTGAAGTCTATTGGATGTTGCAGCCGCTCTTGCCCTTTCGGTCAGCTCCTGCTGAACTCCCAGGTTAGAGCTGTACTGCATTTCCTCCCATCGCTCAATCGTCGGTTATTTTATTCTTTCTATTACTTTGTTGTTTAGGCAGGACCATGCCATGTGGTACAGGTCGGTCTCTATGTCACAGTACGCGTATTGTGGCTTATAGTTTTCTGGGTAGATTGAGTCATGTACGTACCATCCCGACCAGACGGGTTTCCGTCAGACTAGACTTCTATGTATTTTTCTCAGTGTTATTTCCTGTTTCTTGTGTAGTTTTTCATCCGGCGGCGCGTATTCTCTTCTGGCTAGCTTGTAATGTGGTAAGATTCGTGGATATGTGGTCAGCATATCCTCTACAGGAAAAAATAAATGCAGAGCAGATCTTGCTATATTAGCAAAAGAAGCGTGAAATTAATACTGGTACTGACTACATGGCCAGCGGATACAAGAGAGGTGTTCAAATTCATGTTGTTTATGCTAGAAAAATGAAAGATAATATATATTTTGAGCTAGAAATCTGAAAATATATTTTTGTTATGTTTCACTCGTTATTTAATCGATATTAACATGAAGATCATTTTCAGCTTCATATTCAAAGAGCTGCAAATCTACTGAACTAGAGTGGTACCCTACTGATCCGGAGTTCCCGGGTTCGAACCCGACCGCGGCGGCTGCGTTTTTATGGAGGAAAAACGCTAAGGCGCCCGTGTGCTGTGCGATGTCAGTGCACGTTAAAGATCCCCAGGTGGTCGAAATTATTCCGGAGCCCTCCACTACGGCACCTATTCTTTCTTTCCTCTTCCACTCCCTCCTTTATCTCTTCCCTTATGGCGCGGTTCAGGTGTCCAAAGATATATGAGACAGATACTGCGCCATTTCCTTTCCCCAAAAAACCAATTATTATTATTATAGAGTGGTACCCATTTCTGCAGTAGCTTTTTTTTTGCTAGTAGAGCTTTTATTGGACGAAAACAGCGGAAGCATTTATGGTCCAGAATAAATAGTCCGGAAAGTGAACATCCGCAATTAAACAATAATGCTAAATTTCTTCAATGAAGAGGGAATTGCAAATAAATAAAAACAAACATGATTAAAAAGCTGTGCGACAAGTAGGACCTGCGTGTAGTAAACATCGGTTCATAAATATGTCTTGAAACAATGGAAGCTTAGGCCCTGTCCTGTAATCGAGGACTTACTCGTCCTATAATTTTGTTTCCTAGCAACACAGTATTAGTTCATACGTAGGTGTTGGTTGTTAAAGCAGATTTTATGCCGGAGGATTAACTAACCAACCAAATCAAACACGCAGCCTTGAATAAAATGGCTATTTTTAAAGTAAAATGTATGGCATATATTTATGTGTCAAAGGCGAACCTGGGCTTCAGTATGTGCCGGGAAGTGTGGAGAACGCCATAAAGAATTTGACAGGCTGGATTTTTCCACTGCGCACTTGTAAGCACACTTGCTACTCAGAAAGCCTAATTGCAAAAATTGCTGAACATTTTAGGTGAAACAATCAATGTATATCGTGGGCGCGGTTTCAGCTTATGCCACGATAAGGTCTGTTAGGGTCAAGACGCCGCCCCAATCTGGGGACCACACTCGGCCCACCTCCCTGACTACCAGCCCTCAAGTAGCAAATAAAGTTGTTCTCTCTTTCTCCCCCCCCCCCCTCTCTCTCTACCAGCTTATGCCAGCTCAATGTCGCCAGGAAAAAGGATTAACCTCAGCATAGAACTGTGACAAGTTTTGTTCTTATTGTCGCTTCTCGGCCATCAAGGTGCATTGTTGAAGAAAGGTATTGAGGTCCATTCTTTTTTCTATTCTCTTACGTTAATTCTCAGCCTGCCAACACAACCTTTTCTCTAAATTTGTAGGTCTGAAAGTCGTTGCTTCAGTTCAGAAAATAAGCCTGGTGCGTGCACGAAAAAACGCGCGTCATTCCGTCTTCCAAATGACCGACCATATGAGCTACCGTTGTGACCAGGTTGCGATTTGATGCCAGGAGAAAACAGTTGGGGATATTTTCCCAGATTTCTTTTTTGCAAACGTGGGGCCCCATTTTTCAAGTTGCAGCCAGAGTGGACGGCGTTATCACGCTGCGCTTATCAATGACCGTAGCCAAGTCTTGCATCAAGCAGCAGGAAATCCTTATCTCCCGCAAAGATAAACTAGTTTTCTTATCACCTAGTGTGAGCATATATGCGCTGTTTTCTGCTGTGATATTAAAGGGTTGTCGTCTGTTCGGCTGCACTCAAGTGAATCGAGTGGAGTGTTGGAGTAATCGCACAAGTCTCACCCTACCCTCGTCATCGAGAACCTCTGCTAAGTGTAGGTGAAACAAATAGCCCCATAACTGTACAGTGGCTTTGCCTGACCCCAGGATAAACGCTAGGGGCAGAACCAAGAAGGCGCTTGCTGGTGTGCAACTCTCTCAACATGTTCTTTCGGTGATATGTCTGTTGGATACGGCCGCTGTTTTTCATCTCTTCGCTTCAAGGTAAGTAGCGGCAGCAATTTTGTTGCTGCTACTAGGACACCATTTTGTGGTCGCAATCTATATTTATAGCGCGCTCACAGTACTCTAGGTGCATGCATTTTAGCTAGCATGAGACAGAAGCACGTGGGAGTCGTCCACAACCACGTGATATGAAATATGACCCGAACGTTTCTTGCTCATGCTCCGCTGTCACAAGTTACATCGCATCTGCTCACCACAAAACAAAGAGCTGCTCGCATTCACTGGGCGTTGTTAGCTGTCATCGGCACCGCAGTAAGTCTTAAGGGTAGTACATCGCTCAATAGTTTTTGCAGCCCTTCAGATGCAAACGAAAATAAAATGGCCAGAGTGTAAATGACAGCAGAGCTACGCGGGTGTGCGCAATGGTTTTAAAAGGCCAGTGAGTGGTTTATTTGAAGAGAGAAATAGGATGATAACAGCTGCGGAAATTCCCGTATTCAAGCCTGGCTCATGAGTGCCATAGGATTAAAATTAATAGTGCAGTATGTACTGCATAATTTGCCATACAGATGCATGGCCTTTGTGGGATGCTGTAGTGGAGTGCTCCGGATTAATTTTGACCTCCTTTAGCGCTTTAACATGTATTTACATTGCACAGCACATCTCCGTTTTTCTCATATCTGCTCCATCCAACTTCGGACGCTGCGGCCAATATTTGGTACCTTATCATCCGGATCCTGAGTCGAAGGCAGTAACCAGTGAGCCACCGAGGCGGGTTGGAGAAAATAAAACGAAAAAATGCAGGCAGTAGCAGGATATATGACAGAAAAGTAGAGATTATGCACACGGTATATACAGGAGAACACGAAAACAAAGCAAGCTCGCAAACATAAAAGTAATTAAAATTTGGTTGCCTCACCTAAGCTGCCCTCAGTGCGGGTTAACACACCGTGGTTAGGTTCCTTGGCATGTACAGCTCATATGTTTCACGGGTGCCTTCAGCTGATCCTAGCCCATGCAAACTTGCCTTCACAATAGATTATGCAATTATGGCAAGCCCTTCCCTCAGTTAGATAAGAGCCTAAACAATACACGGGGGGGGGGGGGGGGGGGGGGTTAAGTTATAGATTGCGGTTCTTACAAGAGACGGTTTCTGGCATATTTATAGCCTCACGCATCTAAAGCGCCGGATTGATGGGTTTGTGGATTTTCACGAAGAAATGAATGGGAAGGAGGGGGGGGGGGGGCGGAGATTTTAGAGCAAAAACTGTCCTGAGATATCACCTTCAAGCACTTGCGTCAAAACCGTTCGTGCGTATGTTGAATTAATCTGCACAGTTCTCCACGTCGTCCTCACATGTCCGCATGGTTTCTTCGCAGGCGTACTACGTGAGTTCGAGGTGTATCTTGGAGAGCACGCAAAATGGACGAGAAATGCTGGAAAGAAAAGTTGAACAAGTTGGATCTTGAGCGCGAGTGCTCAGCATCGGACAAGAGCTGCTGGTTGTGTGATGACCTCGAAAACTGGAACAGTGTCCTGAACGCCCTACAACTCGATCTCATTGAGCGGCAGGTCGGAAAGCTGCAACTTCGAACTAAAGACGGATGTCTCTCTGCAGACTTGGAGAAGTTTAATAATTTATACAATGAAGCTTTTTTCCTGATATGGCTACGAAAGAAACACAGTTGTATTGAAACAATCAGCCTCGGGGAAGGATATTCACAGCCACGTGTCGATCACCTCAGTTCCCGATTCCATAAGTCGACGTGCATCTAATGTGCGGAACATCTCCATAACAGGAGGTGCACCTTTCGACTGGGCTTTAGTTCTCAACGACCTATGTCCCATACAGCAGCTGGAAGCCCTTGAAGTTAGAAATGAGGTCAAAATTAGCAAACGCCTAGCATTAAGGTTGGCTCTAATTCTCACAGCAAATTCTAGTTCGGTCAAGTCAGTAGCCGTGTCGGAAGTCATTATGTCTACCCTCGCCTCCAATATTCTAACCAGTGTCATTTCGAAGTGTGAAACTCTCCAGCAGCTAACATAAGGTTTTGGCTTGCACCCTGATGGACTTAGAGACTTAATGAGGCTGTTGCGGTAAACGCAGAGCTTGCATACGCTGCATATTTCGGAAGGAATTTTGCGCGATGATTCCACTACGGATTCAGATGAAGACGACAATCTCCTGTTGCAAAGTCCATCGCTCGAAGCGCTTAATCGCCATCCATTAGAAGATCCCTTCAGAAAGATCCTGACAGAACTTGAAAACAACAGAACAGTGACATGCCTCAAAATCACTGGCTGGGATATGGAGCCCATGCAGACTGGCTCCTCAATGGGTGCCCTCCTTTAATCAGTGCTGTCGAAAAATCGCACCCTTCGTTTCTTGATTCTAAAAAAACTGTTTTATTGACAGTGTTGGTGCTCGACAAATATCAGATGGTCTTCGAGATAATGAGACGCTAGAATGCCTTGATGTGTCTTCCTGCGACGTCAAGTCTTCTACTGTACGAGTTCTCTGCAGCACCTTAAAACACAATACTTCGTTGCGCCTGCTGAAGGTCGGCGTCTATATGGCAACATCAGGGCAGCGGTGAGTGGGAGACAACTACACTGAATATATCCTATATTGCCCGCTTGTTCAACGCAGTTATTATTACGGGATAGCATATACAGCTCGTTCGCCAGAAAAGCCGTCGGCGTGGTAGTTGTCGGCACCGCGGTCCAGATGTAATCAGGGACTGCGAAAAAAAAATCGTACCATGGTAATTTGTTATTCTAGTGATTTATTATTGATTGGTGTGTGACAGGCGATGACGAGTTAAAGAAATCTTTGTAATTGATTGATGAATGAAAGAAATGAAAAAATTGCAAAAGGGGGGTTCAAAAGTGTCAAAATGCTCATAATAAAAAATCAATGCTTGATGATGCTAATTAAAAAAACTTACAGTGTGTAATTGATCAATATTTTAGGTAAAGAATGAAAATGCGTTAAAAGGTGTCAAACTGCGCATAATCGAAAGCATAACCCACTACGATATCGCGTCATACACTTAAGCTGCACCTTAAGTGTCCTTTCCAAATTTTTTTGACAATCCAGGCGTTGAATTCAGTTATATTCCACATACACCCGACTAAAGGCCGCACTCGTCTATTGGCCACTCTGCCCTACATGGGCGCCTCGTCATTTTAAAAAAATCGTAGAAAAAAACAAGCGGGAATTTCCTCACGGGCCACGCTCTCTGAGAGCTCCCACATGACACCTGCCTTCTGCGATTACCATTGTGGTGTCACTGACCACATTTACGTTGCATGCGCGCGGGGGGTGCTTGAGAGGCCGCACCCGCCGAGATCGGTGGCCAGGTGTGTTCTGTCCTGCACCTGTCCGGTTTCTCTCCTGTCCTTCCGCGTGCTTAGGCGGTGGCGCTGCGACAACTTGTTACCATCCCCACGACCATTACTCTCATCTTTCAGCATTCACCGCTGTGCGGCCTTGTGCCGTTTAGAGCAGAATTCAGACTCCCGTACTCAGTGTTGTGTATGGCGATGGCTGACTGCGAAGTGGCGCCTAGAAGGACGACGAAGAAGGGCACCACTCCAGCTAATCTTCTCGTAGATTTTTAGTTATTAATTCGACAGTATTACTAATGGCTCATCAGTCAGAAAATCCGGCGTTAACCGGCCGTCCAGGAAAACCATGCCCAAACCCTCTCGTAACCTCATAATAGTTTTGCACCAGCGCTCAAGACTGAAAGTGACTTTGGCTATATAATGTCCTGCCCATATTGCATGTGTGACATGTCTGTCGATAGCCATTAGTTCTAATGTTGCATACACTTTAAGCTGCCCTGTTCTGAAGAAACAGGGCTGGCGGATCAAAACCAGTTTTAACATGTCATCGCTACACTACCCTGGTGCTCAACATATTCAAGCATCTGGACATTTCGAAAGTGAAAACATGCTGTCCGAAAGCTTCCATTTTCTTCCGATAATTTCTTTGTGTCTCGCAGGGAGGCATTATCTATGAACCTGGCCAGAAATCAGTGGTACGGCCGTGTGCACCTTCGTTGGATATACATGGACAGAGAAGGCCTTATTTCTGCGATGTCAGAACCGTTGCTGTGCCCCACCGAGCAGCAAATTCACGCCAATGAGTTCTCGGCGAAGTCTTTTGCTAATATGTGCTCTGCACTGGCTTCAAGTCAATGCGTGAAGGACTTAACAGTGTACCTGTGGAGCAGAACATCTGTGCATTCCGTAAGCCTGCGCGAAATTCTTGAGCAGAATGAGTGCTTGAGGCCCCTTTCACTGAATGATGGCTACGAAGGATCAGGTCTAGCAGTCATGGCTTCGCAAGGGCTTTCCGTTAACAAACATCTGACAGACCTTGCACTACAATGCGATGAGATGAGCACCGAGGCTGCAGAGCTGATTGCAACACTTCTCAAGACAAATGAAAACCTTCACACGCTGGTCTTGTAATGCAGGTGTGGGCTGACTCCTGACAGCCTTGAAGTCATATCCCAAGCACTACTTCAGAATCTTTTCATCACAGAAGTGAACGTTGGCTGCATAACTCCAGCCATTAGATTAGCTGTCCAGCGTAATGTGTCGTCCCTTCATGGTGCTGCTAAATTTGTACTGAGGCAGGATGTTGGAAAATCGTGCGCCAAAGCATTCGAGCTTCACGAGTCAAAAGCATCCTTAATTTCGTGTCTGAAATCAACCTCAGGAGTGAGTGAAACAGAAGCAAAAACTGCAAATCAGGCAGCTAGGAAGTCTATCTGGAGCAATTACCTCTTCATTAATCAGATTTTATCTCGCAGACTGGAGTGCCATGCAGGAGAAGGCACTCAAATAGACAAGCTAAATTTTGAGTGCTGGGTTGCCATCGCAAAGCATCTCAGTGTTTCTGATGTCTGTGATTGAGTGTGTTCGAAAGCACCTTTATCAGCAGGCTACGAAATTATTCGTGCGAGTGTGGTTTTTAGCAAAACCAGGTTTACGTAATAGAGTGACATCATGCACGTCTGTTTAGGATGCGATAACTGGCTGGATTCAAATGGAAACATGTCCATTCACTGAGTGTACACGACATCAGTTTTTAATGTTCGACGGATGCATACTTTCGTGCGCTGTTTACGTGAAAGCGAAAATTCATTTATTATGCACTGATGGTGTCAAAGTGCGAAAAGTTCTGTTGTGGTCAGCAGCGGTGCTCGCATTTGATTCTAACCTATGTTGTACACTATATACATAGTGGACTTGTCTCATTGATCAAGTGTGCTTTTAAATGTTCTGTTTTATTTTCTGTTTCATCGTAACCGAAGGCAAAGCAGACGTTCTCAGATTTCAAATTTTCACAGTAGCCGTTTCCTAATTTTCTTTTTTTTTTCTCACTTCTCAACTCCTTAGGAAAAACCTTTATAATTACCAACATTACACGCTTCTATGACCTTGCATTGCCTTACCTTTATGTAGCTCACTGCTTTGTTGGTATGTGCGTGCGTGTGCTGAAAGAGTAGGCTGGCAAATATTGCAAATGTGTGAATGAAACGAACGTATAAGCTTTCTGCAAGCCGAGAAAACCAAAATAGCGCTAGTGGTCGGTGAATGAAACTCCAGCGCAGATTCCCTATTGGAGCTTCTAGTCTTATATTCGAAAGCCATTCTTAAACAATAGACCGTGTTGGAATAATCTTGAATAATTTTGGAGGCACATTATTCAATTCATGCAGTGAATCGTACAGGGGCATGTACAATTTGTTATTCAGAAATTTTTAATATTCGCGCACCCGTAGTTATAGCCCGTTTGGCTGATGCGATGTAAATGAGGACCTTATATTCGGCAAAATATTTTAGGCACGAGAAAAGGAGACTCTACACCCGCTTAATTACATTTCATATAAGAAAAGATGAACAGAACCAAATTATTGCTCTGTCCTACACGTTGAAGTACTGTGGCAGTATTGCGTTGCGCACGCGTAGCTTATATGCGTTGCTGGCGGCTTTAACTTATCCTATCTCAAGTTCTGCATCAAAATGCATAGTGTTCAGCATAGAATTACAGGATATACAAGGCTATGAAGGCGTCTCGTTGGGCCGGGGCATTCACTTATGTCCTGTTCAAATTTCATTACAATTTATATAAGGTGAATTATCAGCTTTCTCTTCAAAGTTAACCCGGGTGTTATACTCGTCTGTTATTTTTGTGCTTTCATACTTGATCTCGTACGAGTTTGTACTAAAATTGAATTGCGTTCATCGCCTCGAAACAACCCAGCGTAATGCCGATTTGGAGCATGCTGTGTAAAGCGCCTGTACAGAAAATCTTTTAAATGTGTATGTGAGATCGACATGTGTATGCTATTCGCGTCACGAATACAAGGCGGTCGGTGTCGCAGTGCCAACGAAACAAAAAGTGAAGAATTCTTTTCGTCCCAGCGACACTCGTTGTTACGAACAAGGCCCTCCAGTTTTCAAGCAGCATCCGCCGCGTGCAGGTTTATCGAGGTGCGGCACCTAGGTATACTGGCGTGTCCTGACGTCAAGCAGGAGGGAAGATTTATCTTGCACAAAGATGAGATGGTTTTTTCATCACCAACGGAATGTTCGTGCTATGAAGTAAGCGCAAAAACCTCACCCTACGCTCGACAGTCACCGTGGATAAGCGCTAAGAGTAGGTGAATCGAAAGAGCCCCATTGGTGTACGCTTGCTTAATTGGGCTAGGCGAAGGATGTGAACCACGTGGGATGAACCAAGCAGGTGGGTGCTTGCTGCAGCTCAGGCACCCAAGCTCGTTCATTTCCGGGATTAGCTGAGGATAACCCCTGTTTTTCATTTCCATCTTTCAAGGTAAACACCGATATCAGTTGTCGTACTGGTAGTCAGATATTAGTTTGGAATCGGCGCCGACATGTGCTAAGATAGGGTGGCCACAACTGAACAGTTATTCCACAAGCAGTTAAATGAAAGGTGTCAATGAATAGAAGAGGTCTTGAAGTTGTTCTAAGATATATTGGACGCGAGTTGTCATGGTCATTGTGAGGTGCGCAAGAACCAAGAAGCTGCCATCATGAAAGCACCTCCTTTTTGGAAGCCAACCCTCCTCGTTCTTCAATGGCCCATCTCATGTGCGCATTCTTAAATATGCTTCCAACTTCAAAGTACGCACCCTTCTTCTCTTAATCATTATGGCACGTGACTAATACACAGCAATCACATGACCACGGACTCATGAAACATTATGTGCCATTGTCGCTGCTTAACTTTAAGCCGGCCCGTTACCAGCAGCTGCACGCAACGACTGCCGATTAAGCACAGTGGGCCTTTCAGATTTGCCAGGCTGGGGCAACGCCACCTAGCAACACCACCTAGTCTAGGTGGTGTTGGCTGGGGCCGCTAGCGGGCCGCCAGCTGGCTGGCAGCAAATTCGTTTCGAACCGGAAGTCACGTCGTGGTCACATGGGCTGCCGAACAGTGAAAAGTGCTAGCCGGGTGAGGTGGCAGATGAAAGAGTGTGAAGGTGTAAGTCGTGCCCGCCGCCTGAGCCCTCGTGCAGGCAGATGTTCTCCGGTGCATCGATGGCGAGCAGCAAAGCACTCACACATTAGGAATAGGCTCCTTGAGTGCTGAAGAAATGGGTGAAGTTATCCAGGGAAGCTGCATACTGTAGAATAAGCAGCTATCGCGCTTCGGAACGACGGAAGCGTGCGCCCTTCGATGCGTTGTGGGCTGTTGTGAAGGGCACAAGTATGCATCCAGAGATCCTCAAAAGCATGCGACCAGCAGTTGCAGTCATCTCATCTGATGGAGAAATTGCGCGCGCATTGCTCGTCAAAAGACACGCCGTGCTCTCGGATTATCCAGTTTGTTGACTACGCAGTGAGGTTTCGCAAGTTCCGAGCACAGGATTTGACAGCTCTAGTCTTGGGGACAAAAAACATGCACATCGTTTTACTGTTATCGAAAATGTGCGTCACGATCGCGAGTGCCTTGGTGAGGTATCCTCCCGGCCAGACCACTTGTTTAATACCGCTGGAATTTCGCATAGCAGTGGCAGGTAGAGGCCACTCTTGTTTATACTGCGGTTGGGTGGGGTACTTGCCTGGCTCGATCATAATTAGCTGTAAAGTCCGCATTGGTTTCAGCTTAGACAAACCAAAGCAAAGCTTCCGCAGCAGTGGTGTTGGAATCGCCATCTGACGCCTTTCAGACATAGACTTTCCTAGTATTAACTGATGCTTTGAGCGCCCACTATAGGCGCTCAAAGCATCATGGGGCGATTAGCTGCTTGGTGCGGAACGGTAGGTTTTTTTCAGGGACACAGAGTGGCGCTACTGAGATGTCCCATTCCGTATCCACCGCGCAGACGACTTTGGAGCAAACGTAGTGTGCAAAAGCCATAGTAGCGAAAACGGCACAGCACACGACGCCAATAAAAGGTTTTTGGTTGCCGAAGTGCCATCAAAAAACCTCTTAAAATGTTGAAGCGACATTTCTTTCAAAAAGATATTTCTTTTTAAGAAAACGCCTTTTAAGTACGAAATGTTGGCTTTTGTTGTCTGCAATACTTGGCCAATAGGAGAGCAAGCCATCGATTATTTTGGCAAACTTTGCATTACATGCTTTTCTGCTCGTTTGTTGCAATTTATAGATACGATATTGAATGACAGGACATTCTTGATTATCGAACAACGTTTGTTTTTTTCATTATTTTTTGGCCAGAAGTCGTGGTTCTGCAGTCGGTAGCTCTCCGCCCCATGATGCTTAGAACGCCCATGGTGGCTGAGGTGGTCTCGAGGAAGCTGCATGCAAACTCCCATAGGCGGGGCGCCAGCTTTCCCTCTAGGTAATAGTAAGAAACTCTATGCATTCAGAGAGACGGGCGCTGTGATTTTATGGAGGCAAAACGCTAAGGCGCCCGTGTGCTGTGCGATGTCAGTGCACGTTAAAGATCCCCAGGAGGTCGAAATTATTCCGGAGTCCTCCCCTACGGCACCTCTTCCTTTTTCTTGTCTGCCCGAGCAGTGCAGGCAATGCGACGCCATAGAGTTTCTTACTGTACACGAGAGGAAAAGCTGGCGGCTTTTCACTTCATCCACCATGGACGCCCGAGGCATGCTGGGAAGGCAGCAAACCGGATTTACATCTAATGGCTTGTTGACTGTGCTACGGGTTGGATTTCATTGGTTGTTGAGTTTCATTTTCACCCTTGTAGATTTTGCTGATGTTTTGTACACTTTGTGGTTGTGTACTGCAGTTACACATGCAGTTCATTTGAGATCCGAAGCATCCGAAGGCGCTTGACTCGAAGTGAGCTGAGAACATTGTCTGGTGTCTCCTAGGCCTAAAGTCCGTTTCTCCCATCGCTGGGAGCCATTTAAGCAGCAAGCTGGGTTTTGTCCAGCGGGAACCTGTATAATGTGGATTGAAATGTTAAAGAAGGGAACCAGTTTTTGTGTGTGTGTGAACTGAGAACGCGACAATCATCTGATGTGACCACTCTGCACATTTCTCGTAGGAGTCTCGGAGACAATTCGAAAGCGCAAATTAAGTACTTCGACAAGCGCAACTTATGTTAACCGTACTCGCCGAGGATTGCGTTTGATTCATTTCGAAGACTGGCGGTGGCTGGAGATCGCATGCAGGAATGACTTCCACTTCGTGAATTAATTCACTCAAATACCCACATGTTGCACTTGACAGCATGCACACGGCCGCCACTAACTTGTGGTAGGAGAGGTTCGCGCTTTTTAATTCATGTTTTTCTTGGCAAAAACTTTAAGCGCAGCGCCAGAAAATGCCAAGAGCCGGCACTGAGTGCGCGCAAATAAGTTTCTCATAGAAAACCGGTGGACCCGGTAAGTTTCTCGCGGCATGAACATATCCCATGCACAGACATAGGGCGCGTTCCGCAATAGCAGACTACATCAATGACACGTTTCTATTTTTCACAATTAGAAAAAAAGAAGCTTCTAAAGTGTAGTATTTTTAAGAATTAACGATTTTTTGCCAGAATATTAGCTCTAAAAAGCGTGTCTATTAAACGCAAAAAAAATATTCTCCACAGTCAGCTGCGTTTGGCGGCATGAAGACAAAACCCTCTCTCGCCGTGAGCAAATTCGGTGCTTGTCTGTTTTTCTGCTCATTTATTGCGCTGTAGTGTTACCATATTTTATTACAGGAGATACTGATTGCAAAACAACGCTTCCTTCCAGCAAATAATTTGCGAAAATGTGTATTTCTGCAGTCGTGGTCATATTTAGGGCCATGCCAAGTATGCCAAGCTGTCTTCACGGCATTCGCACGATGGATAAAGTGCCCTTTAAGAAACTATCATAGACGGTGGCGCCAGCTTTTCCTCTAGGTAATATTTAGAAACTCTATGGCCGACGTTTATATCATTTTGATGATGGCGTTGTTTCAATAGCGTAAGGGGAACTTGGCGAAAGGGTGCCGTGGCTCGCAAATGTTCCGCATGAGGTAGGCACTAACGCAAATTTATTTGTAAGACATTTCACCTTAGAGATGTCGACCAACTGGCCCATCGGAATACCGGTGGCTACCCGGTGGCACTACACGTCGAACGCCCCACCCCTCGCATGCAAGGTGGATGCCCAAATCGTTGCAGTCGACGCTTATCCGTTTCAGGCCCTGCCCGCGCAAACCTGTCGACGCGCGGAAAAAAATCTATTTTAGACTCTAACACAAATATCGACATACTTCAGCTCATCTCACACCTTTGTGAGGGCTTAGAAAATAAGCTGGTCTCGCTACTTGAAGAAAACATTCCTAAAAGAGCATTTCTTCGCGCCATCAAAAGAACGAACACTTGAAGACTTCCAGAACGATGTTCGCGGTAGCTCTCGCCTTGCCAGAAATGTTATGTTCACCTATAATGGACCGTCGGAAGAAACCTGCTCTATATCGCTTCATGCCTAGATCTAAGTTTCCTTGAATTTAGTGTATTTACTTCACCAGTAAAACCCCGACCTACAAAATTACATGTGTTGGTCCTAGCAAAAGGGATATAGCCTTATGTTTTATGCGGTTGAACGTCCCAAAGCGACTCAGGCTATGGGGGATGCCGTAGTGAAGGGCTCCGGACATTCCGACCCCCTGGAGTTCTTTAACGTGCACCGACATCGCACAGTACACTGGCCTTTAGAATTTAGCCTCCATCGAAATTCGACCGCGGCGGCCGAGATCGAATCGGCGTCTTTCTTGTCAGCAGCCGAGCGCCATAACCAGTCAGTCACCGCAGCGGGGCAGAAAGGGATATAATTTTTGATGCTCTCACTCAAACTATTATGTCAGATCACCTAAGAACAATATTTTTACTAAACTATATGAAATTCTCGGCTAGTGTGCGTTCTAGGGAAACACCTACAATGGTTTCGGTAATAATTTATTTGGTCAGCTACAGCATAAATAGTGAGGTTTTACGGTCATTTGGATCCTCCGCTCCAAAAACAGTTCTTAAAACCGAAATTAAGCAATACATTTTGAAGAACACGGCTGCCAGAACACTGGTTAAAACCAGCTCAAAAACTTAAGGCGCATACAAGAAATAACAGGTCTATATATCGCTCTCAATTTGCTGAAAATTGGAGATGTAGTACTCACCGAGTCGGTCTGTGCAGGCTCAACTCGATTTTCAGAAGATGAAGCGGCCGCGTTACCCCATAAGTGCGAAGCTACCGCAATACATAACAAAATTGCCGATGAACGTAATCCCTTTCTTGTGCACATTTGCGGTGTCTACTTTCACCTTTAGGACAATGACTACATGGAATTTCTTCTCTGGTGTAATACGTTAACGCCGCTTATATCTAATCTGCGGCACCGTAATGGCAGCGATGAGAAGCATATAATCGCGTGGGTGGTATTATATATAACTCTCGCGGCGCTAATTTGCCACAACGGCAAAGTAAGTAGTCAATATTTGGAAAAAAAACTTATAAGCAGGCGACTCAGAGCAAGCCTCTATTGTTGTCATTGAACAGCAGCTGTTCTTGAAGACCAAAGCCCTCACAAGCTGTCTTTTCTCCGAACGCGATTAGTCAAGGCATGCTTAGAAGAAGCTGCGTCGTGGATTTCTTTATTCGTGTTATCAATAAAAATCTCCCCTGTCTCACTCGACGTGCACGAAAGTTTCTAAAATATATATAGCTTTTTCCAATTCTTGAGTAACTGAGCTGCGGCAGTCGAAACGATCAGTGCAATGTCTTGATTTCAAAACAGCTCTGCTATTGCCGCGGGGCGTTTTAGGTGGGTTTCTCTGTGTGCTTTCTTTATCACCGTCTACACGTGTCAGTATCTCTTGATATTTGCTACGCGAGACACGACACGAAGAGTTTCTATGAATAGAGATCACGCCAGGAATCGTTAGACAAGTTCGTTGCGCTTGGTGGTGAAACCGTACAAGGGTTGCTTGCCGTTGCGCTGTTTCTCCGCCGTGATCACACGTGGCACCTTCTGCAAGGCAGGACGATTCTCGATGTTTCAGGCGTCTTAAAGAAAAAAATTTGTCTCCCTTGAACTAATATTGACATTTCATTGAACTTAATTTAATTGGGGTGGCCCTACGTCGGAGGAGTAGAACTGTGCTTGAAATGCAAAAGTTACGAACACTCGAAGTGAAAGCACGAACTTTCAGCCATAGTCTGCTAGTACTTTCCTAACCTGAATGAAACTTCAATTTTGGAAGGCGCGGTCATTGCTCTTCTCTTGGCGAAGCTCGCGAAATTCGTTTAGCAAGGCTGCAGCGAAGTGCTTCGGGGCATTCCGCGGCAACCAAATCAACATTTCCCTTGGCCGCCGTGATAATGCTGGTTCCATATAACCCGCACTGACGCCCCGAGCAAAGATCACATAAGGGCCATATAATAAAGAACGTGTTTATTTACTTATTTTGTAATTTACTTACTTATTGAACCTTACACGTCCCGAAGGGCATTCTGTGAAGGGGTTACAGTGCCAATGTAGACCACAGTAGAATGGGGCAAAACAGTACTCACTGCGTTATTGCAAAAAATAACAGAATCCGTAGGCATTAATAGCACTACATATGATAACTACGGAATAAAACACCCACAGATGCACACAAAATATACAGGAGCATACATACAAACTTCAGTCAATATTTGTTAGCCACCCAGAGTTATACCCTTGTCACAAGGGCACTTTCGATCCTCATTGAGTCAATGCTCATCGAACTCAATGCAGATCGACGGTTGTCACATGGCCACTTTCAAGCGCAATCGAGCTCGATCCTGCTTGACTCGATGCCGATTCCTCAAGAGTGCTTGAGGTTCCAAGCACAATCGAAAACACTCTCGCTCTCATGAAGCTATAAAAATAAACACAAGTTAACAACACCAAACCACCATTGTCGTTGTAATTGATTAAAATGTAATACAGAGCATTTTTCAGGTACTGTGCCTGCTTATATGCAAACATTTGAAAATAATCTCTACACCACGCTCCAAGCTTCGCCGTCAGTGTAAACAAAGATGGCGTCCTCCTGCTCGCCGGCGCGGAAACTGTGGAGCGAGCGCGAGACAGCCGCTCTCATCGACTGCTGGCAGGATGGCCTAAATGATTTGCGGCGCCAGAAGAGAAACGCCGCAGTCTATGCAGAAATCGCGGAGGCGTTGCGGGCCCTCGGGTTGCATCGCACAGCAGCAGAGGTGCGCCACAAAAACCTGGCGCAGATACGCAATGTACCGATTTGGCTACGGATTTGGCTGCCGCTGCCCCCGACTGCACAGTGTTGCCGGACATCGCCATGTAAAGGCTGTCGGCGGAACATTTGGCGCCACCTAACACACACGAAGGAAACTTCTCAATGAGCATTGAAAATGCCCGTGTAGCACCGGATGTTTCGAGCGTGCTCGAAAATCTCGATGCAGATCGAGCTCAATGAGGATCGAAAGTGCCCGTGTGACAGGGGTATTATACCGTGGAGCGGCAACACGTCGTAGGAGTAAATATTTTTTTTTGTCCTTGCGGGCACAAAGGCAGGGCACTCACATATGAGATGCTTGGCTGTCTCCGCTGTGCCATTGCAGAGTGTGCACCCAGGGGAGGCGGAGAGGCTAAGGCGAAAGAGTCGGGAGCCGGTGTTGGCGCAGCCTACCCTGAGTCTCAGGAGGAGGCTGCGCTCTTTGCAATCCAGGCCAACAGATGGAAGCGGGTGTGGTAGATGACCATTAGCTACCCTGGCATCTGGGTGGTCAAGGAGGAGGTGACGATCCACTATGCTCCTTGCCAGGTCCAAGGGGAAGAAATTCCAGGGGAGTGTGCCGCTTAGGCCAGGGAGTCGGCATCTTCGTTTCCCTGGACTCCGACATGGGCCGGCACCCAGGTCAGCCGGAAGCGGGTTCCCCTGGTGTAAATTGCGTCAAGCCGCCAAGACAGCCTGCGGACGATGGGGGGCCTTTGAAGGGCCTCTGGAGGTGCTGGAGGGCTGCCCTGGAGTCAGTATAGATGGCTGCCCCCTTGACCCCAGGGCACTCGCTCAAGATATCAGCAGCCAAATGAATGGTGGCCGGTTCGGCGGTTGTGGACGAGGCCATAAATGTGAGTCTGGCCTGTCTGCTCACGAGGAGCGATGGGGCAGTGCCGGCTGCAGCCGCAAATGGGCAGGGTCCTGGTAGGGTGGAGCCGTCCGTGAAGATAGGGACAGTGCCAGGGGGTTCGGCCTGGAGAACAGCACCGACCTCCTGCCGCAGGCCCACAGCAGCAGTGTTCCGCCTCGTCCGGGAACCAGGAAGGAAGATATGGACCTCGAAGAGGTGTCCAAGGTCCGGGCGAGGAGGAAGGAGGAAGGTCTACGGCTGTCCCCAAACTAGGTCTTCGAAATCCTGGGTCACCTGGCCCATTTTGGAGTTAGTCCTGTTGAGAAGGCGGCCCAAGAGGATGCGCCCGTCGGGTGCGTTGTGGAGGCGCTATATGTGGCGGAGGGCGGTGCGCCTGGAGAGGAGCTCCAAGGGCCATGAACCTGCTTTAGCCAGGGTGGCAGCCACAGGAGAGGAGCGAGGGAGCCCCAGGCATTGGCGTATGGCCGCCCGCAGTTTCCGCTAAATGGCCAAGTGAGGCGTGTAGAGAGGCGTGTAGCCCAGAGCAAGTAATATTCATATCGGTTTTTAGAATTTCGAAAACATGGTGTCGAAACGAAAATTTCGAAGATTTCGAAAACGCGGTTAGGTTCAAACCCGGGAACTCCAGGTCAGTAGCCGAGCGCCCTAACCACTGAGCCACCACGGCGGGAAAAATGCGCTTTTAACATGACTATGTGACAGCGGCGGCTGCGTTTTTATGCAGGCAAAAACGCTAAGGCGCCCGTGTGCTGTGCGATGCCAGTGCGCGTTAAAGATCCCAGGTGGTCGAAATTATTCCGGAGCCCTACCCCACTACGGCACCTCTTTCTTCATTCTTTCACTCCCTCCTTTATCCCTTCCCTTACAGCGCGGTTCAGGTATCCAACGATATATGAGACAGATACTCCGCCATTTCCTTTCCCCCAAAACCAATTATTGTTATTAAACGCTAATCCTTCATGGTGCTAATTAAGAATGTTTACAGTGCATAATTTATCAGTTAGTTAAATAATTGAAAGAAAGAAAAAAGCATTCAGAGGTGTCAGACTGCTCAGAATAGAAAGCCTAACCCACTACTCTATGGCGTCATACCCTTAAGGCGTAGCTTAAGTATCCCCTCCAATTTGTGTGAATGCCTAATCAGAATATATTTATCCCAAGCGCAGTATAGAAAGTGAATCATTTAGGACAAACAAATTTGAGATACCAGATGTGTACTAACGTGTTGCGGAGGACGGCGGAGACAATGCGTAATACAGGGAATAGAAGCGAAGACGACGACCGAAGTGAGGTTGGCCGCGCGAAGGCTCCCTCGGGGTCATTATAAAAAATAATTACAATATTACTTCGACTTCAAAAATTTTTATATCGCTACATCTACTAAATGCTTGTCGTGCCGCTTGACTTCAGTAAATCATAAGAGGTCCTGCAGACATGAAAATTGAATGAAATTGAAAGTTGTTTCGGGTGGCGAAAGGAAATGGCGCAGTATCTGTCACATATCAGCGGACACCTGAACCGCGCCGCAAGGGAAGGCATAAAAAAGGGAGTGAAAGAAGAAAGGAAGAAAGAAGTGCCGTAGCGGAGGGCTCCGAATATCCAACGGCCTCAGCTCCGCACAAATTGGCTTTCGTCGCGGTTGTTCCATATGGCCCGCGCATATGGATCTTGAGAGCCGAATACGACTATCAATGCGCAAGAGAGAAGTTGCGGCCTTGGCGACACTTGATGTTGCTAAAGCCTATGACAGCGTTGAACGCACGGTCCTTATTAACAATCTTGCTCAGCTACATCCACCACACTACATCTATGCTTGGATTTGTGAATTTTTAAAAGATAGATTTTTCTTCTGTACAGACTGATCTTTCTGTTCTAGTACCTATGTTCAATCAAGAGGTGTGCCGCAAGGATCTGTTTTGTCTCCACTGCTTTTCAACATATTGTTTCGGGACATACCCATTCATCCGGACATTGCAGTTTATGTATACGCAGATGATATAGCTTTTTTCGCATCAGCAAAGGATATTCATGCACTATACGAGTGTTTGCAGGCATACCTTAATGCTATTGAAGTCTGGTTGAACCAAATTAATTTATCACTTAATGTCAGTAAATGTGGCGTGCTGGTATTTCCGCCCGACACTCCTTTGTACATCTCGCTAGTATACCGCTCCACTCCAATTCCGCAGGTGGAGTCGGTTAAATGCCTAGGCGTTACTAATGATCAAAGCTTGGACTGGCGACACCATATTAAGAATGTTATTAAAGGGGAACGTGCTCTGGGCCAGTTGACACTAGTTGCCAATAAAACGTTTGGCATGCGTCGTGACACGTTACTGTTGCTCAATAAGGCTTATATGAGACCGATTCTGGAATTTGGTTGTGTCTTGTTCTCTGGTAGCGCAAACTACAAGCTGCAGCCATTAGCTTTACTGGAAAGGCGTGCCCTACGGCTATGCCTTGGGCTCCCAAAATAAGCTTAAAACGCTGTCCTTTATCTGTAAGCCCGTATCCTCGATCTCTTTTCCCGCTTCCAACTTCTAACAGTGTGTACTTTCCTCAGGTCCTTTGACCCAGCCCCCGGCGTTCGTAGTCCCATTTTTCTATCCCAACCACACCTGTTTTTCACTATTCATTGGCCACGCTATCAGCTTCCGCCAGTTAGGTTCACGCAGAATCTATTAGCCCCGCTTCAGGTTAATCTGATCTCCTTGCAACAAGTTGCAGATACGCAGGCTGACCCCGTCTTCTATTATGACCATATTTTCCCGTCTCATGCGAAACATGTGCCAGAAAATATTCTAAATGGTCCCCTTTCTGAACACCTACAGAATTTTCCTCTTCATACTGTTATCTTCACTGATGCCTCCGGCAGCTGTGAGAAGGCGGCGGTTGCGATATATTCGCAGGAGCTTGCTTGGAGCTATTCCGTTCGTATCCCAGATTATACTCCTATATTATTCGCAGAGTTTCTGGCCATTGGTTTGGCTCTTCTCAGACTTCCTAGGCATGTAGCACGGGTTCTTATTCTTGCAGACTGCCTATCAGTTCTAGTCTCTCTACAAAATTCGGAAAAATATTTATTGAATCGTTCGCTTAGGTTTTTTGTTCCGCGCACAATGCGTGAGATCCGCTTTGTCTGGGTACCTGGGCATTCGGGCGTAACGAGGTAGCTGATTCATTGGCAAGGTCAGCGCTCAGCGCTCCTGTAGTCTATCCCGTCCCTCACCTCATTCTGTTAGAAACTTCACGTTTCGAGCGCTTCCAACATATTTCAGCCAACCTAAGTGATCCATTGCTCAATACCGTGGATTTTAGCCACTTAAAGTTCCCATGGAATATCAAGTGGTGTAAATCAAGGCTCTGTGAGTAATAATAATAATAACAATTGGTTTTGGGGGAAAGGAAATGGCGCAGTATCTGTCTCATATATCGTTGGACACCTGAACCGTGCCGTAAGGGAAGGGATAAAGGAGGGAGTGAAAGAACAAAGGAAGAATGAGGTCCCGTAGTGGAGGGCTCCGGAAAAAATTTCGACCCCCTGGGGATCTTTAACGTGCACTGACATCGCACAGCACACGGGCGCCTTAGCGTTTTTCCTCCATAAAAACGCAGCCGCCGCGGTCGGGTTCGAACCCGGGAACTCCGGATCAGTAGTCGAGCGCCCTAACCACTGAGCCATCGCGGCAGGGCCTCTGTGAGGTGTCAATGACGCTTCTGCGATGCAGAATCCCTCACTTAAATTTGTACTTATGCAGATGTGGGTTCGCTGCGACAAACCTTTGTGCACCATGTTGGCAAGTTGAAACAATAGATCATTTTCTCCTCTCTTGCCGGCGGTTCAAAGTTCAAAGAATACAGTATTTGGAGGTCCTTCTTTCGAAGTTAGGACTCCCATTGTCTCTTCCAGTTATTCTTTCGTTCGGTGCGAGCGCAAATGGATTCCCGTTAAGAAGTGTCTGCGGCTACCTTCATGATTGCATAAGTTCAACTGATCGATTACCTTGTTAGCTGTATAAAAATTTTGTCGCATGTCCTAAAATGCTCGATTCTATTCCTGGTAATTCATATTTCTTTAATTCATGTCTCTGTTCCAATTTTTATATTGATTTAGTCTTCTGACGCCTATTCCCCGCGCAAATACCTCATTGGGGTTATCTACTGAACCTTGGCCGATCCCCCTGCGTGTGCATGTGCCATGCTTACTAAGAAGAAGAAGAAGAAGAAGAAGACAAAGAAAAAGAAAAAGAAGAAGAAGAAGAAGAAGAAGAAGAAGAAGAAGAAGAAGAAGAAGAAGAAGAAGAAGAAGAAGAAGAAGAAGAAGAAGAAGAAGAAGAAGAAGAAGAAGAAGAAGAATGTCAACAACAACAAGAGGCTCCGCCATAATTTCTACCAATTGCGGATCTTAACGCGCACTATACGGGCGCGTTAGCGTTTCGCATCCAACAAAACGCGGCCGCCGCGGTCGGGTTCGAACCTGGGTACTCCGGATCTGTGGCCGAGAGCCCTAACCACTGAGCCACCACGGCGGGTACCATTGGCAACACAAGATCATATATTATGGAAATGTGATGTGAAGCCTCCACCTCCTATGCTCCTGCCAGCCCCCTCCCGAGAGCTAAAATCAACTGGCGCTGAAGGATGCAAACACAATACTGAATGCGCTTGTTAACTGGGCCTTGGAGGTCACCCCTGTATGGCGGTCGCACTGAGGCACAGAGCCCCAAATCTTTCGCAGTCAGGTTCTTTCTCTCTGTTACAGCGCAGTTCAGGTGTCCACCAAAAGAGGCGGTTTTTACATGCGCCATTTCCTTCCCACGAAAACTTTTCTTTCACAGATACCATGCAGTGTCTATGTAGCACCAAACAGACCGGACCAATAGCTCCCGTATTTTCATTCCTTTTACATGACACCCATGGGTTGAAGACAGTGGTTGAAGACGGCGCACAAAAATAATTCAAAGCAGGCAGTGTAGTTTTAGTGTGCGATATTTATTTTATACATATTTTGCCATTGAAGTACTCCTAGCGTAGAGGTTCCAGCCCTTGGCACGAGACATCCGCGCGGAGATGCATGAAGCAGGAGCGTAGACGGTGGCTGTGCCAACATTGCACCATTGCATGGCGCCTGGTGCGGGAGCTGGCATGGCGCCAGGGATGACACCGCTCGTGTGCCTCGAGGTGTACCGAGGCGCTGCTGGGTCAGCCGGCAACGTAGAGTCACCGGCGAACTATATCCACAGGGTTCTCTGCTTGTTTCAAAGGGCGGCCGCACATCGCGCTGGCCCACAGAAGGCGACGATCGGCGAGGACAGTTGCTCGGCTATAAATGCCAGCCGCGTGCCGACGATGTAGCACGTAGCCGCGATCACCACCAGGACTGCGACAGCAAGACAGGCCCACCATATGCTTATAAAGTCTCGCTTGACCGATGGGAAGACGCCGTCCGATGTAGCACGTAGCCAGGATCACCACAAAGACGGCGACAGCGAGGCAGGCCCGCCATATGCTCACCGCATGCCGCTTCATGGATGGGAAGACGACTTTCAATGTAGCACGTAGCCACGATGTCCACCAAGACGGCGACTGCAACGCAGGCCCGCCAGATGCTCACCGAGTCCCACTTGACCGATTGGAAGGCGCCGTCCGATGTAGCACATAGCCACGATGTCCATCGAGACGGCGACCGCAAGGCAGGACCGCCAGATGCTCACCGAGCCCCGTTTGAGCGATGGGAGGACGCCGTCCGGCGCTCAAGGCATCGGCGTGTGGGGCTCGTCAAACCTGTGCAGAGGATCTCGTCGAAGCTTCGTTCCGGGAGCGGATGCCTCGAGCACACTGTCGTCTGTCGTCGCAGGGAAGTTGTCCTCCAGCGATGGACTGCTGCTCTCTGTGGGAGGCAACATTAGCGTCGAGATATCCATGGACACGTTCGACATACGCCTTGCCAGGGCTGCTGTCAGCACCTTCTCTGGCCGCGACTCGCGTGACTAGTTCACGTGCTGTGCTGCTGCTGTTGCTGATAGAAGGAAAGAAAAGAAAAGTGCACGGGCCTGCCTACTGGCTCAAGCCGAGCCACTCTCGCTGCCGCGTGCTGAAAGTATTTAAGGACAGGAGAGCAAAGATAGAAAGAAAAGGCGCCCGCTAATGTGCCCCGGGCAGATCCCGGAGGCAGTTCTATACCGGTCCTACTCGTGCGATAGTGCTTCAAGCCAAAAAAATAAAAAAAATAATAATAATTGGTTTTTGGGGAAAGCAAATGGCGCAGTATCTGTATCATATATCGTTGGACACATGAACCGCGCCGTAAGATAAGGGATAAAGGAGGGAGTGAAAGAAGAAAGGAAGGAAGAGGTGCCGTAGTAGAGGGCTCCGGAATAATATCGACCACAGGGGGATCTTTAACGTGCACTGACATCGCACAGTACACTGGCGTCTTAGCGTCTTGCCTCCATAAAAACGCAGCCGCCGCGGTCGGGTTCGAACCCGGGTACTCCGGATCAGTAGCCGAGTGCGCTAACCACTGAGACACCGCGGCGGGCGACTAGGGAGCGAGAGAGAGAAACATCCGCTGCGAGGCGCGCGTTTTGACGTCCTGTGCCTCCTCGGAGTGCGGTTACGGCGAAATCGCAAGTTCGCGGCCAGTAGATCTTTCGCTTTAAAAACGTTTACAACTCGTGAACGGACTTCAACGGTTCAGCGACAATGTCAGCAGGGGGCCGGATGGTTGCCACTGCACTACTTTCACCAACTGCCGCATCGCATTAAAAAAGTCACGAAGTGAGGCAACGTACGAATCGTGCTTGTAGCATCGGATAAACTCGGTGGATTACCAACTCGCCCAAGCTTCAGTTTTAGTCGATTTAAACTGCGCAAAATTTTAACGACGGCACCAACAAAAACTGGCTTACCAAATGAAGTATGAAATACCCCATGTGCTCAGAAGTTTATTCATATATGTAAACTCTTGTTAGTGACAATAAACTGTTTAAACAGTACAGAATTAACTGTCGTGCGGCGATCACCAAACCTGTTCAAACCGGCCGTTCTATCGATGTTCGGCTAATGGAACACAAGGCAACCATCTTTGTCATTGTCAGGATCAGGGATCTTGGCGGCGCATTTGAATAGCTGTAATTGTAATTGTGCTCCGCTCTTTGAACAAACACGTGCCATTTCTTTAAATACGAACGGAAGGGCGCAATATATTGAAAGATTTGCTCATTCACTTCAAAAAACCGTCCTTTGTGAGTAAGTCGTCTCTATCTCTTTCGTCCAAGGAAATTTATTTCTTGAAGCGGAGCGTGCCGGTGCGCACACAGTTTAGTGTCTAATCCTGCAGGCA
Organism: Amblyomma americanum; assembly: GCF_052857255.1. Classification (NCBI taxonomy): domain Eukaryota; kingdom Metazoa; phylum Arthropoda; class Arachnida; order Ixodida; family Ixodidae; genus Amblyomma; species Amblyomma americanum. The sequence goes on from NC_135506.1 coordinate 8,381,761, forward strand.
CGTATTATTCGGCTACACAGATATGTCTCTTCCTGCGGGAAAAATTACAGGATTGCCCTTAAGTCCGCTTAAAAGCGAAAAAACGAAGGCCTTTTCCTTTACCCTCTTTTTCTCTCCAATTACTAATTTTATTTTATTTTTTCTATTTGAAATGGTGTTTTCATTTTTATTGATATTCGCTGTTTATCTTTATTTCATATAGTTTTATGTTTTTTTATTTCTCTTACTCTTGTTTTTATACAAAGCAAGCCTTCTCACGTATTTACATCCTTTTTCTTCGATCAGTCACACAAAATCTGGTTCAAAGGCGGCTTTATATAGATGAATTCAGTTTAAATATTTATCTAATACAATTTATCAAGCAAACTTCTCCATTTCAAGACCTACTCACGCACTACCTAAGGCAGTCAATATTTTCTACGCTTATCACCACTGAACGATCTAATCGTACGGGCAAAATTCGCGGACACTTTTTGCTGACGCAACATAACCATATAATGCTTTCGCATTAATAAGATTAGTTGATGCTCAGCGCTCGCAATGTCTTGTCCTCTTTCTTAGCGCTTGTTGTTATGTGCTACTTGTTCAGTTTTTCACTGCAAATGCATCAACGTACAGGCCGAGGAATACAACATCCTCATGGAATCCGGTGCCAGCAAGTACAAATGTGTTCATTGCGTGAAGCGGCATGATCCTTCGGCGGCAGAGCTTATCGGCGGTGCCGGCGACACGGAAACGCCCCCCGAAGTGCAGCGCTCTTACCTGGATTTTCAAGACTCAGATTCCATCAGTGCTTCCCCGAGTGCTGTTTTAATGCTGCAAGAAATGGCTAGTCGAAAGGATGCGTTAACTGATGAGGTGCGACAGCTCCGTGCGGAAAACGCGCTACTGCGTGAGGCTTTGAATGGCCTGAGTGCGTCTGTTCGTACCGTCAGCCAGAGTGAGTGCTCGCATTTTGACTGCTCGGAATCTCCCAGCTACGCTTCAGCCGTGGCGACAAATCCGCCTGCTGGAATGTCGGCCCCTCCATTGAAGCCTCCTGCTCAGGACCAGAGTACTCATCTGCAACGCCCGTCGAAAGCGGTGAGCCAACCACCTCGGCCTCGAGCAACGTTTGGTGCAGCTAAGCAGTCCATGCTTAAAGTAGCGCCCAGACTACCGGCGATGAAAAGCTTATTTGTTTCTCGTCTGGACCCGACAACAACGGCGTCGGACATACAGGAACTTTTGGCGGACACAGTAGGTGACAAGGTTGTTACTTGCACAAAACTGAAAACTAAGTACGATACATATTGCTCCTTTCACGTTTCTATGGATGAGCATTTATTTGAACTTGTGAGCAAACCGGAAGTGTGGCCTGATGGTTGCGTATTTCGCCCTTTTTATGGAAAGCTGTGGTCTTCACGGCGCTTTGATGACCCTAATGGTGCTCTAACTACATCCGAAAATGGCTCAGGAAATTAAGCTGTATTACCAAAACACGAGAGGGCTGCGTACTAAAAGGGAAGCTCTCTTCGCGAATGCATACGAATGTGAGTATGACATTATGTGCCTGACGGAAACGTGGCTAAACTCATCATGTTCAAGTGCGTGTTATTTCTCAGATGAATACACTGTTTTCAGGGCCGATAGGGTGTACTCTGACAAGATTAAATACGGGGGCGGAGTTCTGATAGCCTGCCGTTCTGTGCTAAATGCATTTAGGAGACCAGACCTAGAGACATACGAAGAATGTGTGTGGTTGGAAATTCCAACGTGTGACAAATCGCACTATCTAGTCGGCTGTTACTACTTTCCACCAAATTCTGCTCCTAACGTTTTTACCGATCATTTTTTGGATATTGGGGAAAAAATTGATTTTTTGAAGTTCAAGGTTCACATCTACGGGGACTTTATTCTTCCTAAGGTCGATTGGTCCACTGGTTTGGTCACTAGTGACTGCGCAGCAACTCGAGAAAAAGCCGAATGTTTAATTGATTTTAGTAATTTTCATGGTTTATATCAATTTAATACAATGAAGAACTGTGCTGGAAACATTTTAGACCTAATTTTATCTAATGTGCCTCTTTTTGGCGTGCAAGCGGTGCGCGATCCTCTTGTTCTAGTAGACAAATATCATTGCCCGTTTACCTTGTCGTTCTTCTTGTCGATTCGTGCAGTGCGTGAGATGGTGCCAGAAAAATTTAGATACGCGTATGGCAATTACCTTAGGCTGTACAATGATCTTCTGGCCACCGACTGGTCAGAATTGCTTGAGACTGAGGATGTAAACACAGGCGTTGAGCTACTTACATCAACTGTACAAGGTATAATGAAAAAATTTATACCTCAGCGTAAATCGAAGAAGTGTAGATTTCCATGCTGGTTTTCGCACGATTTGAGACATTACTTGAAGAAAAAACAGAAGTATCACAGACTCTACGTGAAATCAGAAAGTGAATATTGGTACCAAAGATATTCATTGTGCAGAAAAATTGTGAAAAAACTGATTGCACGTGATGAAGCCGACTACCACAGACTTCTCGAACAGAACTTTAAAAAGGAACCAAGCAGTTTTTGGGATTTTGTGCGCAAGCAAAGAAATGATAAGGTTAGTGCTGCTGTGATAAAGACGCGCGATGGCATCTGTTTTAAACATCAAGATGTGTGCCAAGCTTTTGCTGATCACTTCAGCAAGCTTTTGCTGATCATTTTGACGGCACGAATGTCTACGCACTCTATACTGTGCCCTTGTGAGACCGCGTCTTGAGTTCGCGTCAGTAGCCTGGAATAGCGTATCTGTCGCCTATTGCACGAAAATTGAAAATGTCCAGCGTAAGTTCATACGCATCTATTATGATAGATATATTGGTCGCCGTCGTTTCTACGACTATGATTCTCTCTTGGCAGACCTCAATATGTCTACCCTTGGCGACAGGCGACGCATACGTGACATGCAGTTTCTGCAAAACGTCGTGCGCGGTTACATTAACTGTGGGACCTTAGTGATGTCACTGAATTTTCGTGTGCCGCATGCAAAAGCTGCAAAATGTTTCGACACATTTTATCCCGATTTGCACGCCATCTGTCCAATGACTCGTTTACAAATCTTATATAACAAAACGTTTAATGACATGGACATATTGCCTAATTGTTGTTTTCGTGCCTGCTTTTAAATCTTTTATAGTGGTGTTTTTGATGTATCTGACCTAGTGTGCGCTCGTTTAGGCCACTTGGCTGTTGAGGCACACTCAAATAAACATATCTATCTATCTATGTCCCCTCCCTCGTAAATTTCATGTTAGTCTAGAACATAACGTCTTTCTCTTGCTGATGCCTTATTTTGACATTGCACGACGCCTTGTTCCGCCTATGAACGCTCCAGCATTCGAGTTCTCGGATACAATCAGCTATTCTTCTTTTTAAAAACACGCCGCCTATGTCGAAATAAATAAAACAACAAGATAAAAAAGGCGTGCATCAACTTCTGAAAACTTTGTTGCACAAACCTTCACCAAACTGATATTTCGCAGTCAACTACATATCAGCTATTGCTGTAAAACACATGGCATGAGGTTGAAATTGGCCCCTGGGAACATCTGCAAGAGAAGCCTTGCGAAGTCTTCACATCGACACAGGTGCTTATAACGTCAAGATATTGTTCCCCTACTGCTCTGGCTCCACTGAATGCAGCCCAGATTCTTGATAGGCTGCATTCGGAGGTCGTGGTTTCGGACACAACCGACGGCATGTGTATGTTTTTTTCTTCTGCTATCTAATCAATAATATTTGAGAGATAAAATGATTACACTATTATTCTCCCATGGATCGACGCACAGATTGAAAAAAAAGAAGCGTGCCCTTTGCTCCTTGGTTTCGGTGACTGTTGACTTCCTTCATGTAAGCCATAACAAGCCCCTCTTTCCTTTTTGTTGTCTGCGCAATGATACTCCCAAGTAGTTTTTACACTTTGAAGCAGCCACGTGACCTTATCTATAAGGAACCAGCAGGGTGACGTTTTCCACTGATGGTAGGTCATCATATTCAAAATGAGGGGGTCCACAACGCTGCTTCGTGAACGTTCGCTTTCAAAGGGCCTTAAAGTGAGCTCGTAAGGTAATCTTGGGACATTTTATTCGTCAACTGAGTCTAAGAGCTTAGAAGGAGAGGTCGCAGAGTGCCCTTAAGAATGTCTGGGAGCACGGTGCGAGGCGCACTTACATCTCCTCAGTCTTGGTCGCGGTGCCCCGAGCAACTGACCGAAGGTAGTAGCCTTCGACGTTTTGGTTGAATCACGCAATTTTCAGTACATATTAGCGGTTTGCTTCCAGATAGTCCTATGTAAAGTCATCTTCCGTTAAGACCTTGAACTTGTGCTGCCACCTTAACACCACTTGCTGGGCGTGGGGGTAAATCATGCTTACAATAACACAGCGCAAAGATAAACACCGACAATTAAGCAGACACCACAAAGCGCTGCTTCAACAAAACTTTATTGCTACGCGCAGCATATACATATACCGTACCGCGCACGTGCGCAGCAACAGAAGGGAAAAAGGGGGAAATGTCACTTTTTATGTGGCACCGGCGTCGCATTGCACCAGGACCCACGAACAGGCAAGCAAAACACGCGAACCCCCAAGACGCACAGAATTAAAACCGCACATTCTTGACTCACTGTAGGTTACATTCCTAAAAATTTCCTCTCTTTTTCATTAAAAAACACCGATGGCGAGCTGACACAAGCATCCGCTCTCTCAGCAATTTCACATGGCTGCGCTATTTCCCTGGCCACTTTGTTCGCATCTTTTCCACCTGCTGAACTGTAGGACAAATCACCGGAAAACCCCGCGAAGCCAGCAGCTTTATTGTTCAATTTCGGCAGTACAGCATGCAAAGAATTAAGGCTCGAAAGTCCGGAGGCACACCGAACTGCGGCCTTCCGCGCGCTGCTGCCAAGAGTGGCTGCGGCAATGTAGGCGTGTTACACACGCCCACTGTCCGGCGAGCTATTTTCAAAGCGGGCGCTTATGCCGCAAACATACACACTAAACGAATTCTCACCCTTAGGGGTGTAAATCAGCTGTCCCCAGAAGAACACCCTTTTGGGTGCTAAAAAGGGTGCAAAGATCAGCACCCTTAAGGAAGGGAGCAAACATGAAAGTTTCGATGGCGCGCATCAATCCAAGGCTTTTTCTTCATGGGTGAATCATTGTGGAGCGCCCTTCCAACATGCATTCGTAGAGATGTTATGGAAAAATATTGCCCTTTAATGAGGGTGCAACCATTACATCCTCTAAAGTATCATTAAGTGCACCCTTCATTAAGGGTGCTGATCTCTGCACCCTTTTTTAGCACCGAGCAATTGCATAAGGGTGTTCGTCTGGGGACAGCTGATTTACACCATAAAGGGTGAGAAATTGTTTAGTGTGTATTCTATTCACAAGTGTGAAAAGTTGGGCTTGTTGCTGTGGTGGTGGTGGTGGAAACATTCATTGCCATATACAGAGGGGACAAACCCCCTAACATGGCTCGAGGCAACCCTTAGGGGGCTGCCCTTAGAGGGCAAAGAACGGCACTTGGACAGCTATCCGCTTCACGGCGTCGGTAATTATCCGGCGCTGGTCAGCAGCAGCGGAGCTGGGCAGGAGAGTCTCCCAGTATGACTCCTGTAAGTTCATCTTGAAAACAGCCCCTCTTTCCTATCTCGTCTTTTGCGCTGTTCCCAAACTATTGTATTCATCCTGTTTTTTGAAGACATAGCACGGAAAGACAGGACACAGTGAGAGACAGGCGTTTATCACTATGCCCTCTCTCGCCTGTGGTCTCCCTTCGCTGTGTCACACCAGCAAGCCCAAAGTGCCCTTTTAGGACTTTCATCGTGTTTTATTGAAAACGCGAGAAACATCTAAAACCAATCTTCCGTCACAAAACTGACTGCGTTCAGGGTCTCTTGTGAAACGAATTCCTTGCGAGTTTCGTTGCGGGACGTTTTTGTTGCTCAACGCAAAAGTAGGCAACATTCATTTGGGTGCTATGTCTTCTTATGATCATATTTTTTTTTCCAAAACAAGAAACCGTCGTCTCGAAATATCAAGACAGCGTAGAAAAATGCTAATGGGAAAAAGCATTTTTTTTTTACTGATCCGGAGTTCCCGGGTTCGAACCCGACCGCGGCGGCTGCGTTTTTATGGAGGAAAAACGCTAAGGCGCCCGTGTGCTGTGCGATGTCAGTGCACGTTAAAGATCCCCAGGTGGTCGAAATTATTCCGGAGCCCTCCACTACGGCCCCTCTTCTTCCTTTATTCTTTCACTCCCTCCTTTATCCCTTCCCTTACGGCGCGGTTCAGGTGTCCAACGATATATGAGACAGATACTGCGCCATTTCCTTTCCCCCCAAAACCAAATATTATTATTATTATTAAAAAGGTTTTTCATGGATAATCACTGGGTGGTGAAGGAAAGGTGTGAGATCAGCTTTGTCGATTAACAGGCACTATCACGCTATACGTACAAATATGAGCAACCAAAAGAATACCTTCCAGGTGTTCAAGACATTTTAAAATAAAGGGCCAGTTGAAATGAAGTGAGCGGGGTGATTGGGTGGGGGGTGTCAGTTATGTCTTTACTTGTGCGGGCTATGGGCTTAAAACACGATGGAAGCGATGCATGTATTAACGTTTTCGGCGCATCATTTGCAGAATGCAACTTTATTCAGTGCAAGCCTTCATATACTTGAGAAGACGTCTTTCAGTTTTCGTTATGTCCGAGACTTGAGTAAGTTTTCGTTTCTATTGGTAACAAACACCTAATTGATGGCGCGGGTTTTTCTTGTGGCATCCGAGAGCTGAAATGATAAAATAGGTGCTTGATGAATTGTACTCTCCACTTTCAATTTCAGCATCTCCAACTTCGCAAAGGTCAAACATTTCTTCTCAAGTGGATCTTATTTATGGAGCTATTCTCCACGAAAACTACAATCGTGAACCGATAAAATTTGTACGATGATACTTGAAGCCCCTTGTGACTACTGAACAAATAAATGCACAACCAAATATAACTCTATATTAAGGGCGTCGTAATCATTGCCAAACAGCAATCAACTTAAATGTACTGCCACACAGACGCCTTTCTCGCAGACCTTTCATTTTTCTTGGCTTGCGCTAGGCGCAGAGGCGCAGCCGCCTTGTATATAGAAGCAAAAACCCTGACTGTCTTCGCCTGACTCCTGTTGCCGTCGTCCACTCTCCCCCTCCCCTGATATCGTGACTAACGCTTAAACTATTCCTGCGTTACATTACCTGCCCATTGAGCCTTTTTTCTCTTATCAGGCCACAGCGGCCGCCTTTTGCTGGAAATCAAATGCAAGAAAGTAACAATGTTTATAACGTGCAATGCCAGTGCACTTCAAATAACGCCAGGTGGTCGAAATCAATCAGGAGCACACCTACATGGTGTCTCTAGAAATCCACCCACGGCTTCGAGACATCACATTCCCGAACATACACCAGTCTATTTCCATGTTCCATTCTGTGCGGTTCTATTAGTGTATCGCAGCGTTATATCCACATCTTTCCTTTAAATTGGCCGCTAAGCTGTTCCTAACCTAATTGATAGATTTTCCTTCATTCATTGAATAAGGCGCTACCGTCATCGTATACTTTGCTATGGACAGATGCTGGTGGCAAATTGTTGTTCATTAATTAGTCTTGCCTCCTAAGTTCAAAACAGCACAACAATATTGCTATTTCTCTTATGTTTTTCTCAAGTTTAGGACTCGTGCAATGTCTTGAGACCGATTGAGGCACTCCCTCACTATTTCCATCGTCTAACTTCCAAAACAGCATCTCTTGCGTTCACAACTGAGTCTGCTTTTGATCTACACTCAGTGTTTGATGTTTCTTGACTGTGAAAAAGATTTCTTGGGTAGTCTCTGTTTTGCGACTACGCTTAAGTATTGCCGAACAAGTTATGCGTCATATGTAAATATTTATGTGGGTTGGCTTTTGAGGTTTAACGTTTGAAGCGGCATGTAGGCCATGAGAGACATGTTTGGAGGGCTCGGATTTATTGCGACCATCTGGGATACTTTAAGCTGCCCTATCATCACATAGCACTCCGATGTCTATTGGAATATTGTGCCCATCTAAACACGACTATTGCGGATTCAAGTACGCGGCCTCCCGCTATGAACCTCAACGGCGAAGCCACTAAACCACTGAGGCGGGTGATGAGTACATATCTATGATTACTTTGTAAACCTTCGCGTACTGTAGGCACGAAAAGAAAACTGAACACAGAGACGGACTAGAAATTTTGTTCCTGGAAGCCACGCATAGCTGTAATGGCTTACTGTGTTGGCCGATGCTAAGCGTGATAGAAAACGCTTGTCGCACTAATTGTCTGAGAGTAGTGTGAATCTTATACGAAATAACTTCGCATTCGTTTTTTTGGTCCATTTAGGTTTTTTCCCGCTAGTACATTCAAAATCCTAAATATCCGCTATTTTGGTAAATAGCTGAATATAGTCATTATTACAGCGCAAAGACGGCACAGAACAAGAAGGGGACACAACAGCGCTGACTGTCAACTAAGTTTTATTCGAGACCAGTAGGATTTTTTATACCACCTGGTGATCGAAACAGCAAAAAAACATACAAGAATAGCTGTAGGCATGCGCAAGGGTACAAGAACGGCGGTTATCCGGCACGTGTTAGATTTCACATTCTAGATATTTCATCTCTTTCTGGGACAATGCCACGGATGGTGCGCTTATGCACTCGTCCTGCAGTCTTATAATCATAGCAGCTTCTATTATTTCTCTTGTTAGTGTGTCTCGGTGTTTCCCTATGACACTGCATTGCCTGTACATCGGTTCACATTTATCCTCGCTGTCTTCTTCTGCGCTGCAGTCCCTGCAATGTTTGGCTACGTGGCCTGAAGTAGCCACACGTGCGACATTGTCACTGTGCTCTTTTAGCCTTTTGTTGAGACAGCGGCCAGTCTGCCCGATATATTTTTTTCCCACAGGACATGGGCAGTGAATACACCACACCTTCTTTACAAGGGACAAAATGATCCCCGTGCTTAACTTTACACCTGCGCGTTTCGTTAGTCGTGCAGTTAACTTTTTTGCAGAAGCTGGAAAGCTTTTCCGGCTCTGAAAATACTACGTCAACGCCTGCCCTACTTCCAATTTTTCGGAGGTTGTGCGACACCTGATGGAGATAAGGCAAAACAACAACCTTTCTTCTTTCCCTTTGCCTAACCGGTTCGCTAGTGTGGCGAGGTCTCAGGTTTTTTAGCTGCTTTTCTGCCACTGACACTAGTACATCGGACGGATAACCAGCCATCGTAAGGCGATCAACTTGTTTCGCAAAGCTTAGTTCCATACTATGCTGGCAACACTTCTTTAAAACATTATTAAAAACAGAATGAATAATGGCCCTTTTTACAAGTTTCGAATGGGCTGATGCATATGGCAGGATGGGTTTTTTTGCCCGAGGCTCGTACGACCAACACACATGGGACGGAGTGAAATGAAGGGCGAGATCTAAGAACCTGATAGAATCATTAAGTGGGGTTTCATGTGTTAAAACCAGTGGTTTAAGACACTCTGTGAATACTGAATGAATATTTAAGAACTGCTGCTCAAAAATGAGGTTGTCATTCTGTACTAACACAAAGTAATCGTCAACAAATCTAAAAATGCGGCACACACAGAACCCTTCCAAACGATCTTGCAGTGTTTTGTCACGCAAGGCCAAATACATATCGCTAAGAACCGGGGCTAGGCACAAACCAATACATATCCCGTCCTTCTGAATGTACCTATCCCCATTTCATTCTACAAAAGTCGAACAAAGATAAAACGATAACAATTCTAGGAAGGCATCGGCGGAAATTCCGCACCCGTTTTGGAAGGCTATAACACCATGCTTTTCGGTGTGCTTATTTACAGCTGACAAGATTTCCGCCTGGGGAATTGTGTAATATAATTCTTTTACGTCGACTGAAAATACCTGCAGCTTTTTATCGTGATCCCATCCGTTTAGGAAGGTGATTACTTCGTCAGAATTTCTTATTCTAAAAGGGTCATCGATCGTTAAAACGTTGAGTTTCTGTTGCAAGTATCTTGCGACGTGCTTCTGCCATGTCCCTGCTTCTGAAACTATTGCACGAAACGGCCAGTTGGGTTTATGGGTCTTTGCTGAGAAAAAATCTCAAGGTTGCTCTTGTGGCAGTTCTCAATCATACTCGACAACTTGTTTAAATTCAACATTGTTGGTTAGCTTTTTTGCTTGGCTCTTAATTTTCGACATTTTTTCATCATTGCGCTTGTCAAACACAGCAAGGACGCTGTCTATTGCTTTTGACATGTACACATCTCTGGTTAAAACAACAAAACCTCCATCCTTGTCTGCAGGAAGAAGAGACAGCGAGTTATCTTTCAACCAATTAACTGTTTTGAACAAGGGAAGCTTCCTGCCTGCCTGTCTGTACTTTGCTAAAACGTCGACACCTACAGAGATGCAACGGTCTGCTTCAGTCTTCTCCGCGCATCGGGAAACTTGTTTCACCATAGCCAAGAGCTCCGGTCTCGATGCTTTTGGCTCGACCGCAAACTTGGGCCCCCGGCCAAGGACTTGCCTGATGTTGTCGGGAAGGGAGATGCCCTCCATGACGTGCATTCGTTCCCCGGTAACTGGAGTCCTCTTAGGAAGAAGTGCACGAAGCGCTGGGAGGGTCTGTTGCCAAAGGAACTCGGTGGTGCGGTCAATGGACCGTGATAAATGGTGCCACTGTGCATTCGAATGTTCTGGCCCAGCATGGAACTGTACCAAAACCTTCAAGCGCTCCTTGTGCGCTCGCACTTGCTGAAGCCATTCAGACCTGAGAATCTTGCAGAGTCTTCTCCCATGGCTAGCTGAAGGTTGTACGCCGCCAAATAAGGCTGATACATCAGGTGGCAGGATTCTCTTGCGAACGCAAAACCCGAGTGAACGTGCTCGGCAAGCCGCCGCGGGGACTACTGGTATCACATGAAAGAGATCAGGAACACATGTAAAAGAGCCCTTTGTACTAGAAATAAAGTTCCATAATACAACATTTTGGGCGAGTTGGTTACCTACATTCATTATTACAGCGCGAAGACGGCACAGAACAAGAAGGGGACACAACAGCGCTGACTGTCAACTAAGTTTTTTTCGAGACCAGTAGGGTTTTTTATACCACCTGGTGATCAAAACAGGAAAAAAAACATACAAGAATAGCTGTAGGCATGCGCAAGGGTACAAGAACGGCGGTTATCCGGCACGTGTTAGATTTCACATTCTAGATATTTCATCTCTTTCTGGGACAATGCCACGGATGGTGCGCTTATGCACTCGTCCTGCAGTCTTATAATCATAGCAGCTTCTATTATTTCTCTTGTTAGTGTGTCTCGTTGTTTCCCTATGACACTGCATTGCCTGTACATCGGTGTATTCACTGCCCATGTCCTGTGGGAAAAAAATATATCGGGAAGACTGGCCGCTGTCTCAACAAAAGGCTAAAAGAGCACAGTGACAATATCGCACGTGTGGCTACTTCATGCCACGTAGCCAAACATTGCAGGGACTGCAGCGCAGAAGAAGACAGCGAGGATAAATGTGAACCGATGTACAGGCAATGCAGTGTCATAGGGAAACACCGAGACACACTAACAAGAGAAATAATAGAGGCTGCTATGATTATAAGACTGCAGGACGAGTGCATATGCGCACCATCCGTGGCATTGTCCCAGAAAGAGATGAAATATCTAGAATGTGAAATCTAACACGTGCTGGATAACCGCCGTTCTTGTACCCTTGCGCATGCCTACAGCTATTCTTGTATGTTTTTTCCCTGTTTTGATCACCAGGTGGTATAAAAAAACCCTACTGGTCTCGAATAAAACTTAGTTGACAGTCAGCGCTGTTGTGTCCCCTTCTTGTTCTGTGTCGTCTTTGCGCTGTAATAATGAATGTAGGTAACCAACTCGCCCAAAATGTTGTATTATGGAGCTGAATATAGCCCTTGTGTCGCCCCATTAACTCAATATTCCTGCGCTTCCTGTCTTTTTTTTTACTGCCTATTCATCCTCGCAGTCTGTTTATCTGCAGCATGCGTGGGACAGGTGGTAGTTTCAGTGACTGGCATGTTTTACATCCTTAAATAAAGATAAAACCACCACAATACCTACCACAAACATCATGGATTGCGAGGTACTCGTCTCAATGTTAATTTTTTGTCCTTCGTTCCGTCTCTCCTGATTATATGGAATACACTCTATCAGTGTAGTAATTACTCTGCACTAGTGCCTACTAAAGGTCTTAAAGTTTTTCGTTTGATGAAATCAGCCGTTCCCAGTTAAATACTCTAAGCAATAACGCTGTGGCTACGGCGGTCGGCAGCTGATCACAAGCAGGTCAGTTCCGGCCACGGTGGCCGCCTCTCAACACGGGCGAGATGCAGACACCTGTCTGCGCCGAATAAAAAAGCAGCGGTGATTGAAAATAAGCGCTCGTGGTGTCTCAGTCTCTTCTTCGTGTGTTTGTGTTTTGTGTGCGCTTGTACGTCTTTTTAATATAAGCTCTCCTCTACGGCGTGCCTCAAAGCCTACTGTGTCATTATTGCACGCAATAATTAATTATTTAGTTAATTAATCATACAATAAATCGATAAATAATCGAAAACAAGCAGAATATGAATACCAATATCAATGGACTGTTGAAGGTTCTACGTCATCAGTACCCATTAACCAGCTAACAATTGTGGAGGAGGCGCGCTTGAGAAAAGATATAGGTTGCGTACCTGGTTGGATGCAAGGACAGCCGTACAGGTGTGGAGCGTACAAGTTGTTCGTTGACCTAGACCTGTAGAGTGAAGTACTACAGCTCTGCCCAACCTTGGTAGGCCGCTTGTTGCAAAATCCCACAGTATAGCGGGGATCTTGCAGCACACAGCAGTACTTCGTCAGCGTACCACAGTCTTCGCTTGTAGCGCACTGCTTTCCTAGGATATCGTAGTCCTCCTCGTCGTAATCGTCCTGTTGAAGGATAGAGAACGAACAGCAGTCGCCTTTATCTCTTTCGTCCAAGGAAATACATTCCTTGAAAAGGAGCGTGCTGTTGCGCACACGGTTTAGTGTCTAATCCTGCAGGCACGTATTATTTGGCTATACAGATATGTCTCTCCCGTCGGGAAAAGTTACAGGATTGCACTTACGTCCGCTTAAAAGCGGAAAAGAGAAAGCCTTTCCCTTTACCCTCTTGTCTCCTGCAATTATCATTTTATATTATTTTTCCTATTTGAAATTTTGTTATTTTAATTTATATTCGCTGTTTATCTTTATTTTATGTAGTTTCTAATGTTTTTGTTTTATTTCTATTACTTTGGCTTTTATACGAAGCAAGCCATCTCACGTATTTAAATTCTTTTTCTTTGAATCAGGCACACAAAACCTGCTTCAAACACTGCTTTATTTTGATTAATTCAATTTATATCTATACATAATTACAATTCATTTACCAAACTTTTCCATTTCTTGATCTACTTACGCACTACCTAACATAATCAAACTTTTCCACACTTGTCACCACAGAACTACATAATCGTACGGTCAAAATTTGCGGACACTTTTTTTCGGACGCGACTAAACCATATAATGCTGTCGCATTAATAAGATTAGTTGATGCTCAGCCCTGGCGGAGTCTTTTCCTTTTTTGTAGCCCTTATTGCAATGGGCTACTTGTTATGTCCCCTCCCTCGAAGATTTTATGTTAGTCTAGAACATAATGTCTTTCTCTAGCTGATGCCTTAGTTCGACATTACACGACGCCTATTAATTGTTCCGCCTATGAGCCCTCCAGCATTCGAGTTCTCGCATACAAGCAGCTATTCTTTTTGAAAACACGCCGCCTACGTCGAAATAAATACAAAAATACAGCATAAAAAAGGCATGCATCAACTTCTGTAAACCTTGTAGCACAAACCTTCCCCAAACTGTGATATTTCGCAGTCAAGTACATATAAGCTGTTCTTGCTGTGAACACATTGCATGACGTTGAAATTGGCCTCTGAGAACATATGCAACAGAAGCCTTGCGAAGTCTTCACATCGACGCAAGTGCTTAAAACGTCAAGATAATGTTCCCCTACTGCTCTGCTCCACTGAATGCAGCCCAGATTCTTGATAGGCTGCATTCGGAGGTCGTGGTTTCGGACACAATCGACGGCATGTGGATGTTTTTTCTTCTGCTATCTAATCAATGATATTTAAGAGATAAAAAGATTACACTATTATTCTCCCATGGATCGACGCACAGATTAAAAAAAGAAAAGAAGCGTCTCCTTTGCACCTTGGTTTCGGTGACTGTTGACTTCTTTCATGTAAGCCATAACAAGCCCCTCTTTCCTTTTTGTTGTCTGCGCAATGATACTCCCAAGTAGTTTTTACACTTTGAAGCAGCCACACGACCTTATCTGTAAGGAACCAGCAGGGTGACGCTTTCCACTGATGGTAGGTCATCATATTCAAAATGAGGCTGTCCACAACGCTGCTTCGTGAATGTTCGCTTTCAAGGGCCTTAAAGTGAGCTTGTAAGGAAATGTTGGGGCATTTTATTCAACTGAGCCTAAGCGCTTAGAAAGAAAGGTCTCAGAGTGCCGTTAAGAATGTCTGGGAGCACCGTGCGAGGCGCACTTACATCTCCTCAGTCTTGGTCGTGGTGCCCCGAGCACCTCACCGACGGTTGTAGCCTTCGAATTCTTGGTTGAATCACGGAATTTTTAGTACATATTAGCGGTTTGCTTCCAGGTAGTTCAATTTAAAGTCATCTTCCGTCAAGACCTTAAGCTTCTGCTGCCACCTTAACACCACTTGCTGGGCGTGGGGGTAAATCATGCTTACAATAACACAGCGCAAAGACACAGACAAGTAAGCAAACACCACAAAGCGCTGCCTCAACAAAACTGTATTCCGGCGCACAGCGTATACATATACCGTACCGCGCACATGTGAAGCAACAAAATGAAAAAAGAGGAAAATGTCACGCTTTATCTGGCACGGCATCGCAATGCACCAGAACCCAAGAACAGGCAAGCAAAACACACGAACCCAAGAGGCAATGAATTAAAGCTGCACATTGCTGACTCACTGCAGGGTACATTCCTAAATCTTTTTCATTAAAAACACCGATGTTGAGCGGACACAATCATCCGCTCTCTCAGCAATTTCACAAGCCGGCGCTATCTCCCTGGCCACTTTGTTCACATATTTGCCACCTGCTAAACTGTAGAACAAATCACAAGCCAGCAAGTTTATTGTTCAATTTCGGCAGTGCCGCATGCAAATAATTAAGGCTTGAAAGTGCGGAGGCACAACGAACTGCGGCCTTCCGCGCGCTGCTGCCAAGAGCGGCTGCGGCAATGTAGGCGCGTTACACACGCCCACTGTCCGACGAGCTATTTTCTAAGCAGGCGCTTATGACACAAACATATTGCATTCACAAGTGTGAAAAGTTGGGCTTGTTGCTGTATGTTCATCTTGAAAACAGCCTGTTTTCATATCCCGTATATTGCGCTCTTCTCGAACTATTGTATTAATTTAAATTCACCATTTATTCATTTAAATTCGTCCTTTAAATTAATGCTATATTATTCATTTAAATTCATTATTCATTTAAATTCATCCTGTTTTTCGAAGACATAGCGCGGAAAGATGGGACACAGCTAGGGGCACGTGTCTATCACTATGTCCTGTCCCTGCTGTGCTCTCTCCGCTATGTGGCACCAACAAGTGCAAAGTGCCATTTTAGGAATTTTCGTCGTGTCCGTGACGAAAGAAAATTTTCTGCTGGGTAGGAAAATTAAATTTGATCAGGACAGTTGAACGAGACGCCTTCATTCACTCGTATATGTATGTATTCGAGTAATCTAGAATAATTTTGTCGACGCATTAGTTGATTCGTGCAGCGGATCGTATAGGGGCATATACAATTTCTTATTCACAAATTTTGTATATTCGCGCGCCCTATAGTTAACCAGGTTTGGCTGAACTAAGGCTATGACGAACGCCGTAGTGAAAAGCTCCGGTGATTCCGACCGCCTGGGGTTCTTTAGCGTGCACTGACATCGCACAGTACACGGGCCTCTAGAACTTCGCCTCCATCGAAATTCTACCGCCGCGGCCGTGATCGAACCGGCGTCTTTCAAGTAAGCAGCCGAACGCCATAACCACTGAGCCACCGCAGCGGTGTAAAAAGGGGTACAATTTTCTGATACTGTCACTCAAAGTATTATGTCAGATCATTTAAGAACAATAATTTTACTAAAATATTTGAAATTCCCGGCTAGTGTGCTTTCTAGACAAACACCTACAATGTTTTCGGTAGTGATTTATTTGGTCAGCTACATCAGAAATAGTGAGCTTTTACGGTCATTTGGATCCGCCACTCCAAAAAACAGTTCTTAAAACAGAAATGAAGCAATCAAATTTTGAAGAACACGGCTGCTGGAACACTGGTTAAAATCAGCTCCAAAACAAATGGCGCATGCAAGAAAGAACAGGTCTATCCCTCTCAATCTGCTGAAAATTAGAAACGTAGTACTCACCGAGACGATCTGTGCAGTATCAGCTCGCTTTTCAGAAGGAGACGCTTCAGCGTTACCCCATAACTGCAAAGCTACCGCAATACATAACAAAATTTCCGATGAACGTAACCCCTTTCTTGTGCTCATTTTCGGAGTCCACTATCAACTTTAGCACAATGACTCCATGGAATTTCTCCTATTGTGTAATACGTTAACGCCGCTTATATCTAATTTCCGGCACTGCAATGGCAGCGATGAGAAAGCATGTAAGCTCGTGGGTGGTACCATGCACAACTCCCGTGGCGCTTTGCCCAGAATGGCAATGTGAATAGTGACGATTTAGAAAATCAAAACAAAAAACTTATAAGCAGGCGACTCAGAGCAAGCCTCTATTGTTGTCATCGAACAGCAGCTGTTCTTGAAGACCAAAGCCCTCAAAAGCTGTCTTTTCTCCGAACGCGATTAGTCAAGGCATGCTTAGAAGAAGCTGCGTCGTGGATTTCTTTATTCGTGTTATCAATCAAAATCTCCACTTCCTTACTCGACGTGCACGAAAGTTTCGAAAATATTTTTTTTTCAATTCTTGAGTAACTGAGCTGCGGTAGTCAAACGACCAGTGCAATGTCTTGATTTCAAAACAGCTTTGCTATTGCCGCGAGGCGTTTTTAGGCGCGTTTCTCTGTGTGCTTTCTTTATCACCGTCTAATCGTGTCAGTATCCCTTGATATTTGCTAGGCGAGCCACGACACGAACAGTTTCTATCAATAGAGATCACGCCAGGAATTGTTAGACAAGTTCGTTGCGCTTGGTGGTGAAACCGTACAAGGGCAGATTGCCGTTGCGCTGTTTCTCCGCCGTGATCACACGTGGCACCTTCTGCAAGGTGCAGGACAATTATCGATGTTTCAGGCGTCTTAAAGAAAAAAATTTGTCTCCCTTGAACTAATATTGACATTTCATTGAACTTAATTTAATTGGGGTGGCCCTACGTCGGAGGAGTAGAACTGTGCTAGAAATGCAAAAGTTACGAACACTCGAAGTGAAAGCACGAACTTTCAGCCATAGTCTGCTAGTACTTTCCTAAACTGAATGAAACTTCAATTTTGGAAGGCGCGGTCATTGCCCAGCTCTTGGCGAAGCTCGCGAAATTCGTTTAGCAAGGCTGCAGCGATGTGCTTCGGGGCATTCCGCGGCAACCAAATCAACATTCCGCTTGGCCGCCGTGATAATGCTGGTTCCATATAACCCGCACTGACGCCCCGAGCAAAGATCACATAAGGGCCATATAATAAAGAACGTGTTTATTTACTTATTTTGTAATTTACTTACTTATTGAACCTTACACGTCCCGAAGGGCATTCTGTAAGGGGGTTACAATGCCAATGTAGACCACAGTAAAATGGGGCAAAACAGTACTCACTGCCTTATTGCAAAAAATAACAGAATCCGTAGGCATTAATAGCACTACATATGATAACTACGGAATAGAACACCCACAGATGCACACAAAATATACAGGAGCAAACATACAAATTTCAGTCAATGTTTGTTAGCCACCCAGACTTATACCGTGGAGCGGCACCACGTCGTAGGAATAAAGATTTTTTTTTTTGTCCTTGCGGGCACAAAGGCAGGGCACTCACATAGGAGATGCTGGGCTGTCTCCGCTGTGCCATTGCAGAGTGTGCACCCAGGGGAGGCGGAGAGGCCAAGGCGAAAGAGTCGGGAGCAGGTGTTGGCGCAGCCTACCCTGTGTCTCAGGAGGCTGCGCTCTTTGCAGTCCAGGCCAACAGATGGAAGTGGGTGTGGTGGATGGCCATTAGCCACCATAGCTGGGACCTGGGTTGTCAAGGAGGAGGAGCCGTCCGTGAAGATAGGGAATGTGCCAGGAAGTTCGGCCTGGAGAACACCACCGACCTCCTGCCGCAGGCCCACAGCAGCAGTGTTCCGCCTCGTCCGGGAACCAGGAAGGTAGAGATGAGAGGTGTCCAAGAGGAGAGGTGTCCAAGGTCCGGGCGAGGAGGGAGGGGGAAGGTCTACGGCTGTCCCCCAACTAGGTCTTCGAAATCCTGGGTCACCTGGCCAATTTTGGATTTAGGCGTGTTGAGAAGGCGGTCCAAGAGGGGGCGCCCGTCGGGCGCGTTGTGAAGGCGCTCTGTGTGGCGGAGGGCGGTGCGCCCGGAGAGGAGCTCCAAGGGCCATGAACCTGCTTCAGCCAGGGTGGCAGCCACAGGAGAGGAGCGAGGGAGCCCCAGGCATTGGCGTATGGCCGCCCGCAGTTTGCGCTACATGGCCAAATGAGGCGTGTAGCCCAGCGCAAGTAATATAATAATTGGTTTTTGGGGGGAAAGGAAATGGCGCAGTATCTGTCTCATATATCGTTGGACACCTGAACCGCGCCGTAAGGGGAGGGTAAAGGAGGGAGTGAAAGAAGAAAGGAAGAGAGAGATGCCGTAGTGGAGGGCTCCGGAATAATTTCGACCACCTGGGGATCTTCAACGTGCACTGACATCGCACAGCACACGGGCGCCTTAGCTTTTTTCCTCCATAAAAACGCAGCCGCCGCGGTCGGGTTCGAACCCGGGAACTCCGGATCAGTAGTCGAGCGCCCTAACCACTGAGCCACCGCGGCGGAAGCAAGTAATATCCATATCGGTTTTTTAGAATTTCGAAAACATGGTTTCGAAAATTTCGAAAACGCGGTCGGGTTCGAACCCGGGAACTCCAGATCCGTAGCCGAGTGCCCTAACCCCTGAGCCACCGCGGCGGGCGAAATGTTTTTTAACATTACTATGTGAGAGCGGCGGCTGCGTTTTTATGGAGGCAAAACGCTAAGGCGCCCGTGTGCTGTGCGATGTCAGTGCGCGTTAAAGATCCCAGGTGGTCGAAATTATTCCTGAGCCCTCCACTACGGCACCTCTTTCTTCCTTTCTTCTTTCACTCCCTCCTTTATACCTTCCCTTACGGTGCAGTTCAGGTATCCAACGATCATTAGAGAAAGATACTGCGCCATTTCCTTTCCCCTGAAACCAATTATTATTATGAAAAGCTAATCCTTGATGGTGCTAATTAAGAAAATTTATAGTGCGTAATTTATCAGTAGGTAAATAATTGGAAGAAAGAAAAAAAGCGTTCAGAGGTGTCAGACTGCTCAGAATAGAAAGCCTAACCCACTACTCTATGGCGTCATACCCTTAAGGCGTAGCTTAAGTATCCCCTCCAATTTATTTGTGTGAATGCCTGATCAGAATATATTTATCCCAAGCGCAGTATAGAAAGCAAATCATTTAGGACAAACAAATTTGAGATACCCCCCGCAGGGGGTGCCTGCAGCCTGCAGGCGTCGCGACGGTGTGTGGCGACACCGCGGGTTCCCGAGCATCCGCAGGGACATCCCCGCAAGGGGATGATGGTGAACAGTGCATCAACACATACCCGAGCACCCACGTTTCGCCGTGCGTGGCATCGCCGTGTCCGGGGAAAAGGGGATCCTGGTGGTTGAGCCGATGCCGAGCGTTTGGACCCCTAAGGCCCCTCGGCGGAGGCAACACACCGCTTTGGCCCCAGCTTCCTGTAGACGGCACCTTTGGCCTGACCCGACCGGGGGAAATCGGCAGTCGCCTTTTCCTATTCTTCACTTCATCTTTCACTTTCCTACCCCTTTCTCACAACTCTCCTGTCTCCCAGTCACTTCTTGGTTTTTTTCCTTTTTCCTTGCGGCGAGGGTTAACCTTGTGTGGCTGACAAACCTTTGTTACGCCATATTTGGTTATAGTGATGGTGTACAGCTGGCGCAGACAGGGCTTTTTAAAGGCACCTGTCCCGTCCCCATGTAGGGCTCCATGGTGGGTGGCTGCCACCATTGCCGAACAAAGAACACATTCCATGGCTTCTCATTTTTTTCAACCCGATCTCCCTCGAAAAAGAGGGCGCAACGAGACAGATAAATTCTTCAAAAAAAACGCTACAAGCTTCCCTCGATTCCACGTTGTTCACAGCGAACACGAGGAACAAACTGCTAGACAAGTGTCACCATTCATTGTTACCAGGACTTTAACAAGTGCCATAGGAGAAGGGTACAAGATCAAAAAACTAGCAAACGGAGACCTTCTTTTAGAAGTTTTATACAACCACCAACAAGAGAAATTGTCAGAAGTGAAGTCATTCGGAGATATACCGGTCACAATCAGCACACACCAATCTTTGAATACTGTTAGGGGAGTTATCTCAGATGATGACCTCAAATATGTAACTGATGAAGAAGTTCTGGAAGGTTTTAAGGAGCAAAACGTGACCAACGTGTACAGGATAAAAATGAGACGAGATAATAAAGAAATCCCCACAAAGCACATTGTCCTGACATTTGCATCTAGTATCCTCCCCGACTCCGTAGAAATAGGCTACATAAAGCTCCAACTAAGACAGTACATACCAAACCCACGACGCTGCTTCAAATGCCAACGCTACGGCCACAGCTCTTAGAGTTGCCGGGGCCAACTCACATGTGCTAAATGCTCTTCCCATGAACACGATTCCGAAAACTGTGCAGTTGAACCACACCTATGTGTAAATTGTGAGGGCAGCCATCCTGCATACTCACGCGCATGTCCAGTTTGGAAACAAGAAAAGGAGATTGTCACAATCAAAGTCAAAGAAAACATAACATTTAGGGAAGCGCGAAAGAGGGTAGCTTCAATACACAAACCTACTTTCTCCGATGTGGTGCAAAGGGGCACAGCACCACAGCCGCTTTTGGCTCCCACTCAGGCCACACGCAGTGAGCCTGTAGTGGGGCCACCCGTGCCCAAGGTGGCAGCAGCTAGCGCTGTGCCACCACCCACAAAACAGGACGCGCGGACCTGCAGGTCCGCGGGCCCCAAGGTCCCTCCCCACACGGAGAGGCCGAACATGAAAACAAACGTGCGGCTCGCACGTTCGTCCAGCGTGTCGGAGGATGCGATGGACACGATGGACACAAGTCAAAGTAGTCCTAAGGCGTCGACGTCGAAAGGGCGGCGGGGCTCCATAGACCGAAAAAAACAAAAGCCCCGAATAAGGGCGCCTGAAAACCCAACCTAGTTCCTTTCAGTACCCACATAATACAAGATGGCTTTTATACACTGGAACTGTAGGGGACTCTTACATAACCTAAGCGACATAAAAGACATATTAGCCACATACTAACCTGTCGCCTTGTGTTTACAGGAGACAAATTTAGGCTTTAAACACGAAAACATTCTAAAACACTGTAAGGTCTTCCGCCGTGACCGAGAGCAGGTGAGCCGGCTTTCGGGTGGCGTAGCCATCATCGTTAACAGTGGAATCGCAGCCCGAGAACACAAGCTTAAAACCAAATTAGAAGCTGTGGCGGCCATCCTGCACACACTTAAAACACTCACAGTGTGCTGCGTTTATATTGATCCACATCTTAAAATAACACTCCAAGACTTACAAGACCTTTTAGTGCAACTACCAGAACCGTTTTTGATGGTCGGAGATTTTAACGCCCACTCCAGTTTTTGGGGCAGTAACAAAACCGACACTAGAGGCCAACTGATCGAGGATTTTATACTCTCCAATAACCTTTGCCTCCTGAACACTGGCAAACAAACCTATTGTTCCCCTAGCTCAGGAAAATTCAGTTGCATAGATTTGTCTTTTAGTTCGTCCTCGATTTTTACAGATTTTAATTGGGATGTCTTAGATAGCCCATATGGAAGTGATCATCTACCCATACTAATTAGCTTAGCACATTCACCCGAAGTAATCCCAACTAAACCACAACGATGGAAACTACACTTAGCCGACTGGGCACTGTTCCGTGAAAAAGCCAGCCTAGATAGAATAGTTTCTGACGACGTGAGTGTAGACGAACTAAACGAATGTCTCACAAACTGTATTATTGCCGCTGCACGCCAAGCTATTCCTCAATCCTCTGGAATAGTAAAACAAAATCACAAATACTGGTACACAAAAGAATGTAAAGAAGCAAAAAGAAACAAACCAAAGCCTGGGGCATTTTTCGCAGATACCCCACACAGGAGAATTTTATAAAATTTAAAAAGGCGAGAGCAAAAGCTCGTTATATCCGTCGTAGTGCAGAAAAATCTTCTTGGAAAAATTACGTGTCGTCGATAAACAACTCAACCACATCAAAACAAATGTGGGAGAAGGTCAGAAAGCTAAAAGGCAACTACTCTCCGTTCACGGTCCCCCTTCTTACCGCTCCCGGTGTACAGACTAGTCTAGAACAACAGGCAGATATTTTAGGCGAATATTTTTCCGAAGTTTCCAGCTCATCCCACTACAGCGATTCATTTTTAAAATACAAAAAGACAGCAGAGAAACAAAGACTGCCGACAGACTGCGGTACAAACGAACCGTACAATAGTTTAATTACAATACAAGAAATCCAAACAGTACTTTCTGCCGGTAAACATACCGCCCCCGGCCCAGACCAAATACATTACCAAATGCTAGCCCATCTTTCTGAACCTGCCGTAGAGGCACTTCTAAAGTTTTTTAACAAAGTTTGGGTATCAGGAAAAATACCCAAAGCTTGGAAGGAAGCTATTATTGTGCCGTTTCTTAAACCCGGGAAGCCACCAACCGCTCCGAACAGTTATAGACCCATAGCCCTTACCAGTTGCCTCGCCAAGTCCTTTGAAAGTGTCCTAAACATAAGATTAACTTTTGTCCTTCAATCTCGTGAACTTCTCGACAGCCATCAATGTGGTTTTAAAAAAAGATGCTGCACCACAGATCACCTTTTCCGCCTTGAAAATACTGTAATCGCTCATTCCATGTGCGCCTAGGCTCGACCTTTTCAAATAATTTTATTCAGGAAAATGGGGTACCCCAAGGCTGTATTTTAAGTACAACTCTCTTTGTCGTAAAAATGAATTCTATTAGGAAAATAATCCCAAGGTCCATTATGTATTCTGTTTATGTTGACGATCTTCAGATAGCATGTACATCCTCAAACATATCCACTTGCGAAAGTCAAATACAGCTAACAATAAATAAACTGGCAACATGGGCAGACAGGAATGGTTTCCAGTTCTCTCCACAGAAAACAGTGGCCTTACTTTTTTCACTGAAACGGGGTCTACAGACAGACCCCACATTATACCTAAACGAAAGCCAGTTACCTTTAAAAACTGAACACAAATTCTTAGGCATAACATTTGACCGAAAACTAACTTTTCTACCTCACATAAATGCCTTGAAAAAGAAAGCTTCTCGATCGCTGAATATACTCAAAGTGCTCTCACACAAACACTGGGGTTCTGACAGGGCAAGCCTTCTACACATCTATCGCTCTGTGGTACGGTCCTGCTTAGACTATGGCTGCCTGATGTATGGTTCTGCAAGGCCATCCTACTTGAAACGACTAGATCCAGTGCATAATTTGGGGTTGCGTCTTTCCACTGGCGCTTACAGGACGTCGCCCATAAACAGTCTTTATGTCGAAACAAACGAACCATCACTTACAGATAGAAGAAGCATGCTTACATGCTCATACGTCCTAAAAATCCGTTCCCTTCCAAAACACATCTGTTATGAAATAGTTACAAAGTGTCCATCCAGAACAATCTTTAACAACAAACCGCAAACCACCAGGCCACTGCTCTTGCGCTTTGAAGAGATCTGCCAGAATCTCGGCATACTGAACACATTACCCAGCATTGTGCAAAGACGAGGTCCACTGCCTCCATGGTATGATTTTCCTACATTGTGCGATTTCACTCTCACACAGTTCCGCAAAAAGCAAACTCCACAACTCCAAATAGTACAAGAATTTCTGGCACTTGAGGAAAAATACAATGGTTTCACAGCCTTTTATACTGACGGTTCGAAAACGGATACTTATGTAGGAAGTGCAGTGGTGCGAGGGAATTCGGAGACAATAATACGACTTCCACAGTGCGCATCCATCTTCACTGCAGAATGTTACGCAGTATATGTGACCGTAGAAAAAATACTCAGCGAGAACCTCGAAAACGCTATTATTTACACAGACTCTTTAAGTATACTTACAGCCCTCCACTCAAGAAACGCAATCACTCCTATACTTGGTGACATTATACACAACATAGTAACAGCCACAGCTAGAAGACAAAACATTAAAGTCTGCTGGGTCCCGAGTCATGTCGGCATAAAAGGCAATGAGCGAGCAGATTTCTGTGCTACTCAAGCCCGTGGCTAGGAAATAAAAAAAGTAAATATACCCTTGAATGACTGCATGAAATTAGTTCAACAGAAATTAAGACAAAAATGGCAGTCGCGTTGGAACAGCGAAGTGAATAATAAACTGCACTTTATAAAACCAGTTTTGGGTGAATTTAAGTCATGTGTGCACCAGTAACATTTTAAAGAAGTGATTTTATGCCGTCTCAGAATAGGCCACACGCACCTTACGCACAACTTCCTGCTAACAAAACAAGATAAACCTGTTTGCGAAGAATGCGGAGATGAACTTAAATTAACCACATTTTATTCTCATGTATAAAACTAGAAAAACTAAGAAAAAAATACTTCACTCAATTTTATCATGAATGCATTCCTTTCCACCCTACATTGCTTTTAGCTGATAATGCCATTGTTAACATACCTTCCATTTTTAGCTTTTTAAAAGCAGCAGGCGTACTTGAAAAGCTGTAATTTCTTTTTAACCACTGGATCGCCTTTATACATGATACACCTCAGCCACTTTCTCATTCTTGAGAAGTAGGCTGAGGCTGTTTATTTGATTGGTTGGGAGCCTCAGGATCCTTGCTAGCCAAGGAAAGTCGCTTAGGCTGCCTGACCATCTTTAAGGCTTTTACCATTAGCCATTTCCAAATTTCTTCCCTTTTATTACTAGGCAGTACAATCTTTTTAAGTCATCTGCACCATCGCCTCTTTTTTATACTCCGAAACATTCTGTAGAGAAGCAATTCTATACCTTGTGCTTGGCGCATGATGGCCTTAGCTGCCTATGTGCCATAAAACCCAACACAACACAACACAACACAAATTTGAGATACCAGATGTGTACCAACGTGTTGCGGAGGACGGCGGATGCAATGCGTAATACAGGGAATAGAAGCGAAGACGACGACCGAAGTGAAGTTAGCCGCGCGAAGGCTGCCTCGAGGTCTTTATAAAACATATTTACAATATTACTTCGACTTCAAAATTTTTATATCGCTACATCTACTAAATACTTGCCGTGCCGCTTGACTTCAGTGAATCATAAGAGGTCCCGCAGACATGAAAATTGAATGAAATTGAAAGTTGTTTCGGGGGGCGAAAGGAAATGGCGTAGTATCTGTCACATATTAGCGGACACTTGAACCGCGCCGCAAGGGAAGGCATAAAAGAGTGAGTGAAAGAAGAAAGGAAGAAATGCCGTAGCGGAGGGCTCCGCCTTAACTTCGACCACCCTGTTATTTTTAACGTCAACTAACATCGCATAGCACATGTGTGACATTTGCGTTTCGCCTACATTGAAACTCCACCACCGCAGTGGTCTCTGAACAAGTAGAAGGTGCCGTGCTATGTCTAACGTGGACTGACATAGCTATTCTAGCCACCATAGATACAGCACAGCACCTTCCACTGGTTCAACCACCACTTCGGCGGAAACGTCACACAAGTGCTGTGCAATGCCAGTGCACGTAAGAAAAAGAGAAAAAGGGGATCTTTAACCTGCACTGACATCTCACAGCATACGGGTGACTGCGTTTCGCCTACACAGAAACGCTGCCGCCGCCGTCGGGTTCGAACCCGGGTGCTTCGGATCAGTAGCCGAACGCTTAACCACTGAGCCACCGCGGCGGGTACCTCCACTATAATAATATTAATAATAATAATAATTGGTTTTTGGGGAAAGGAAATGACGCAGTATCTGTCTCATATATCGTTGGACACCTGAACCACGCCGTAAGGAAAGGGATAAGGAAGGGAGTGAAAGAAGAGAGGAAGAAGGAGGTGCCGTAGTGGAGGGCTCCGGAATAATTTCGACCACCTGGGAATCT
Organism: Amblyomma americanum; assembly: GCF_052857255.1. Lineage (NCBI taxonomy): Eukaryota > Metazoa > Arthropoda > Arachnida > Ixodida > Ixodidae > Amblyomma > Amblyomma americanum. Next base: position 8,408,375 of record NC_135506.1, read on the forward strand.
TTAACGTGCACTGACATCGCACAGCACACCGGCGCCTTAGCGTTTTTCCTCCATAAAAACGCAGCCGCAGTGGAGGAAAAACGCTAAGGCGCCCGTGTGCTGTGCGATATAGTACCTGGCATTTTAGGGTGGTGGTGTTGCACTGCCCGCTCGTAATAAATCTAAAAGAAAGAATGAACGAGAGAGTGAAATAAAAAGAGACGGAGGAGGGAGAAAGGAAGGGAAATTCAATGGTAGATGAAGTCAGTTTGCTACCCTGCACTGGGGAAAATTTATTAGGGGATATATATATGTAAGGAACAAAAGGGAGTAATTAAAAAAACAGATGACGAAAAGGCTTCAACAGAGAAAAAGAAGGGTACCTCCACTATAGTACCTTTCTTTTTCGTTGTCAAAGCCTTTTCGCCTTCTGTTTTCTAGTGTTACCTACATTGCGGTAGCATTTCGAGCCTTCAGCGTGGAGCGCCATCTTGTGGCTGCGCCGCCAAACCGTGGCTGTGCCGCCACGCTGTCACGGGATTGATCACGTGGTGCAGACCAGCTGCCGGCGCCGCGGCGCCGTGGCTGATAACGTGGTTTGTCACGTGGTTGGTCACGTGACCAATACGTATTAAAAACCAGCGCTAAAAACACAGACAAAAGACGAGACCAGACGCACAGAAGGCGCTTTGTTTCAGTGCCTTCTGTGTGTCTAGTCTCGTCTTTAGCTGTTTTTTTTAGCGCTGGTTTTTAATACGATCGATCACCACGAACTCGCCCAATCCTCAGTTCTTCTACCAGCTACGTGATGCGGATCAGCTGCTGCTGCTGGCGGCGCGGTGCGGCGCGCCGGCGAAACCGAATCTATGCAACGTGTCAGGTGGGGCGAAGATGAAGAAGGAACGCCCCGCAAAACAGAGCGCCGAAAAACTGCATTAAACTTAGCAAGTTCCACCCGGTCAGCTGTATAGCTATTGCGTCACTCCAGTTTTAACCTGAGCGAAACCACCGCCAATTTTGAAGCGAAGAGCCTCACTACGCGGGTCAGAGCCGAGCTTCGCGTGAGCCGAACTGGTGAGTTATGCGCATGCGTGATGACGAGTGACGTCAGGCGCCGCGCAGGTGGTCGCTTTTCGCTGCTGCCGCAGCCGTCGCCTGACCTTTCGGCGTAGCCGCGCGCTACTGCACATGTGCATCATGTGTATGCGCAAGGAGGCTATATAATGCGCTTTCCAGAGAATAGGCGTGCGCACTCGACATGGAAGGGAAGGAGAGTGCTGCTGCTGCTAGACTACGTAGAAAAGCTGAGAAACTAAATTCGTCCCATCCAGAAGTACTCGCTTGGGAGTTGGTCCATGCACCTTTAACGTGGACTTGGTCAGTTCTCCCACTGAACAGACAACTCAATGGGGGACCACTATAGACCTTGTATACCAAAGACAAACTGTGCATTCCCGGACCGTGGAATTTAGCCACTTCCCATGGAATATCCGGTGGTGTAAATTAAGGCTTTGTGAGGTGTCAATGAAGCTTCTGCGATGCAGAATCCCTCACTTAAATTTGTACTTATGCAGATGTGTGTTCGCTGAGACAAACATTTGTGTATTTTGTGGGCAAGTTGAAACAATAGATCATTTTCTCCTCTCTTGCCGGCGGTTCGCAGTTCAGAGAAAACAGTATTTGGAGGTCCCTCTTTCGAGGTTAGAACTCCCACTGTCTCTTCCAGTTATTCTTTCGCTCGGTGCGAGCGCAAAGGGATTCCCGTTAAGCAGTGTCTGCGGCCACCTTCATCATTACATAAGTGCAACTGATCGATTACCTTGTTAGCTGTGTGCAAACTTTTTGTCGCATGTCCCAAAATGCTCGATTCTATTCCTGGTAATTCATATTTCTTTAATTCATTTGACTGTTCCAATTTTTTATATTGATTTAGTCTTCTCACGCCTATTCCCCGCGCAAATACATCATTGGGGTTATCTACTGAACCTTGGCCGATCCCCCTGCGTGGGTATGTGCCATGCTTACTAAGGAGAAGGAGAAGAATAATAAGAAGAAGGCTCCGCCATAATTTCTACCAATTGCGTATCTTTAACGCGCACTATAAGGGCGCGTTAACGTTTCTCATCCAACAAAACGCGGCCGCCGCGGTCGGGTTAGATCCTGGGTACTCCGGATCTGTGGCCGAACGCGCTAACCACTGAGCCACCACGGCGGGTACAATTGGCAACACAAGATCATATATTATTGAGATGTGATGTGAAGCCTCCACCTCCTATGCTCCTGCCAGCCCCCTCCCGAGAGCTAAAATCAACTGGTGCTCAAGGAGGCAAACACAATACTGAATGCGCTTGTTAATTGGGCCTTGGAGGCCACCCCTGTATGGCGGTCGCACTGAGGCACAGAGGCCCAAATCTTTTGCAGTCAGGTTGTTTCTCTCTGTTACAGCGCAGTTCAGGTGTCCACCAAAACAGGCGGTTTTTACGTGCGCCATTTCCTTCCCACGAAAACTTTTCTTTCACAGATAACATGCAGTGTCTATGTAGCACCAAACAGACCGGACCAATGGCTCCCGTATTTTCATTCCTTTTACATGATACTCATGGGTTGAAGACAGTGGTTGAAGACGGTGCACAAAAATAATTCAAAGTAGGCAGTGTAGTTTTAGTGGGCGATATTTATTTTATACATATTTCGCCATTGAAGTACTCCTAGCGTAGAGGTTCCAGCCCTTGGCACGAGACATCCACGGGAAGAGATGCACGCAGTAGTAGCGTAGACGGCGTCTATGCCAAAAAATATCACCATTGCATGGCGCCTGGTGCGGGAGCTGGCATGGCGCCTGGGATGACACCACTCGTGTGCCTCGAGGGATACCGAGGCACTGCTGGGTCAGCCGTCCACGTAGAGTCACTGGCGAACTACATCCACTGAGTTCCCTGCTTGGTTCAAAGGGCGGCCGCACATCGCGCTGGCCCACAGAAGGCGACGATCGGCGAGGACAGTTGCTGGGCTATAAATGCCAGCCGCGTGCCGACGATGTAGCACGTAGCCGCGATCACCACCAGGACGGCGACAGCAAGACAGGCCCACGATATGCTTATAAAGTCTCGCTTGATCGATGGGAAGACGCAGTCCGATGTATCACGTAGCCAGATGTCCACCAAGACGGCGACAGCAAGGCAGATCCGCCAGATTCTTACCGAGTCCTGCTTGACCGATGGGAAGACGCCGTCCGATATAGCACGTAGCCAGAATCACCACAAAGACGGCGACAGCGAGGCAGGACCGCCAGATGCTCACCGAGCCCCGTTTGAGCGATGGGAGGACGCCGTCCGGCGCTCAAGGCATCGGCGTGTGGGGCTCGTCAAACCTGTGCAGCGGATCTCGTCGAAGCTTCGTTCCGGGAGCGGATGCCTCGAGCACACTGTCGTCTGTCGTCTCAGGGAGGTTGTCTTCCAGCGATGGACTGCTGCTCTTCGTGGGAGGCAACATTAGCGTCGAGATATCCATGGACACGTTCGACATACGTCTTTCCAGGGCTGCTGTCAGCACCTTCTCTGGCCGCGACTCGCGTGACTAGTGCGCGTGCTGTGCTGCTGCTGTTGCTGATGGGAAGAAAGAAAAGGAACGTGCACGGGCCTGCCTACTGGCTCAAGCGAGCCACTCTCGCTGCCGCGTGCTGAAAGTATTTAAGGACAGGAGAGCAAAGATAGAAAGAAAAGTCGCCCGCTAATGTGCCCCGGGCAGATCCCGGAGGTAGTGCTATACCGGTCCTACCCGTGCCATAGTGCTTCAAGCCAAAAAAAATCAAAAAAAAAATAATAATAATTGCTTTTGGGGGAAAGCAAATGGCGCAGTATCTGTATCATATATCGTTGGACACATGAACCGCGCCGTAAGATAAGGGATAAAGGAGGGAGTGAAAGAAGAAAGGAAGGAAGAGGTGCCGTAGTAGAGGGCTCCGGAATAATTTCGACCACAGGGGGATCTTTAACGTGCACTGACATAGCACAGCACACGGGCGCCTTAGCGTTTTGCCTCCATAAAAACGCAGCCGCCGCGGTCGGGTTCGAACTCAGGAACTGCGGATCAGTAGCCGAGCGCGCTAACCACTGAGACACCGCGGCGGGTGACTAGGGAGCGAGAGAGAGAAACATCCGCTGCGAGGCGCGTTTTGACGTCCTGTGCCTCCTCGGAGTGCGGTTACGGCGAAATCGCAAGTTCGCGGCCTGTAGATCTTTCGCTTTAAAAACGTTTACAACTCGTGAACGGACTTCAACGGTTCAGCGACAAAGTCAGCAGCGGGCCGGATGGTTGCCACTGCACTACTTTCACCAACTGCCGCATCGCATTAAAAAAGTCACGAAGCGAGGCAACGTACGAATCGTGCTTGTAGCATCGGATAAACTCGGTGGATTACCAACTCGCCCAAGCTTCAGTTTTAGTCGATTTAAACTGCGCAAAATTTTAACGACGGCACCAACAAAAACTGGCTTACCAAATGAAGTATGAAATACCGCATGTGTTCAGAAGTTGTTTATTCATATATGCAAACTCTTGTTAGTGACAATAAACAGTTTAAACAGTACAGAATTTACTGTCGTGCGGCGATCACCAAACCTGTTCAAACCGGCCGTTCTATCGATGTTCGGCTAATGGAACACAAGGCAACCACCTTTGTCATTGTCAGGATCAGGGCTCTTGGCGGCGCATTTGAATAGCTGTAATTATAATTGTGCTCCGCTCTTTGAACAAACACGTGCCATTTCTTTGACTACGAACGGAAGGGCGCAATATATTGAAATATTTCCTCATTCACTTCAAAAAACCGCCCTTTGTGAGTAAGTCGTCTCTATCTCTTTCGTCCAAGAAAATTTATTTCTTGAAGCGGAGCGTGCCGGTGCGCACACGGTTTAGTGTCTAATCCTGCAGGCGCGTATTATTTGGCTACACAGATATATCTCTTCCTGCGGGAAAAATTACAGGATTGCACTTAAGTCCGCTTAAAAGCGAAAAAAACGAAGGCCTTTCCTTTTACCCTCTTTTTCCCTCCAATTACTAATTTTATTTTATGTTCATTATTTGAAATGTTGTTTTTATTTTTATTTATATTCGCTGTTTATCTTTATTTTATATAGGTTTATGTTTTTTTATTTCTCTTACTCTTATTTTTATACAAAGCAAGCCTTCTCACGTATTTACATCCTTTTTCTTCGATCAGTCACACAAAACCTGCTTCAAACGCGGCTTTATATAGATTAATTCAGTTTAATTATTTATCTAATACAATTTATCAAGCAAACTTCTCCATTTCACGATCTACTCACGCACTACCTAAGGCAGTCAATATTTTCCACGCTTATCACCACTGAATCATACGGGCAAAATTCGCGAACACTTTTTGCTGACGCGACATAACCATATAATGCTTTCGCATTAATAAGATTAGTTGATGCTCAGCGCTCGCGATATCTTGTCCTCTTTCTTAGCCCTTGTTGGTATGTGCTACTTGTTATGTCCCCTCCCTCGAAAATTTCATGTTAGTCTAGAACATAACGTCTTTCTCTTGCTGATGCCTTATTTTGACATTGCACGACGCCTTGTTCCGCCTATGAACGCTCCAGCATTCGAGTTCTCGCATACAATCAGCTATTCTTCTTTTTAAAAACACGCCGCCTATGTCGAAATAAATAAAACAACAAGATAAAAAAGGCGTGCATCAACTTCTGAAAACTTTGTTGCACAAACCTTCCCCAAACTGATATTTCGCAGTCAACTACATATCAGCTATTCTTGCTGTAAACACATTGCATGAGGTTGAAATTGGCCCCTGGGAACATCTGCAAGAGAAGCCTTGCGAAGTCTTCACATCGACACAGGTGCTTATAACGTCAAGATATTGTTCCCCTACTGTTCAGGCTCCACTGAATGCAGCCAAGATTCTTGACAGGCTGCATTCGGAGGTCGTTGGTTCGGACACAACCGACGGCATGTGGATGTTTTTCTTCTGCTCTCTAATCAATGATATTTAAGAGATAAATGATTCACTATTATTCTCCCATGAATCGACACACAGATTGAAAAAAAAAGAAGCGTGCCCTTTGCTCCTTGGTTTCGGTGACTGTTGACTTCCTTCATGTAAGCCATAACAAGCCCCTCTTTTCGTTGTCTTCTCTGTGACACATCCTAGTAGTTTTTACACTTTGAAGAAGCCACACGACCTTATCTGTAAGGAACCAGCAGTGTGACACCCTTCCACTGAGACTTGGTCATCATATTCAAAATGAGGCTGTCCACAACGCTGCTTTGTGAATGTTCACTTTCAAAAGACCATAATTTGAGCTCGTAAGGAAATCTTGGGGCGTTTTATTCGTCAACTGAGCCTAAGAGCTTAGAAAGAGAGGTCTCAGAGTGCCGTTAAGAATGTCTGGGAGCACGGTGCGAGGCGCACTTACATCTCCTCAGTCTTGGTCGTGGTGCCCCGAGCACCTCACCGACGGTTGTAGCCTGTAGACGATTCTGAGCGGACACAATCATCCGCTCTCTCAGCAATTTCACAAGCCTGCGCTATCTACCTGGCCACTTTGTTCACATATTTGCCACCTGCTAAACTGTAGAACAAATCACAAGCCAGCAAGTTTTTTGTTCAATTTCGGCAGTGCAGCATGCAAATAATTAAGGCTTGAAAGTGCGGAGGCACAACGAACTGCGGCCTTCCGTAGTTCGGAGGCTGCTGCCAAGAGCGGCTGCGGCAATGTAGGCGCGTTACACACGCCCACTGTCCGACGAGCTAGTTTCAAAGCAGGCACTTATGCCGCAAACATATTCTATTCACAAGTGTGAAAAGTTGGGCTTGTTGCTGTAGTTCATCTTGAAAACCGGAACCGCAGCGGTGGCCTAGTGGTTTGAGCATCCACCTCGCATGCGGGAGGTGCGGTGTCCGATCTGCAATGCCGCCGGGTACCCTCCGATAATACAATGGGTAAAAGTTTTCCCCTGCCTGGCGCTCGGGTTCTTTAGCGTGAAATACTTGGGAAAACGGGTCTTTGACCCCACCTGGTGAAATGAAAACTACCTTGTGCGATGGCTCTCTTTGGCCAAAGCTGCCCTTGCGCCATAGAAATTCATCATCATCATCATCATCTTGAAAACAGCCCCTCTTTCCTATCTCGTCTTTTGCGCTTTTCTCTAACTATTGTATTCATCCTGTTTTTCGAAGACATAGCGCGGAAAAGCAGGACGCAGTGAGGGGCACGTGTCTATCACTTTGTCCTGTCCCTGCTGTGCTCTCTCCGCTCTGTCACTCCAGCAAGCCCAAAGTGCCATTTTAGGACATTCATTGTGTTTTATTGAAAACGCGAGAAGCATCTAAAACCAATCTTTCGTCAGAAAACTGACTGCGTTCACGGTCTCTTGTGAAACGACTTTCTTGTGAATTTCGCTGCAAGACGTTTTCGTTGCCCAACACAAACGTAGACAACATTCATTAGGCTGCTATTTCTTCTTATGGTCATAACGCCCCCCCCCCCCCCCCCCCCCCCACACACACACACAAAAGCCATCATCTTGCACCATTAAGACAGCGTAGAAATCGGCTACTGGGAAAAAGCGTTTTTATGGATGGTCAGCGCGTGGTGAAGAAAATGTTTGAATACAGTTTTATCGATTAAAACGCATCGTCACGCTATGCGTATAAATGCAAGCAACTAAAAGAATTCCTTCCTGGTGTCCACGACATTTAAAATAAAAGACCAGTTGAAATGAAGTGGGCGGGGTGAAGGGAATGGGGGGAGGGGGTGTCAGAGCTTTACTTCTGCGGGCTATGGACCGAAAATACGATGGAAGGGATGCTTGGATTAAAGTTTTCGACGTATCACTGTTGTATTGTGAACAAGGTCCCCGTAAGCCGGGGCCGAAACGTCATCCTTTTTAACGATTGGTCGCCGCTTGAAGATTTTCCGCCATGAACATACCCGACCAGACGGGTTTCCGTCGAAGCCTGGATTTCATCACTAGCAGAATGCAGCTTTATTCAGTACAAGCCTTCACATACTTGAGAAGACATTTTTCAGCTTCAGTGATGTCCCAGACTTCCGTAAGTTTTCATTTCTATCTGTAGCAAACACCTAATTGATGGCGCGCGTCTTTCTTGTGACATCCGAGAGCTGAAAGGATAAAATAGCTGTTTGATGAATTGTACTTTGCACTTTCAATCTCAGCATCTCGAACTTCGCAAAGGTCAAACATTTATTCTCCAGTGGATTTCATTTATGAAGCTATTATCCACGAAAGCTACCAACGTGAATCGACAAAATCTGTGCGATGATACTTTAAGCCCCTTGTGTCTACTCCACACATGCACAATGAAATGTAGCTTTATATTAAGGGCTTCTTAATCACTGACAACAGCAATCAACTTAAACGTATTGCCACACAGATGCTTTTCTCACAGACCTTTCATTTTTCTTCGCTTTCGCTAGGCGCAGCCGCCTTGTATATAGAAGCAAAAATCCTGACTGAGGATGTTCACCCGACTCCTGTTGCCGTCGTCCACTCTCCTCCTCCCCTGATATCCGGACTAACGGTTAAATCATTGCTGCATTACATTACCTGCCCATAGAGCCTGTTTTCTCTTATCAGGCCACAGCGGCTGCCTTTTGCTGGAAGTCCAATGCAAGAAAGTGACAGTGTTTATAACGTGCCATGCCAGTGCACTTCAAATAACGCCAGGTGGTCGAAATCAATCCGGAGCACTCCTACATGGTGTCTCTAGAAATCCACCCAGAACTTCGAGATGTCATATTCCCGAACATACACCAGTCTATTTCCATGTTCCATTCTATGCGGTTCCATTAGTGTGTCGCAGCGTTATATCCACATCTTTGCTCTAAATTGGCCGCTAAGCATTACCTAACCTAATTGCTAGATTTTCCTTCATTCATCGAATAAGGCGCTACCGTCATCGTATACTTTGCTATGGACAGATGCTGGCAAATTGTTGTTCATTAATTAGTCTTGCCTCCTAAGTTCAAAACAGCACAACAATATTGCTATTTCTCTTATGTTTTTCTCAAGTTTAGGACTCGTGCAATGTCTTGAGACCGATTGAGGCACTCCCTCACTATTTCCATCGTCTAACTTCCAAAACAGCATCTCTTGCGTTCACAACTGAGTCTGCTTTTGATCTACACTCAGTGTTTGATGTTTCTTGACTGTTAAAAAAGATTTCTTGGGTAGTCTCTGTTGTGCGACTACACCTAAGTATTTCCGACCAAGTTATGCGTCATATGTAAATATTTATGTGGGTTGGTATTTGAGGTTTAACGTTTGAAGCGGCATGTAGGCCGTGAGAGAAGACGTATTGGAGGGCTCGGATTTATTGCGACCATCTGGGATACTTTAAGCTGCCCTGTCATAACATAGCACTCCGATGTCTATTAGCATATTGTGCCTAACAAAACACGACTACCGCTGATTCAAATACGTGACCTCCCGCTATGAAGCGCAACGGTGAAGCCACTAAACCACTGAGGTGCGTGATGAGTACATATCTTCGTGCCTACAGTAGGCGAAGGCTTACAAAGTAATCATAAAGGGAACTGAACACAGAGATGGACTAGAAATTTTGTTCCTGGAAACCAAGCATAGCTACAACGGCTTACTGTGTTGGCTGATGCTAAGCGTGATAGACAACGCTTGTTGTACTAATTGTCTGAGAAAAGTGTGAACCTGTTCTATGAAAAAACTTCGCATTCGTTTTTTTTTTGGTCCATTTAGGTTTTTTGCCTCTAGTACATCCAAAATCCTAAATCTCCGTAATTTTTGTAAATAGCTGAATATAGCCCTTCTGTCGCCCCATTAACTCAATATTCCTGTGCTGCCTGTCTTTTTTTACTGCCTACCCATCCTCGCTGTCTGTTTATCTGCAGCATGCGCGGGACAGGTGGTAGTTTCAGTGACTGGCATCCATGTTTTACTTCCTTAAATAAGGATAAAACCACCACAATACCTACCACAAACATCATGGATTGCTAGGTACTCGTCTCAGTGTTATTTTTTTGTCCTTCGTTCCGTCTCTCTTGATTATATGGAAGACACTCTATCAGTAGTAATTACACTGCGCTAGTGCCTGCTAAAGGTCTTAAAGTTTTTCGTTCGATGAAATCAGCTGTTCCCAGCTAAATACTCTAAGCAATAACCCTGTGGCTACGGCGGTCGGCAGCTGATCACAAGCAGATCAGTTCCGGCCACGGTGGCCGCCTCTCGACACGGGCGAGATGCAGACACCTGTCGGCGCAGAATAAAAAATCAGCGGTGATCGAAAATAAGCGCTCGTGGTGCCTGACTCTCTTCTTCGTGTGTTTGTGTTTTGTGTGCGCTTGTACGTATTTTTATTATCAGCTCTCCTCTACGGCGTGCCTCAAAGCCTACAGTGCCGTTATTGCACGTAAGAATTAATTATTTAGTTAATTAATCATACAATAAATCGATAAATAATCAAAAACAAGCAGAATATGAATACCAATATCAATGCACCGTTGAAGGTTCTACGTCATCAGTGCCCATCAACCAGCTAAGAATAGTGGAGGAGGCGCGCTTGAGAAAAGATATAAGTTGCGTACCTGGTTGGATGCAAGGACAGCCGTACAGGTATGGAGCGTACAAGTTGTTCGTTGACCCAGACCTGTAGAGTGAAGTACTACAGCTCTGCCCAACCTTGGTAGGCCGCTTGTTGCAAAATCCCATAGTTTGGCGGGGATGTTGCAGCACACAGCAGTACTTTGTCAGCGTACCGCAGTCTTCGCTTGTAGTGCACTGCTTTCCGAGGATATCGATATCGTAGTCCTCGTTGTCGTAATCGTCCTGTTGAAAGATAGAGAACGAACAGCAGAAGCGTTATTCCATGTACTGCTGCAGGTTGGTTGCAGTGCGCGTAATTTTTACTCTACTTTTAACCACCGCTCACAGTCAGGAGGCATGGATTGCATGCGTTATCCTTGCACCCGATTAAATAAAACTATGGTTTTCACTATTGAGGCACTTTGCACACTCAGCGCCGTATTATGAAGACAAATGGCCTGAAAAGCTATTTGGAAATTATTTTCCTGGATAGAAAATCTACGTTAGATACTATTCCAGTGTAGAAACACTACATTGAGAAGACAACGCCTTCTGACGTGTGAAAATGAACAGAATATAATGAAGCGTTATAAAATAAAACGCGGACAATATATGATGGGGACAATCGAGGCCAACATGCACAATTATCACAACTAAAGTTACTCTATTTGCACGTATTATTCCACAGATTTTTGAGGACCACGAAAAATAAACTTCTCCTGGGTGAAAATGCTTGAAAACAAAGTTTTGTGGCACCGGCAACCTTTCTTGTGCGAAAAGTGTCAGCGTACGAATTCATTCACTCTTTCACTTTGGCACTGCATTCTGCTCACTAGTGTTGGTGATGAGGTTCCGACACCATCGCGGGCCACCAGCATTGGGGATTGCGCTTCAACGCCACCGGTGCCACCAGAGATGGAGACAGAGGGGCCCTTGAGTAGGCTGACTCGTTCAGCACCGCAGGTCCCGTCTCCGAATGACGTTGTCGGACTCCCTTAAGGAGGGAAACTGTACAGTAGAGTTTATTTACATTTTTACAAGCATGAGAATCAAAAGTGGGGATCTGGAGCTGCACTCGCTGTCGAGTTTTACATCGTTCGAAGTCCCTAGATTCCGCAGGTTGAGGACGCCCTCGCCGGGCTGGGAGTGGCCTGAAACTTTCACCCAAGCGCACAAACTCACGCCACTGCGAGGGTGTCCTCAACCTGGGGAATCTAGGAACGACGAATGATATAAAACTCGACAGCGAATGCAGCTCCAGATCTCAAATTTTGATTTTCATGCTTGTAAAGATGTGAAAAAAAAAACCTACTGTACAGTTTGTCTTCTTAACCGAGTCCGACAACGTTATTTGGAGACGGGACCTGCGGTGCTGAACAAGTCATCCTACTCAAGGGCCCCTCTGTCCCCATCTCTCGTGGCACCGAGGGGGTTGAAGCGCAATCCCCAACACTGGTGGCTTGCGATGGGGTCGGAGCCCCATCCTCAACACTAGTCACCAGTATATCTTGAATATTCGTTTTAGCAACGAAGGTCTCTCAGCGTTGCAAATGCTCGAACGTTTCACAGAGGCCAGATATCAATAGATCATACCACTAGGTGGCTGCAACTCCGATCACTTGTCTCCCAAATTCTGGAATGAGCCCCTGGATACCAGTTAATAAAAGCTAACAACCGACTCATGCCATCACACGTAACGTAACAACGAGGAGCCCTCCTCCATGCCCGGAAGAATACAACCCCAGGAACGATCGAGCTGTACATGGCAAGCACAGAAGGTGTAATATTCATCATCAGGAGCGGCAGCAGCATCCTCACTACGTCCACTGCAGCGCAAAGGCCTCTCCCACTCGCTCTGACGACTCCTGCAACGGTTGTCCTGTCCTCGCTTAGAATCAACTCTGTTAACTTAAGCGTTATCTTGCCTTCACATTACATGCCTTGCCCATGCCCATTTCTTCTTCTTGAGAGAGCTGTTATATACTTTCTACTAGAAGGACATTGGCAAACTGCTATCAATGACCTGAGACCGCCGGCCAAATGCAGTCACGCAAGTCTTATTCTGCTATTTATGTCACTCTCGTGGTCCGGATCTGCGGCCACTACCTGCCTTAAGAAGACGCACTCTCTTACCGCTTCCTATTGTAAACTGCTGTCTCCTTCCGACAGTGGTGGGCCGGAACTTTATTTCAAATTAAGACAAGACTTTAAAGTAACAACAGTTAAGTCTGCCATCTTGTCCGACGGATGCCTGACTACGTTTTTTTTTTTTGCCGCAGACGCAAACTGAGTTCATCCAGCTCTTGGCAGACACGTGAACAAAGAAATTAAAAAAAAAAACCAAGGAGGCTAAATGTTTTGACATGTTGATCGACTGCACTCAAAACATTTCGTACGTAGATCAAACGTGTCAAGTAATAAGGTACTACGCGTGCATCAATGACGACGATGTCACAATAATGGAGTCAATATTAGTGAGCTTTTTCCGATAGATGGAAAACTGCTGCTGAGGTAAATCACTTAATTCTAAATCAATTTGAAGACGACGGATCACACATAAGCTTTTGTCGCGGTCAAGGGTACTGCAACGCTGCTCTAATGGCCGGTTTTCACGGTGTCCTACTGGCCAGCATCAAGCCAGTCCATTCAAAGGCGTTGTTTGTGCCCCGTGCGAACCATTTCCTGGGTCTTTTTGACCTGTATTCATTTGAAAGCGTCAATGCATGCGTGCGTTCTCGTCTGCGCCGTGCGTGCCCTGTAAGCTGCGGCTGTGAAATCTGCCAATCTGCGAGTTGCTGCCAAAGCCCGGTGGTAATATCTCCGCGCCCAGAACGTTAAACTTTAAAAGGTGCAAAAATTATTACAAATGAGTTTAGGGGTCTCTTTAGCCCGGAGCTATAGGAGGGCTCTTGGCTCTTAATGCAGGGTCCCCACCGCGCACAGCTTTACCCTCGTGCTCATGCGCACATGATCACATTGTGATTCAGAGAAGAAGTTTTAAAAAGCACAAGCACTAAAAAGTGCTAGCACTAAACTAATTAACAGCCGCAATAAAGTATACTCACGTGTTTGCTCGAAGGCCGTGCATGAATGATGATAAAATGAAGGAACAGCAGATATCCCAAAAGGAAAGCCATTACTTCATTAATTATGCCGCACCAACGTAGTTTCCACTCTGCACGTAGACCTGCATAAGACCAGCCAGTCGTTCCTTATGTACGTTTAACTGATACATCTGTGCCTTTGCATGTGATACTATCTTCCCGAAAACTACGTGGTTTCTCAATTGTTCCTTCGGGCAAAACATTGAATAGAGCACAATATAGCAATGTGCTCGATCAACTCAATATTTTAGCCCTCAAGTGTTGATAAAAAGAATTGTTACTCGCAACAAGGCAATCTGAGGTTTCCATGACCCTGTTGTGCTGCAGGATTCCTCACCTCAGTATTTATTTATGCGGTTCTGGGCTCACGCCGTCAAGTCTGTGTCCGTCATTCGGGGACATGGAAACGATATATCATTTCATCCTCTCCTGCCGGCGGTTTGCATAGCATAGAATTAAGTTTCTGCAAATTCCTCTCGCTCAGTTAGGGCTGCCGTTTACTCTTCCCGTCCTCCTCTCCTTCGGTGCAACCGTCAAAGGTCATGCCCTTAAGCAGGTGAATGAGTTTCTGCATAAGTATATTATCGAAACCGGGAGATTTTTGTGTTAACTTCTTGTCGTCTTTACTTTTCTCTTAAAATTATTCTATTTCTGATTTTTGCTTTAAAATTTAGGTAATCAACCCTGACCGCTTCGTTTCCTCGATTTTCATTCCGGTTTCCTCACGATGTCTGAAAATTCGCGTTTTTTTCACAGATTCTTCTATTTCATTTATGAGCCACTTCAGGTAAACGTGGATGATTTTTCTCTTGTTTGGATCTGCAGCAAAGTCTGGCAATCCCCCACTGTGGGTATGTGTCATCGCTTTTGAGGCAACAACAATCCACTCGCGTGGTTATGTGCCATGTTTGCTGAGGTGAGCAACAACAACAAGATTCTCCCAGAGCGAAAGCCCCCTCAACCAGACCGACCAATGACTGTGTTTCTTCGCTGCTACCGTTCAACCAAGCGTCCACAAACAAACCCCTGTTGCATTGGGTGGAAATGTGGTATGGTATCCTCGTAACGGCCTCGAATGCAGCAGCCGCGCGCAGCAGACACGCGGTATGTCCGCAGGCGCTCTGCACCATGCCGTGCAAGTGAACCCGGTAGTCAATTGTTACGGCTCCTTCCGCCAGTGGGACACCGCCCTCTTCGGCGGGACTGACGACTAATGATGCTGACAGTTGGCTCACATTATACGAACGAAGTGCGACGACGCTACGAAATTGAACAACGTCATCATTTATTTGGCCGCCGTTGCAAGCGTCTGGTATAGTAACCACCAAGCAGACCTTTCCATTTGGGCCGCCTTCAAAGCGATCATCTCCGAAGGGTGCGGTCGCTCATCTGCACGAAAGCTACACGTCGCACAACGCTTGCGCGAACGTTCGCAACAGTTGGGTGAGACCTTTACGAGCTACACTGAACCCATTCAAGCGCGTCAACGCCCAGATGTGCGAGGCTGAGAAGATAAAGCATATTTCGAAAGGAATTGAAGATGATGCACTTCAAATCTCCTGTGCGCGATAACTACGTACTGTTTACGAAGTAGTCAGTCTCTCCCAGACCTACAACGAGTTCCGCAAGCAGAGTCTCCTCACTCGCTAGCACGCCGAGCCTCTCGAGTCGTTTGCCGGCCTGCGGCTGCACCTGACCACTATGCGCTATTGTAACAGGTTAAAGCCTTCGTCCGTGAGGAAGTTGCCTGTCAACTGTCGCTTCTACCACCATACCCCGAGCCGTCTTCATACCTTGCGCCTGACTTCTGCGAGTTCATTACCGAACGAGTGGCGGAGGCCCTTTCAGTGGTCTATCAGCCCACACCAGCACCTCAGCCTACACTCGTCGCTGCACCACTGACCTACGCTAAACCGTCGCACGGCCGAGGCCACCCAGCTACTTTTTTTCTTTTTTCCGCTTCTGCACTTCGGCAATCCTTGGTGTACAAGTGACAGTCACCCCATCTGGTACTGCCTGGTGATGTGGCCCGGCATTGCCGTCATCGGCACTGTCGTCGGTCTGTGTTTTCGGCAGCACAAGTCACCATTATCATCACCATCAACCTAACTACGCCAAATGCAGGGTACAGGCCTCTCGCATGTCTCTCCAATTAACTCTGACCTTTGCCAGCTGCGGCCAGCGTAACCCCGCAAACTTCTTAATCTCATCCGCCCACCTAACCTTCTGCCGCCCCCTGCTACCCTTGACTACTCTTGGAATCAATTCCGTTACACTTAAAGACCAGCGGTTATCTTGCCTTCGCATTACATGCCATGCCCAAGCCAATTTCTTCCTCTTTATTTGGACTAGGATGTCATTATCCCCACGTTTGTTCCCTCACCCACTCTGCCCGCTTCTGGTCTCTGAACGTTGCAATTATTATTTTTCTTCCCATAGCTCACTGCCTTGCCCTTAACTTAAAACTGAACCGTTTTAGTTACCCTCCACATTCCGGGCCCATAAGTGAGTACCGGTAAGATACAGCTGTTGTATACTTTCGTCTTGGTGGATGTTGCTAAACAACCATTCATGATATGAGAGAGCCCGCCGTTTGCGCTCCATCGCATTCTTATTATTGTAGTTATTTCCCTCTCAAAAACCGAATCAGCGGTCATATCTCCATTCTGCCTGCTATCCTTTATTTCCGCTGCCCCAGCTCAGGTGCTTCAGTATCGATGGCAGATGCCGGGGCTAGCAAAAATCTCATCCTCCCTTTTTATTATTTTTTAATAAACCGCTAGACACAGGCTACCTGCCCTGAGTAGACGTATTCTCTTACCGCTTCCCGCACCTCGCCAACAATTACTTTGATGTTCTGTAAATCTTTAGACCCACCGCTCTGCTCTGCCTGCCTAGCTCATTGATAATGCTTTGCAGTTCATCTCCTGAGTGACATAGCAAGGCAATGTCATCGGCGAATCGCAAATTACTTATTCTCCATTAACTATCATCGCCAATTGTTCCCAACCCAGACCTCGGAGTACCTTCTTTAAACATTCAGTGAATGGCACTGGCGAGATAGTGTCTTCGCCAATTTGGAATTTTATTGCTGACTTTAAGGAGGACCATGGTAGCTGCGCAATTGTTATAGATAGCTGCCAGTAGAGATAGCACAAGTAAGTACTAAGACTTGATTGGGTCATTTTGTACTGTCAGTTGGCCATTTGTCCCTTTTATATGCTTCCAACAGGCCGACAACTTCATACGCCATCCTATGCGTTATTTTGTTTTTGATATTCTCCGACCAGGAGTGTCTCTTCATGGTTTGGTTTATGAGGGTTTAACGTCCCAAAGTGACTCAGGCTATGAGGGACGCAGTAGTGAAGGGCTCCGGAAATTACGACCACCTGGGGTTCTTTAATGTGCACTGACGTCGCACAGTACACGGGCCTCTAGAATTTCGCCTCCATCGAAATTCGACCGCAGCGGCCGGGATCGAACCCGCGTCTTTCGGGCCAGCAGCCGAGCGCCATAACCACTCAGCCTCCGCGGCGGCTGTGTCTTCATGGAAGAACAAAGGTTCTTCCATGAGGTCAGCTGTGAAGACTGTGGCTTACTGTCCTTTAATCGATGGTCACGTGTCTCGAAGTGGCCAGTACAAACTCTGTACAAAACTTGTTTCACGGTTATTTGGAGTTGCGGTCATGGATCTTCGGTGGGATCATGCCGACAACCACGCATTATGGTCGGGTGCGGATGAGCCTCAGTGCGTGAGTGGTTGAACGCGGTGTTCGGCGCTTTGTTGTCTGAGATTGTTATGCTGTACTGCTGGCGACACGTACTCCTTTGAGCTCGGCGTTTCAAGGTTAGCTTGCCACGAGTGGTTAAAGAGCAAGGTGTGAGTACTGGCCACGCTCCCCACATCACCCTTCCAACCTACACGCACCCTACCCTCGTCAACCAGGGCCTGCGACTGACGCCAGGCTACACAATCGGCGTCTCAAACGGCGATGCTATGGATCTTACCAGCACCAGCCTCTGTGCCCACTTTGAGACATTTTATTTTTCATTACCTCTCTCCAAGTTCTTGGATTATTTTCTCGTGTGTTTGATATATCCTCCTCGTGCAATTACACGCGTACGTCTGTGAATGCGGCCTCATTTTGCCCGGGGTCTCTAAGGAGGCCTGGGCCTTCACATTGTATTCCATCATTAAAGGGGAGAAAAGTGTATCGAATGGCCCTTCTTCTTCGCAGTCTATGCTTGGCTATTTTCTGTTTGGAACTCTTTGGCACAAAAAGAACTAGGCAGACAATCAATGTAATAGATGCAACAGTATGTGATAGCTTGATTTTTGTGGCTTGAGCGCTACTTGATGTTTGATGCGACCCTGCTGCGGTGGTCCAAATCTCCGTCCCTTGTGTTCAGCTCCATGCACGTCAGAGGACACTTCATTGCGCCTTTTGTTTTAAATTGTGATTGGAAGCTTTGAACGCCACTGCTATAAAGTACGTGGTAATTATTAAATAGATATCGTCCTGCATGCGCCCCGTATTACTCGTAGTCCAGTGGTTTGTCTGAGCGTACGTTCCACACTAACAAAGGAGGGCTAAAGTAAAACCGAATGGAAACCCTGCATAATCGCATCAATAAGTTCCCGCCGTGGTGCAGGGCCCGGTAAACACAGAACGGCGAGTCGCCTGCGGAGAGACTGCCTTAAGAGCTTTAATAATAATTGGTTTTTGGTGGAAAGGAAATGGCGCAGTATCTGTCTCATATATCGTTGGACACCTGAACCGCGCCGTAAGGGCAGGGATAAAGCTTCTAGAATCATACAAAAAAAAAAAATCCGTGCCTTGCATTATTGCAGTCGATTCGTGTTCTTGGCAGTAAACTAAAAACTGAAATTAAAGCTCTAATTATTGCAGTCGATTCGTGTTCTTGGCAGTAAACTAAAAACTGAAATTAAAGCCTTAAGAGCTTTAATTTCAGTTTTTAGTTTACTGCCAAGAACACGAATCGACTGCAATAATGCAAGGCACGGATTTTTTTTTTTGTATGATTCTAGAAGGCGTTGTATTTTTCTATTAAGCCGTCTGGTCTGCCGCGTAATCCGCGGTTCGTCGCGGCGGCGCTTTCCAGAAAGACTTTTAGATGGTATATACTGATCAATTAGGCATTCCAGCTTTTCTTGAAAACTTCCCAAAGGGAACTACAATCTCAATTCTGGCTAAGATTAATAAATTCAGGAAGGAAAGAGGCAAGTTTGTTCTTCATTGATGTATAGTCGCCCTTATTAAAAAAGAAAACCTTTCGAGGTCGACCTCTTGGAATTAAATATGGAAAGTGCCTAACATTCGCGACGAAAAAAAACTGGTCGCTTATTCCTGGTATGCTCGCCGACGTTTATATCTATGGCCCACGTTTATATCCTTGTTGAGCATGGCGTTGTTTCAATAGCATAACGGGAGCTTGGCGAAAGGGCGCCGTGGCTCGCAAATGTTCCGCATGAGGTAGGCACTAATGCAAATTTATTTCGACATTCCACCTCAGAAAAGTCGACCAACTGGCTCATTGCAATACCGGTGGCTACCCGGTGGCACTACACGTCGAATGCCCCACCCCTCGCATGCAAGGTGGATGCTCAAATCGTTGCAGTCGACGCTTATCCTTTTCAGGCCCTGCCCGCGCAAACCTGTCGGCCGGCAAAGAAATCTATTTTAGACAATAACACAAATATCCACATATTTCAGCTGAGGGCTTAGAAAATAAGCCGGTCTCGCTACTTGAAGAAAACATTCCAAAAAGAGCATTTCTTCGCACCATCAAAACAACGAACACTTGAAGACTTCCTGAATGATGTTCACGGTCTCTTGCACTTTTCCAAAAATGTTACGTTCACCTATAATGGACCATCGGAAGAAAACAGCTCTATATCGCTTCATGTCTAGATATAAGTTTCCAGTAATGTAGTGTATCTACTTCATGAATAAAACTCCAACCCACAAAAAACATGTGTAGGTCCTAGCAAAAGGGATATAGGTTCATGCTTTATGCGGTTTAACGTCCCAAAGCGACTCAGAATATGGGGGATGCCGTAGTGAAGGGCTCCGGAGATTCACACCACCTGGAGAGCACTGACATCGCACAGTTTACGGGCCTTAAGAATTTCGCCTCTATCGAAATTCGACCGCCGCGGCCGAGATCGAACCGACGTTTTTCGGGTCAGCAGCCGAGCGCCATAACCACTGAGCCACCGCAGCGGTGCAAAAAGGGGTATAATTTTCTGACACTCGCACTCAATGTATTATGTCAGATCACCTAAAAATAACAATTTTGCCAAAATATTTGAAATTCCCGGCTAGTGTGCTTTCTAGACAAACACCTACAATGTTTTCGGTAGTGATTTATTTGGACAGCTACATCAGAAATAGTGAGCATTTACGGTCATTTGGATCCGCCACTCCAAAAAACAGTTCTTAAAACAGAAATGAAGCAATCAAATTTTGAAGAACACGGATGCTAGAACACTGGTTAAAATCAGCTCCAAAACATATATGGCGCATGTAAGACAAAACAGGTCTATCCCTCTCAATCTGCTGAAAATTAGAAACGTAGTACTCACCGAGACGGTTTGTGCAGGATAAACTGGATTTGCAGAATAAGAAGCTGCAGTGTTACCCCATAAGTGCAAAGCTACCGCAATATATAACAAAATTGCCGATGAACGCATACCTTTCTTGTGCAATCTGCGGAGTCTAATTTCACCTTTAGGATTATGCCATCATGTAATTTATTCTCTTGTGTAACGCATTAACGCCGCTTATATCTAATTTCCGGCACCGCAATGGCAGTGATGAGAAGCATATAATTGCATGGCTGGTATCATATACAGCTCCCGCGGCGCTAATTGCCCACAAAGGCAATGTAAATATTGAATATCTAGAAAAAAAACTTATAAGCAGATGACTAAGAACAATTAATCCTCTATTTCTGTCATCGAACGCACCTGTTCTTGAGGACCAAAGCCCTCACAAGCTGTCTTTTCACCGAACGCAATTAGTCAAGCCATGCTTAGAACATCATGCCTTTGCAAGAACAGCAGCTTTAGTCAAGCCATGCTTAGAACAGCATAATTTGCAAGAACAGCAGCTGCAGCTATTCTCGCAAGGCATGCTGTTCTAAGCATGGCTTGACTAATTGCGTTCGGCGGAAAGAGAGCTTGTGAGCGCTGCATGCATAAACAGCAGCTGTTATTGAAGACCAAAGCCCTCACAAGCTGTCTTTTTGCCGAACGCGATCAGTCAAGCCATGCTTAGAAGTAGCTGCGTCGTTTTTTTTTTTTCGTGAGACAGTCAAAATCTCCACTGCCTTACTTGACGTGCACAAAAGCTAAAATATTTTTCTCCAATCCTTGAGTAACGGGGCTGCGGTAGTCGAAACGGTCACTGTAATGTCTTGCTTCAGAACAGCTATGCTATTGGCGCGTGGCGTTTTTAGGTGGGTTACTTTGTGTGTTTCTCTATAACCGTCTACACGTGTCTGTATCCCTTGATGTTTGCTACGCGAGACACGACACGAAGGGTTTGGGTGAATGAAGATGGCCCCGCAGGGTGGCGTCTGCAGCGTGCATACGTTGGTGAGTGGTGACACCACGGGTTCCCGAGCGTCCGCAGGGAAATCCCCGCAGGGGGATGATGGTGAACAGTGCATCACCACGGACCCGAGCGCCAGCGCCTAGCCGTGCGTGGCATTGCCGTGTCCGGGGAAGAGGGGTTCCTGGTGGTTGAGGTTAAGTCCCCTCGGCAGAGGCAACACGCCACTTTGGCCCCAGCTTCCTGTAGACGGCACCTCCGGCCTGACCCGACGGGGGAAATCGGCAGTCGCCTTTCCCTGTCCTCCCCTCCACCTTTCCCTTTCCTATCGCTTTCTCACAACTCTCCTGTCTCCTTCTCTCTTTTTAGATTTTTCTTTGACATTTAAAATAATTATTTCCTCAAGAGCCCGATAAATTAGTTCTTAAACATGGCGCATTTCAACGAACAAAGCGGCGTAAAAGAACTGTACAATAAAATATTTAAACAAGTTTGTTTTACCTTGTACATCTCAAGTTCAATTATTCGAACCTCATGAACACAAGAAACGGAAGATTCTATCGCTGCACAGATTCGGCGACATGGCGTATGATAGGGCATTCAGAACACAGCTCAGTGCTCGCGGACTGAAACAATCTTGTCATAAATTCTGATTGGTGTGATGTGCTATAACCGCCAAAAAGAACATATATGTATAGTTACACACACGAGAAGGTTGGGACGATAGACACCTGAAAGCTGAAGCGCGCCTCGTGCAGTGCCTCGTTCAGATATCGTTTGCCCCGGCTCCAGTGATTTTACCCTTGTGCCCTCCAAGCGGAACAGCTTTTCTTCACGTACCAACAACAGTTATGTCCTATTCTTTATTGCTCACGCCCGAAAAAAATTAATTTACCGGCAGGTATGGGAGTGCCGCCGCCCGTCTTTACGAGCGTGTAGCAGAAGGCACGCGAGATGCGTAGGAAAGCGCGACTGCAGCGCCGTTAGTTCCAGCGACGTCCACGGTAGGCACGCCAGCAATCGGCGAGTACAGTGAGCTGCGAAACTGAACTAAGAACGTCGATATATAGCTATGGTTAGGCTTAAATTTTATTGCTTATAATAATTAAGCGATGATGTCATGATCTAAATAAACGCATACTCGTAACGAGCCAGATGAGTAGAACATGTTAGACACCAATATCGCCCAAGTTAATATTTAGTTATGGCCAGGCTTAACACGGCAGCTGAGACGTCAGCACCCGGCAGCTCACAATTTCATACCTCATGGCCACCGGGCGCCTACCACCTTGAGGTAACGAAAAATGGCCCTCCTACGAGTCGAAAAACTTTTTCGGCCCAAGTCGGTCAGAAATATCCAACCTCAAGGCGGTAGGCGTCCGCTCGCCGTAAGGTATGGAAAAGTAGCCTGATCACGTGGTAATACATTGCATGAACGATATATTGCGCTACCAAACAGCTAACGATCGTTACTTCGTCTTCGAGATGGTGGCGGCATATTTATGACATATGCGATTTTGACACTACAAGATATAGTGAACTAGAATACTGGTTCAGTATACTACAAGAGTATGCTATAGTATAATATAGTATACTATACAAGTATAGTATACAAGAGTATACTATAGTATTCTTGTTCACTATACTACAGTAGCCATCGAGCAATGATAGGTAATCTTCCTAGAAGAACATCTGCTAACCTTCTTGCAGATGCACGCGTAAACTGATGAGTTTCTTGGACTGCTGACATGCATATTCTTCGCGGCAAATAGACAAAACCTTAAAATTAGCTCTCTGGAAAATGGAAAATGGAATTTTTTTCTATCGTAGACTGTAAATGTTTGGACCTGGATATCGCAACTTGGATGAGAGAGGGACAGAAACCCTTTAATGAAAAAGTAGAGAATTCAGCGCGCGGGTGGCTGCGTTTGCTGTCCTGTTTTCTTTTAACCCCTGATAAGCAGGGGCCCATATGACTAAACGGTGTGCAGGGTCGGTATGAAAATTGAAAATTGGTGTTTACGGCACCTCTTTCTTCCTTTCCTCTTTCACTCCCTCCTTTATCCCTTCCCTTACGGCGCGGTTAACGTGTACGCCGGTATGTGAGACAGATACTGCGCCATTTCCTTTCCTAAAAACAAACTATTATTAATAGGGGAGCAGAAATGGCGCAGTATCTGTCTCACATCTCGGCGGACACCTGAACTGCACCATAAGGGAAGGGATAAAGGAAGGAGTGAAAGAAGGAAGGAAGGAAGAAAGAGGTGTCTTAGTGGAGGGCTCTGGAAAAATTTCGACCACATGAAGATTTTTAACGGGCACTGACATCGCACAGCACATGAGCGCCTTTGCGTTTCGCCTCCATCGAAACGCGGCCGTGTGCAATTTAGGTAGATGCACGATGGGCTAGGAAGGGTGTCTAGCCTTGTTCGACGTTCCGACAGGGCCCTCGCGAGTCGGGGATTATGTATTTTAAATCGGGATGTGAGACCACGAGAGCAATCGCGACCTTTTCTGCGTGTGTTGCATTGCAGGCTCTGAAGGTGAGGCCGTTAACTGTGTTGCTGTTTGAACTACCGCGGCCGTGTACCATCCTCCGTGGTGAGGGACGGAGGCGTTCACGCTGTACACACCTGTTCTGTTGCCATAATGTCGGGCTAGGGCTTCCCCTCCTGCCGTGCGCCGACCATTATGATATCCGTGTGACATGTTGGCTGCAAGAGGTCGCACACGGAGGGCGCATCTCCACAGTTCTGGGATGCGAAACCTTTCTTCCATGAGAGTGCTGTGTTGGATGCGGAGTCGAGCAAGAGGGCGGCGACCTGACTCCGTTTGCGACAAGCACGTGTACTGGTTCGTAAGGCGCGCCTCCCGGAGCTCCCGGAAAGTATTCATCATCTCAAAGGCCGTAAGACGGCTGTTTGATGTGCTGATGGGAAGGTCCAGGGCACGCTTAATAATTTTGCGAAGGATAACCTCGAGATATCACGATGCGAAGTTGGAGGCTAGCTTGCGACAGGGGTTCGGACTGATGGCATACGCACCTTCAGTTGTCTGCTTTAAGGCATCGTTAAGGTGTCCCCGAGATGTCGAGATCTGAGAGCTACTGTACCCTTTCATTTCATCAAACCATTTGCTTTCCCATTTCTCCACGTAAGCTGACTTAAGTGTCCTCAGAATTTTTTGTGTACCATCTGCGAGTACACACAAATACGCCGCCGGCTCCTGGATTAATTTAGGCAACATGGGGTTCTTCAACGTACGCTGACATCGCGCAGCACACGGGCGCCCTTTGCGTTCCGCCTTTTTTCAAATGCAGCCCCCGCGGCAAGGATTCGTCCAAGGCCCTCCTGCTGAGCAGCCGAGCGTTATAGCCTCTACACCACCGCGGCGTGGGAAAGCCGATTTCCATATCCAAGCTCCGGTGCGAACCACCCCCAGGCAACACCTCTTGACATGGTGGTGCCCCAGGCCGGCCTCACATTCCAATTCAAAATACATAATCACCGACTCGCGAGGGGCCTGTCGGAACGTCGAACAAGGCTGCACTCCCTTCCTAGCCTATCGAATATACCAAAATTGCATACGGGATACGGACCCCGCACACCGTTACCTCATATGGGCCCTGCTCATCAGGGGTTGGCAGGAAACGAGGCAGCAGACGCAGCCGCCCGCGCGCTCTCTCACCGGGCTGTTTTCTCCTCCCCATCCGATCAGGAACCCGATTTTAATCCGGTCTATACATTCAAAGATATTACAACATATTATCAAAATTGTCATCGCCTTTACCCTAGTCCATGTAAAGGCCTGAAGAAGGCGGATGAGCGGCTCCTTCTCCGCCTTCTCACCAATACATTGCTGTGCCCGGCAGCGCTAAAACATTTTGACCCCTCCTTTAGTGGCAGCTGCCCACACTGTAGTGCAGTGTCCTCTGACAACTATCACATGGTGTGAGCCTGCCCCTCCAACACCGCTATTCCCCCCATCCCCAACCCAACCCGGGAGGACTGGGAGGCGACCCTGCTCGGCTGCCACGACTTACAGGCCCAACAAGCCTTAGTCGGGCGCGCCCGGGCGGCGGCAACCGCCACTGGGGTCCCATACTAGGGACCTCCACCTAGTGCTTGTACGGATCGGTCCCTTACGGGCTGATCCAAACATACCTCCTATTCATCCGTAATAAATGTTTTCACCACCACCCCCAGGCCGTCCACCCGATGCAGAAGAATGGATATTTGGACAGCACCACCGGATGTTACTGGACTTCCTTCGAGAGTCCAGTGTGCACTTACTTTTGTAAATAATACTTTGTGCCAGCAGGCATAGTGTCGCAATAAAAAAGATATCCAGGCTGCAGTACATTCATTTGTAAGACAATGCAGAACCAAGCATTACTACTTGGGGCGGAGGGCACAGCTGTCACCCTGAAATTCGTGGAGACGGCGAAGCGAAAATATGAACAGTTATGTGTTCATGCAATCATTATTCTTGCTTATTTGTGCCACAATGGTCTAGGGCATTGCCTCGATGAGCCCAAAACCTTCTGTCCTTTAGTATTTCAAGGAACAGCTAAAACAGGCACACGGCCTTATCATCTAGAGGGCCCTTAGATATGGGAATGGTGGGGCAGCAGAACGTATACGCATTTCTTTTCCGTACTAGTTTTATGTGAAACTGCGGTATTCGTCCACTTAGAGAGTCGATAGTGGACAGTCGATAGAGTAGCTATACTGAATCATTTATGTAAGCAAAATGTAAGCGAAATACGCCTACACCCAGTAAACATAAATACCCACGAGAGCAGCAGATTGGACAGCCGTCGCCGTAGCCCAGTTGGTAGAGCACCGGACGCGATATTGGGCAGCATGGTTGTTTTTCTGCTGCTTTATCATTTTTTAAGCGATAGATTCATCGAAGTATTGTTATCCTAGTGATAAGCACTACACTATAAAAAAAATAAAACATTCCCCTATACACCTTGGTTTCGGTGACTGTTGGCACACTTCATAAGTCTGTCAAACGAGCCCTTCATTTCCTTTACCTAGTCTGCTATATATATATATATATATATATATATATATAAAATTGGTTTTTGGGGAAAGGAAATGGCGCAGTATCTGTCTCATACATAGGTGGACACCTGAACCGCGCCCTAAGGGAAAGGATAAATGAGGTACTGAGAAAAGAAAGGAAGAAAAAGATGCCGTAGTGGAGGGCTCCGCAATAATTTCTACCACCTGCGGATCTTTAGCGCGCACTGTACGGACGCGTTAGCGTTTCGCCTCCAACGAAACGCGACCGCCGCGGTCGGGTTCGAAGCCGGGTACTCCGGATCTGTGGCCGAGCGCCCCAACCACTGAGCCACCGCGGCGGGTACAATTGGCAACCCAAGGTCATATATTATCGGGATGTGAAGTGAAGCCTCCACCTCCTCTTTTCCTGCCAGCTCCTTCTGGAGAGCTAGAATCAATTGGTGCTGAAGGAGGCAAACACAATACTGGATGCGCTTGTAAACTGGACCTTGGAGGTCACCCCTGTATGGCGGTCGCACTGAGGCACAAATCTTTCGCAGTAAGGATGTTTCTATACCTTACAGCGCAGTTCAGGTGTCCACCAAAAGAGGCAGTTTACGTGCGCAATTTCCTTAGGACGAAGACTTTTTATTTCACAGAAGATACCATGCAGTGTCTATGTAGCACTAAACATACCTGACCAATGGCTCCCGTATTTTCATTCCTTTTACATGATACTCATAGGTTGAAGACAGTGCACAAAAATAAAAAGGCGGGCAGTGTAGTTTTAGTGGGCCATATTTATTTTATACATATTCCGTCACTGAAGTACTCTTAGCGTAGAGGTTCCAGCCCTTGGCACGAGACATCCACGCGAAGAGATGCACGCAGTAGTAGCGTAGACGGCGTCTATGCCAAAAATATCACCATTGCATGGCGCCTGGTGCGGGAGCTGGCATGGCGCCAGGGATGATACTGCTCATGTGCTTCGAGGTGTACCGAGGCACTGCTGGGCCAGCCGGCCACGTAGAGTCACTGGCCAACCACATCCACTGGGTTCCCTGCTTGTTTCAAAGGGCGGCCGGACAACGCGCTGGCCCACGGAAGGCGACGATCGGCGGGGACAGTTGCTGGTATATAAATGCCAGCCGCGTGCCGACGATGTAGCACGTAGTCGCGATCACCACCTGGACGACTACAGCAAGGAAGGCCCGCCATATGCTCACCGAGTCTCGCTTGATCGATGAGAAGACGCCGTCCAATATAGCACGTAGCCACGATGCCCACCAAAACGGCGACAGCAAGGCAGGCCCGTGGCATGGTCACTGCGTCCCGCTTCATTGATGGGAAGACGCCGTCCGATGTAGCATGTAGCCGCGATCACCACCAGGACGGCGACAGCAAGGCAGGCCCGCCAGATGCTCATCGAGTTGCGCTTGACCGATGGGAAGACGCCGTCCAATATAGCACGTAGCCACGATGTCCACCAAGCCGGCGACAGCAAGGCAGGCCCGTGGCATGATCACTGCGTCCCGCTTCATTGATGGGAAGACGCCGTCCGATGTAGCATGTAGCCGCGATCACCACCAGAACGGCGACAGCAAGGCAGGCCCGCCAGATGCTCAGGAGTTGCGCTTGACCGATGGGAAGACGCCATCAATGTAGCACGTAGCCACTATGTCCACCAAGACGGCGACAGCAAGGCATGCCCGCCAGATGCTCATCGAGTCGCGCTTGACCGACGGGAAGACGCCGTACAATGTAGCACGTAGCCACGATGACCACCAAGACGGCGACAGCAAGGCAGGCCCGCCAGATGCTCGTCGAGTTGTGCTTGCCCGATGGGAAGACGCCGTCCAATGTAGCACGTAGCCACGATGTCCACCAAGACGGCGACAGCAAGGCAGGCCCATGACATGGTCACTGCGTCCCGCTTCATTGATGGGAAGACGCCGCCTGATGTAGCACGTAGCCACGTTCACCACCAAGACGTCGACAGCAATGCAGGCCCGCAAGACGCTCATCGAGTTGCGCTTGACCGATGGGAAGACGCCGCCTGATGTAGCACGTAGCCACGATGTCCACCAAGACGGCGACAGCAAGACAGGCCCGCCAGATGCCCATCGAGTTGCACTTGACCCATGGAAAGACGCCGTCCGATGCAGCACGTAGTCACGATGTCCACCAAGACGGCGACAGCAAGGTAGGCCCTTGGCACGATCGCTGCGTCCAGCTTCATTGATGGGAAGACGCCGCCTGATGTAGCACGTAGCCACGATGTCCATCAAGACGGCGACAGCAAGGCAGGCCCGCCAGATGCTTATCGAGTCGCGCTTGACCGATGGGGAGACACCGTCCGATGTAGCGCGTAGCCGCGATCACCACCAGGACGGCGATAGCAACGCAGGCCCGCCACATGCTAACAGTCTTGCTAGATCGATTGGAAGACGCCGCCTGATTTCGCATGAAGCCAAGACGGCGACTGCAAGGCTGGCCCGTGGCATGATCACCGCGTCCCGCTTGATTGATGGGAAGACGATGTCCGTTGTAGAACGAAGCCACGATCACCACCAAGTCGGCGACAACAACGCCGATCCGCCACATGCTTACAGTCTCGCTAGATCGATTGGAAGACGCCGCCTGATTTCGCATGAAGCCAAGACGGCGACTGCAAGGCTGGCCCGTGGCATGACCACCGCGTCCCGCTTCATTGAAGGGAAGACGCCGTCCGTTGTAGAACGAAGCCAGGCCCGCCACATGCTCCCCGAGTCCCGCTTGACCGATGGGAAGATGCCGTCCGATGTCGCATGAAGCCAAGACGGCGACAGCAAATCTGGCCCGTGGCATGACCACCGCGTCCCGCTTGATTGAAGGGAAGACGCCGTCCGTTGTAGAACGAAGCCAGGCCCGCCACATGCTCCCCGAGCCCCGCTTGACCGATGGGAAGACGCCGTCCGATGTCGCATGAAGCCAAGACGGCGACAGCAAATCTGGCCCGTGGCATGACCACCGCGTCCCGCTTGATTGAAGGGAAGACGCCGTCCGTTGCAGTACGTAGCCACGATCACCACCAGGACGGCGACAGCAAGGCAGGCCCGCGATATGCTCAGCGCGTGCCGCTTGACCGATGGGAAGACGCCGTCCGGCGCTGAAGGTTGCGGCGTGTAGGTCTCGTCTCCGCTGCGCAGCGGATCTCGTCGCAGCCTCGTTTCGAGAGCGGACGACTCCAGCACACCGTCGTCCGTCGCCACTGGGAGGTTGTCTGCCAGCGATCGACTGCTGCTGACCTCCGTAGGTGGCGGCATTAGCGTCGAGATATCCATGGACACATTCGACATACGTCTTTCCAGGGCAGCTCTCAGCCTCTTCTCTGGCCGCGACTTTCGTGTCTCATGCGCGTGCATTGGCAACCGTTTGTGCTGCCTGCATCCGCGACCGAAAAGTAGTGCGCTCTTTGTGGTGAGCGGAACACTTCTAATCATTTGCTAGCAGGGTTAGTACATATTATCAGTACATATTAGTACATTTATCACGAGCTTGATTAAATGCGCAGGTACTGCTGCCGACGCGCTCTTCCTCCCTCGCGCCTTTGATCTCTCTACGTCGAACAAGCGCGGGGTAACACGACTCCGTTTATTTTAACGTGCGGACTACTTCCGTACCTTTCATAGCGTTCCGCCTGATGTATGGAACGGGGTGCACATATTTACAAAAATGAAAATTGGTTTTTGAGGAAAGAAAGGAGATAGAGAGAGTAAACTTTATTGTTACAATTGAGAGGTTTGGTTGCGTGCCCGGAGACTGCCGATGTCTTCCAGGCTGAGCGTGGTTGGCGCCCCTAGTCCAAGGCATCACTGTCCCTGGCCATCCGGCATGCGTGGCTCACTAGGTCCATTTGGATCTTAAGCTGGCTGCTGGTTAGCCGGTCCTCCCACTGCTCCGCATTTGGGTCTTTATTATTTCGGAACGCTACATTGTGTGTACATTCCCATGTGATATGATATAACGTGGGGGTTGCCCCGCACCACGGACATGTATCCCTATACTGCTCTGGATACATCTTATGTAGGAAATGAAGGTTGAAGAAGGTCCCTGTTTGGAGTCTTCTCCAGCCGTAGTGGAGAGCTCCGGAATAATTTAGACCCGCCGCTGTGGCTCAGCGGTTAGAGCGCTCGGCTACTGAGCCAGAGTACGCGGGTTCTAACCCGATAGCGGTGCCAGCTTTTCGATGGAGGCGAAAAGCAAAAGGCGCCCGTGTGCTGTTATGCGATGTCAGTGCACGTTAAAGATCCCCAGGTAGTCGAAATTATTCCGAAGCCCTCCACTACGGCACCTCTTCCTTTCTTCTTTCACTCTCTCCTTGATTCCTTCCCTTACGGCTCGGTTCGGGTGTCCACTGAGGTATGTGAGACAGTTACTGCGCCATTTCCTTTCCTCAAAAACCCATTTTCATTACATCTTCAACGTGCATTGACAACGCACTGCCTACAGGCGCCTTTTGCGTTACGCCTTCATCGAAACATGGCCGCCGCGGTTGGTTTCGAACCCGTGTGCACCAGCTCATTCGCCGAGCTTCCTAACCACTGAATCATCGCTGATACTTTAGTCTTACTGCTTTACGTGCAATGAAAGCAGACATTCTTCTGTCGCACGCCATTCCCATTTAAAAAAAAAAATTTTACGCGATAGCGTATCCAGCTTTCTCGGTCGAAAACAATTCGCTGCGGTTTAACTACTACTTAACCTGGTTAGACAGCAAAAGCTGTGGTGTAGCGGGCAAGTAGACTCGGCTTGGCGTCCGCAACGTTGAGTGCATTCCGCGCACAGGATGGAAAACGCGCCCACCCTGCCACCCTGGCAGGACGTGGGTTACCATCGCAAAGCGTCTCAAGGTTTCTGATGTCTGTGATTGTGTTTGAAAGCACCGTTAGCAGCAGGCTCCGAAATTATTCGTGCGTGTGTGGCCGTTTAGCAAAACCAGGTTTACATAAATACAGTGACATCATGCACGTCTGTTTAGGATGCGATACCTGGCTGGATTCAAATGGAAACGTGTTCATTGAGTGTAATAATAATTGGTATTGGAGAAAGCAAATGGCGCAGTATCTGTCTCATATATCGTTTGACACCTGAACCGCGCAGTAAGGTAAGGGATAAAGGAGGGAGTGAAAGAAGGAAGAAAGAGGTGCCGTAGTAGAAGCTCGGGAATAATTTCGACCACCTGGGGATCTTTAATGTGCGTAGACATCGCACAGCACATGGCCGCCTTAGTGTTTTGCCTCCATAAAAACGTAGCCGCCGCGGTCGGATACGAACCTGGTAGCTCCGGATCAGTAGCCGAGCGCCCTAACGACTGAGCCACCGTGCCGGGTTGTTGAGTGTACACAGCAATGTTTTACTTTTCTACGGGTGCACAATTTCGTGCGCTGTTTATGCGCAAGCGAATATGTAAATCATTCGCCAGACACTGATGGTGTTAAAGTGCGCTAAGTTCTGTTTTGAACAATGGTGACGTTCGCATTTGATTCTTGCCTATATGCACTGTACACTATACATGTAGTGGACTTCGTCTCACTGATCAAGTGTGCTATTAAATTTTCAGTTTTTTTTTCTGTTTCTCCCTAATCGAAGGCAAAGCAGACCTTCACAGATTTCACATCTGCACTGTAGCCTTTCCCACATTTTGTTTTCATTCTCAATTTTCCACTTCCCAGGAAGGCCTTTATAACTACCAACATTACATGCTTCTATGTCCTTGCATTGCCTTACATTTATGTAGGCAATGCTTAAATGGTGTGTGCGTGCATGCCCGTGCTGTAAAGTAGTCTAGCAAATCTTCCAAATATGTGTGAATGAAACGAACGTATTGATATGCTGCGCTGTCTTCAGGTGCAATAACAGATGCAACCAAGACAGACACAACACCTTAAGAACAGTTTCCAGCTTTGGAGGGCTTTACCTCCATCTGCACGAGAAGACGCTTGCAGGAAGTCTTAAAATTAGCGGCTGCCGGATAATTATTGAAGCCGTTTTGCCCTCTGATGCAGCCAAGAATTGACGGACACACTTGCGCTCTGAACTAACGTGTTCACGCTAAAACCAGATCCTCTACAGTCGGCAGCCACGCAACTCAGTCGCTTGAATTGCTTGAAAGTGGGGGTGCGTGCAGACTCTGCACGCTGAAATCCATACCAGGCAGGTGGACCGCGTGGCAGTACTATAATAAATTTGTTTCAGAGCATAGGAACCAGGTGAGGACTAAATAAAAGGTCCAGTTACGTTCGGGTTTGTTAAGTCTACATTCTCCAGTAGGACTCGCTTTTGGGGGACTACTAGAATCGTAGAAGAGCGTGAACTTGCGATTCTCAAAACACATGCGAAATCCAAGCTGCGTTTCAGACGTTATAGAACAGCCGCAGGTTTCAAATGAACAGCGTTGGGGAGAGAGAAGCCCCCGTGGGCGGAATACCCCCTCGACCGCCGACCACTTTACCTGCAGCATTCACACACACAAACACGGACACATCTGTCGTGGGGTCAGTGCGCATGTCCACAAGACGATTTGTGCGCGCACGCCACACTGCAGAAGTTTATCAGCCTTAAAACACTACATGTACAAGTCATATAGTAAAAAATTAACATCAACATGTGCAATAGTACAAAAACACCGAACACTGGAATGCTCTCTTGAACTCCACAAGTGCCTTGGGGACGACGTTGCAACGCTGCTCCGCATCTCCATAGAAATCGCCCATGTGGTTTCCACTTGAGCACAGTGCATAGCAGGAGGCCACGAAAAAAAGCCTGTCTTCCATAAGACTCGATTTCGCAGAATGAGTGTCAGGGGAGTGTCGGATAAAGCCAAGCCTGTAGGCCTTTAAGGCGGCTAGAAGGGCTTTTGTGTCCACGCGATGCTCGGACCACTCTTGCAGGGCATCGTCAGTCTCGTTGGCTTCGGTGACGAAGTAGTAACGGGCCACTTGCTGGTGGTCTTTAGGGGGCGCGTAGAAGAGTTCCCTAAGGACCTTATCTGCAAGCAGCCTCCCTGCACCGCCGTAGTTGACTGCCGGCGGAAGGTCCGCGGGGTACAGAGGGAATACGAAGTACTCTTCGGAGGCTGTATGTGTGCCATGCACGCTCCATGTGTGGCTCATCACGAATCTGGGGTTCAAGACGTTGCTCAGGTCATGCTGTGGCAGATTGCACTGAACCTTCATCAGTTTCACCCAGCTGTTGAAAAAGCTAGTCCCGGAGGTGGGCTCCGGCAATACGCTGGCAAGATAGTCTTCGATGTCCGGCTGAGAGGTTTCCTTCCTAGCGCTCATGTGGAGCATTGCAGCGCTGCAGCGCATCACGACACCAAGCAGAACGTCTCGGACATCTCGAATCAGAGTGTCGGCTACTAGGTCTCTGGGAAAAAGGCTATATCAGCCCACGCCTGTTCTGCTATCAACCTCCGCTAGGCAGCGGCGAACGTGCGATGACCAAGGAAGACCAAAGAGTTGAAGTGTGGCGTCAGCGATTTCCCGGTCTGCCATCCAGCCTAGCTCGGTGACTACGCGAATCCCCGGGATGAGTGTCAGCGCTTCCCGCGTCTCTGACTTGAGCCCCAGAAGGTACCCAACAGCCTTGAGCAGGCTGGGCTTCTCCGCATGTACCTCAATGTTGGCGGAATAGCGGTGAGCCCAGGGGAAGCGCGTGTCGACGAGGAGCGCCCAGCGGCTGGTGGGGAAGCCGGGAGTCACGGCATCACTCAAGTTCTGGATCGACAGCCGCAGACTTTTCTGTTTTGGGTCGACAATGGCGGGTGTCAACACTTCTAGAGCCAGCATGTCCATCTCCTGAATTGTAGAGGCCATTTCGGGGGCTAGCACCTCCGAAACGCCGAAAAGAGCCAGCATGTTCTTGACGTACTTTTGGTAGCGGAGGGACGGCGCGGTACCTTCTCGTTTTCCGGCGAATGTCCGCATTAACGCTATCCAGGCTCCAAACATGGCGCTACTTCCGATATTCAATAAAGGGTCCCCCCTCCCTGCTTGATAAGGGGCAAGATCGAGGGTCACCTGGAACCATAGGTGGATGTTCCAATTTCCGCAGAGGTCAAACAAGATATCCAGCAGGTCTTTGGGGGACGTCATCGGCCATGGGAGGTGGTGTTCGCCCATGAAGTTTTTCAGTTCGTCGAAACCGTTTTTAAAATGCCGCATACATGCCCTGACCAAAGCGGCTACCTTTTTTTGGGCGCTCGGCGCCGACCTTGCTGGGATGCCGCTACTTCTGTAGAACTGGGGAACCCTCTTAACGGAATTCAATGCACGGCTGTACATTTCGTCTTCGGCGATATCGAGAATGGAGACCATGTGGTGGTGCTGCCTCCAGCCGTCGCACACATATCTATAGAACTTTTCACACAGGTCTTTAGACCAATTCAGGAAATATTCCATGCCAGCCCTGTACTTCTGGCACGCCGTATTGTCGCAGTCAAGGAAAAGGGGCAGATCCGTGTGATGGGCCTGGAGCCTTAGGGCGGTGGCGCGGAGCAAATCGCTGTGCTGGATGCGAATCCACTGCATAACTTTCATATGGATGACTGCAGTGACGACGAAGAGAAGCATCGTCGGTGGTAGAACCACCTTAATCCACAGGCTTAGTTTGCAGTTTGCCTGGCGGGTGATCACTTCTAGAGTGCCGTGACCCTGCGCGCGAGGAAAACAAAAAGAGTTCATTTTTACTGTCTTATCGGAGCACCCGCGAAGGAGTAACGCGGGCGAGGGAATTTATCTTATATATTTATAACGTCTCAAGTTATATTTGCCCTCTCTCATCAGAGATCGGAACTAATCGAATATCCTCGTATTTGATACATCGAAGGAACCAAATACCGCATGCTCAAGATTATTAAAAGAATCGAATAAATTCTGAATTTATCGAATACTTTTCAAATAATTGATATGAAGTTCGAATAAGACTAGCCGTAGATTTCTCCGTCAACTGTTTCAAGAAAAGAGACCACTGCGACGCCGCACAGTACAGTGCCGTAATCTTTCTGCTCGGAAGGGAGAGTTGAGCGTCGCGACATGATCCATTTGATTCGCGGTATTCGTAATGCTCATACATGGCCTCCGAGACTGGGCCACGCAGCAAGGCTCAGGCAGGTTTAGCAA
The DNA here is from genome assembly GCF_052857255.1 of Amblyomma americanum. Taxonomy (NCBI): domain Eukaryota; kingdom Metazoa; phylum Arthropoda; class Arachnida; order Ixodida; family Ixodidae; genus Amblyomma; species Amblyomma americanum. The sequence continues at coordinate 8,443,831 of NC_135506.1, forward strand.
ACAATGCTTTGATGCCCGATCTCGGAGGTTATCGTCAGATATCGCCCACCATCTAGGGACAAAGAAACGGCGCTGATCGACCACAACTTGAACTCCCACTACTCGACGACATCGATGCGAACATTGCCTTCTGTGAGGACTGGTAAGCATTAGACTGAAACGGCTGCCACCTGCCCGGTGCTGCCACCTCTTCCTATGAAGGACGCATTTTGGCAAACAGGCATAACATAGACGACCGGGAGCACTATAGAGATACACTACATTCCGGCTTGACCGCTCACAAAGCTGATTGCGAATACTATAATTCAAATTCAAATTCACTTTATTTCTGGTAGAAAGCAAGTATACATCATGAGCAAGAGAGTTTAAAAGAGACTTGTTCTACCAAGGAAGACGAGGCAAAAGGCGTTTCATCTACGCCTGACAAGGCCTCGCCTCCTGGCGAGATACATTGCACTCTCTATGCTACAAAAGCCGTTGTAAAAAATATATTGTACCATTCATTACGTGTAGAAAACAGAAGCATTGTGAACAAGCATTATATGAAATTAAAACCGTAAGTACTACAGAAAACAAGAGAAATTTTCTTCACAAAAAAAAAAAGCTTACATCACAACTTGTTAGTTATTATTGTGTCAGAAGGTAATAACCGCAGTTGCATAAATATTTATCTCAACAAAAGATTATAGCTCCTAACCAGAAAATTATTACAGAGTCAAAAAGCCTGAAGAAGCAACATTTGTATCGACATATTTCAAGAATCTAACAAGGAACACAGCAATACAAACGAAACACAAACCTAAATGAGATAACAAGGAGACAGGTCATTTTTTTTCTACCAGGAGTACTTTTTTTATCCGTGCTTTATAAGTATACGGTGACTGTACATTCACTGCGATGTCAATAAGCTCTGGAAACAAATTTAAAAGGACAGGAATCTGGTAGTCTAACGATTGTGTACCATAGGAAGTTCTGACTTTTTTCTTAACAAATGAATTTGCCCTAAAGTTATAGCCGCATTCTTGACGTCGGTACTTCCCAAGAAATGAATTTAGGTTACTTTTTATGTGAGTGAATATGTTCAGTGCCAAGCGCTGTCGAAATATACTTGTAATTGCAAGTATTTCATTTTTTACGAACAGTGGAGCTGTGTGTTCTCGCAACGCTGCATTTTCTATGAATCGGATGCATTTCTTTTGAAGAATATGAAGATGTTCCAAATTACCAGTGGTAGTGGGGCCCCAAACTAGTATGCAGTATTGCAGTCTTGAATTAATCATGGTATAATAAAGCTGGCGTTTGAACCACGCTGGGAGCATAAACTTAAATCTATTTAGCATTCCAATAGTTTTCGCGAGGTCCATAGTCAAATAGTTTATGTGGTGTGTCCAGTTCAAGTTTTCGTGGAAATGTACACCCAGAAATTTCTGAGCGCTAGCACGGTTTAATGTTTGCCCCTCGAAGACTAGTTTAAGTTTAGTGTCAATCGCCTTGTTTTTAGCCCGAAAGATAATGTAGTTGGTTTTGTCTGTATTGAGTCGTAACTGGCTATGCTGCAACCACGTCGATAATTCTTCGAGCCATGTATTGGCATTCTTCATTAGGGTGATTAGACAATTGCCATGGAAAAATACATTAGTATCATCAGCATACAACACTATTTCGGGGGTTTGGGGTATTGATACAATGTCATTAATATATAAGAGGAATAGGAGAGGACCTAAGATGGAACCTTGGGGTACGCCATATTTAATTACCTGTGCTGTTGATCTGCTGTTATGAATACTAACGAATTGGAGGCGGTTGTACAAATAACTTTTTATCAAATCAAGAGCTTTGCCGCGGATTCCATAGTCGTAAAGTTTACTAAACAATATATCGTGTTTAATGGAGTCAAATGCCTTCCTGAAATCTAGGAATATACCAAGAGTATATAGCTGTCTCTCTATGTTTGTTATTATTTTTTCCTTAATATTCAGTAGTGCTGATTCAACGGATTTCCCTTTTTGGAAACCATACTGTTGGTTTGAAATTATACCCTTAGAGGACAAAAAACTGCTGATTCTAGTGTTGATTATTTTTTCCGCCACCTTCGCGAAAACTGGAAGCACTGATATTGGGCGATAGTTACCAATATTGTTCTTTGCCCCGCTCTTATGTATTGCGCACACTCGGGCGATCTTCATTTCATCAGGGAATGACGCATGACGCATTATGCAGTTGCAGATATGACAAAGGGGTACGCTCAAAATGTCGCATGATCCTTTCACCGCGCGGACTGCAATATCGTCATGACCACATGCGCAAGTATCTTTGAGGCTTTTGATGACTGTTTCGATTTCACTTGGCGTGGTTGGAGACAAGAATATGGAACTAGTTTCTATCTTAGTTATGTAACTCCTAGATGAACTGCTCTGCGTGCTCTGTGACGCACCAGATGCTAGAAAATGACCGTTAAATTTATCTGCCAGTGAAGGACCTGAATAGGTTTTGCCATCAATGATTATTTGCGGGGGGACAGAATCTTGATTTTTACAGACAAGAGAGCGCATAAGTGCCCATGTTTCTTTCGGACAGGTATAAGCTGCTGTAAACTTGCTCATGTAGTACGATGTACGGGCTTTTTTTAAGTCAGCGTTTAACTTATTCCTAACCTTTTTGAATTCTAGGAATTTCGAGCTATCTTTAGTCGCAATAAATGAGTGGAACAGATTATTTCTATAGTTCAGTCTATTGATGTATTCATCTGTAATCCATGGTTTTCTTCCTTTCTTATTTCTTTTTATTTGTTTGAGAGGGAAAGCAATATTATATAATTCTTTTACTGTACGAATGAAGGAGTTATACGCATCGTTCGGGTCGTCGGTGCTCAAGACGTCATACCATGTTGTTTCTGATAGAAGATTACGGAATTGCGCAATGCCATTATCGCTGATAAATCTGCGCGATGTTTCAGTTTGGGGTCCGCTATGTCTTTGGATGATAGGTAAAAAACAAAAAAATGGCATGTGGTCACTAATGTTCACTGAAAACACTCCACAGCACACGGTGTCCTCTAAACAGTTTGTAGGGCATAGATCAATTAACGTCTCGCTGTCTGGTGTTACGCGTGTTGGGATACCAATCACATTAACAAGTCCTATCGAATGCATCATCGCGAGGAAAGCATTGCAAGAATTGTCGAAAGAAAGCATGTTTATGTTGAAATCGCCTGGCATGACGAATGGAATATGTAATGAGAGCAGGTATTCGCCGAGTTCTTCAAAGAAGCTTAAGAATGCGGAAACAGACCCTGAAGGTGGACGGTAAATAACGACTACTGCAAAAGCATGACTTACAACTGTTAGACATTCGTAGTTTTCTGTGATAAGTGTATATTCTGGAATAACAGTGTACATAATATCTCTGCTGATATAAAGTGCCACACCGCCACCCCTTTGCTGCTGACGACACAGTGTTTCGCAGTTATAATTGTCGAAGTGCACAGCATCTTGCGCGTTTTCGAACCAAGTTTCCGTGAAGGCTAGTATGGAAAAATTGTGATTCAGTGCGTCCAAATATGTACCAACATCGATATGCTTATTTTGCAAACTTCGGGTGTTAAGATGGAATAGAGATATAGATTTCCTCCGTGGTTGCTCTTTTATCAATTTGTTGAAAGAGTTTGTGTCATGATAACAGCAGTTACAAGACTGTTCAGCCATGATGATAGGCGCTCCTCTAGACACGTGACTTGTTCAAGCGATCAAGTGATTTGCATGATGTCATCTTCTGACTTTATGTGGATGGCCGCTTCACCTTGCTTTTTTCTGACAAGGATCCTGCCGTTTTTTTGCCAAGCAAACTGGTACGAACGTTCTTTTGCCCTCATCTTAGCCAGCCACAGCAGTTTCCGGTTTTGTGAAGTCATGTTGTCAAAAAAACTAAGGTCGGGAAGTTTCGTTCGGAGAAGTGCTTTTCGTTCGGACCATTGTTCTTTTACGGCGCGCGAAGCAAACCGTACAAGGACAATGGGTGTCTTCGGGGGTTTGGACGGCAGCCTGTGTACGGCTTCTATGTCCCTGTGTGTGACTTCTTCAATGTTCAACTCTCGTGCAATGTCGTTCAGCTTGCTCAACAAATTTTCATCATCAGTCTGCTTGAGGCCGTGAATTTCAAGGTTCTGTCGGCGGTTATATTGGTCCAGGTCGTTTAGTTGCTGTTTAAGTTCTTTGATTTCTTCAGTCGCTGTTTGTGTTTCGATTTTTTCCACTCTCTCTTTGAGGTCGTCAATGTCCTTTTTTTGTGAGTCAACCATTTCGATAACCTTATCGTACTTATCAGACAAAAAGCTGATGCTTGTCTCAATGTTTTCGACAGTTTCTTTGACTGACATGAGATCATCAATTTTCTCAAGAAGTGGGAGTAGGGCGGTGATGTTCCGATTCACCACGATTAGCCTAGCCGCAATATCAGCATCTTGTTCAGGTTTACCCTTTGCAGAGCTTGGGCCCCCCCTTAGTTTAGAAGCTTTACATGTCGGGCAGAGCCATGACTTTCCTATATCCGGTTTGGATTTCACTGCTGCTTCCCCCACTCCTGAGCAGTTGCCAGCATGATAAGAGAATGAACACTCAGAACATTTTATAGCCGTAGATTCCTTTGAAATAGTCTGCTGGCAAGCCAGGCATACGTCACAAGGCATAGCGTCTAGGAAAACACCGCAACACAGCAAACAGAAAACACAGCAGCAGCAGCAGCAGCGGCAGCAGAAAAAATTTCGCAACTACTTAGTCGTTTAGAGCTTATTTCTATCTGAGCAAAAAAAGAAAAAGAGCACCAACCTGTAAAACACGGTTTCAAAGGATTATGTATAGTCCGTCACAGGCCGTTGCTGCCGCTGCCACTACGTGCAATGATGCGAAGCTTGGTGCGTCGACCGCTTCTTATAGTTGTCCATGGGCTGTCGCTGATGACGTTGCTCCGGACGGGCCAATCGGGATGCAGGCAAAGATGCAGGTCATGCAGTGTTGTCGGGCCACACCGCCAAGCAGCTGTAAAACACGGTTTCAAAGGATTATGTATAGTCCGTCACAGGCCGTTGCTGCCGCTGCCACTACGTGCAATGATGCGAAGCTTGGTGCGTCGACCGCTTCTTATAGTTGTCCATGGGCTGTCGCTGATGACGTTGCTCCGGACGGGCCAATCGGGATGCAGGCAAAGATGCAGGTCATGCAGTGTTGTCGGGCCACACCGCCAAGCAGCTGTAAAACACGGTTTCAAAGGATTATGTATAGTCCGTCACAGGCCGTTGCTGCCGCTGCCACTACGTGCAATGATGCGAAGCTTGGTGCGTCGACCGCTTCTTATAGTTGTCCATGGGCTGTCGCTGATGACGTTGCTCCGGACGGGCCAATCGGGATGCAGGCAAAGATGCAGGTCATGCAGTGTTGTCGGGCCACACCGCCAAGCAGCTGTAAAACACGGTTTCAAAGGATTATGTATAGTCCGTCACAGGCCGTTGCTGCCGCAGCAGGTGCAATAGGTCCATAGTGCCGCGAGAGCATTAGATGCACCCCCTTAGCAAATATAGAGCCCAAGGGGTGAACTTCTAAGCCGTTTAATGAGGCTCTTTTAGCATTCGCGTACTCTTAGAGAAGTGACTAGACGAATTCCCCTCACCTTCAAAATATTTACAACGCAGGCGATGAATAACGGGCCACACAGCATGGCTGTAAACCAAACTTGGGCTCCAAACTTTTTGCAAAAGGTGCACGTATACACTGCCTGCGAACGTCTGCTCAAATGGTCTCGTTTTTTCTTTGTATTGACGACGTGAACACATAAGCCACAAGCTGCCTTAACCAGACCGTGCCCGATAGGGTGCCATAGTGAAGGCAAATTTTACTAAAGGACCGAAGAAAAGAAAAGTCCTAGACCACCACGCGCTTACACACGCACACACACACACACACACTCACACACACATACACACGCACGCACGCACGCACACACATGCACACGCACATACACACAGCGTTAACGATACCTCATGGTATCATTGCCACCGACGGAAAAAAGCTAGGGCATCCCACTGATCTATCCTAGTGTTAGAGGACAGTTGCATCTCATTCTCACAGGTGAAACAAATATTTGGTTGTATGAATGAACAAAGGGCGCATGAAGCAGTTAATGGGCGTCCCCCTTTTTCCTTGGGTCCATCGGTTATTACTCCCGCTCGGAAATCCCGTTCATTGAGAGAAAAACTGTATTCGCATGCTTTCACGAACCTTGGTGAGCCTCTGTGCATTTTTCGAACAGACGGGCTTGACGTCCCGTCATTTTTCCGCCAGGTATTGACGCGCATTGTCCGAATGCTCCGCGAGCGCTACGTCGGAGGATTAACAGCTGAGCACCCCACCCCAGCTGTTGCGTGCAAAATGTGGCGCGCGTGTTTTATATTTTCTTTCTTGACTGCATACGCGCGCATCTTGGACAATTGTATTGTTATCTTATGTAAATAGCGTATTTATCACCTCTCCCTCTATCCTTTCTTACTGTCCCCTCACCTCTTTCAATTCACTTCTTCAAACTGCCTGTTATCGTTTATTTCCGCTGCCCAGCTCAGGTGCCGCCGCGGCAGTGATGACAGATTCTGGGGTTAGCAAAAATCTTTTACCTTCCTTTTGTTATTATTGTTTAATTAAGCACTACAACTTTCGCGACGGCCTTGACAGGTGCCAGAGAAATGAGGCATACTATGGGGGCAAGACCAACTAGGGGCCTCTCCCAGCGCACCTCTCTGTGTATATAGCTTAATAAATGCTTTTCACCACCACCTACTATGGGGGACAAAATTCTCCAGGATGCACGACTTTGGCTAATAGCTGCCATATTCGTTAGCTATCACCTGCTGCCATTAGTATACACATCACAGCACGTGATTCCGATTTTCATCTCCACAAGTGTGGTCTCCAGCTATCAACTTCGGTTCCCGATGACGCGTCCACTTTTGTCCCCAACAGTACATCCGAATAATGCGTTGGAAAACTTTGCGCGCGGAAAGTCTGCGAAACCTACGCTACGCAGCTTTGGATACGATGCCCTGATTATTTTCACAAGAAGTTACGTAAGAGATTTCGTGATGGGCGGGAACCTGCCGCATTTTCCACATTACGGCAGGCTGTGTAGAGTTCGTTGTGACTAGAAAAGCAGGCTTTTCTACATTACTTGCATACAGCAGCATCGGTAGTGCATGAAGACAAGTATTCTCGAACCTGGTATGGTTCATAGCGCACTTTTTACTTCCAACGCGTTCGTATACTGCATCTTGAGCCGGCTTCTTGTCCGTGTGACCACAGACAACGTAGCCAACACAAGCAACCATTGCTTAACCCAGACTCGTCGACAAGTAGCCACGAGGTGTTTATGACATACCTCGTCTCCCGTTTGAAGCCCTCGCTGGTTACGCGCCGCGGATGAAGACGCTCCTGCGGCGACGGGGACGTCACCCTGGCCACGCGTTGCCTCCGGGACCACGAGCTGCGAAGGCTTGCTATGGATGAAGTCACGGATGCTGCGACGACGGGACTGGGGGTACCTCTGAAACGTCATGATGCCCCGGCCACCCCAAAACGGTTCCAAGTCCGAGTCGGCTGATCCCGTCGTGGGTCCGCTGTGCGAAGCGTTGGGCACCTCGCCGCCAGCGCGACGTTGCTGAATGCGATCGTGTGGGCGGTGCGCTTGGGCATGGTTCTCACGGTTTTGCACGAACCCATGTGTCCTGGCTCGCAAGAAGTGCCTCTCAAGACTCTGCTGCCCTTGCCCTCACTCGGACGGTTAACGGCCAGTGCCGGCGCACCTGCTGCTGCTGCTGCTGCTGCTGCCTCGTGTGCCACGTACGGAATACAGCGCGTGGCGCCAGCGCTCTCGCGATCACCTTCTTTTCTTCGGCATGAATGAAAAATACTCCTGGTGACAAATTCAGCATTCACAGTGACCTTGAAAGAACAAGGATTAAAAATAATGCCCTTTGTGACCACAAATCTACAAAGACAAGAAAGATTTAAGGCAATCCACTGAAATGAAACCGAAACCAAAAACTGTGATACAAACCCCTTTACCTAAATGTACGCAAAACTGCCCGTGCTGCAAGGGCCAGACGAATCAGTCCTAATGCCAGAGCGAAGAGAAAGGATGAATGACAAAATGGAGATAAGTACCGAGGACGGTGTTAAATCATCCGTTTCCCTTAAAGGTCGAGGAACAAAAGACATTTTCATACAGATAGGCAAATGCCTAGAGTAAAACAATAATCCCTAGAAAATAAAACTAAGCGCTTTACCGTTTCCTTGCTTCAGACGGATTCTAAAGTTTGGACTTCTACGGTGAAAATGATGCCAACACATGTATCCGCTTTTGACAAACTCGCACTCCAGCAATAAGAAGGGTCGGAGTCGTGCCAGTTTATATGCACAGCTGAAATGTATTGCGATGTTTCTACGGGATTGTAATGGTAATAGAAGATTTTACTCTGATCCAGTGCTTGGAAACAGTGAGCAATCCGTTTGAACCATACCTCTCGAATGTCGGCTTGTCTTTACTGCGCGCCACGAAACAGACCTGGACTGCGGGCACATGATAAACAACTGTTCTCTGGGCTGAGGGGGAGATTCGACGCAGCTCAGCACAAACGTGTAGAGCGGATGAAATTTTCTTGACTCACGGATATCAAATTGATTATTGCTGCTTCATATTAGGGCCTGAAATGATATGTTCGGAATTCGCAAATGAGTTCATGTAATATGTTTACTTCACGTTCTGCCTTGTCAAAACATGCATGGCTTCATTCATTCGGAAATGGTTTGGTTTAGTTTTATGCGGATTAATTTGTGAAGGCCACTCAGGCTATAGAGAAGGGACACGGAAATTCGACAAAATGGGGACCTTCAACGAGCACTGACATCGCACAGTACACGGTCCTCTAGCATTTCGTCTTAATCGAAATGCTACATCCGCGGCCGGGACTGAACCCGCGTTTTTCAGGTCAGCAGCAGAGCACCATAGTGACTGACCCACCGCGGCGGCGATTCGGAAATGATTCGGAAATTCTTTGCTCGATTTGCAGCACATCCATGTGCTTATCAGGCACGAGGCACACTGCACCTGGCTGGCGCCTGTTTGCAAACAAGGTGTTCACAGTTGGCGAGTTTATAAAATGGAAGATAACCTGTAGTGTCTGCATCGTTAACAAATGCTGTTCTCTAAAGCCGGCAAGAAATGCCATCTCTTCCACAGCCCTATGCAACGCGCCTATCTCACGGCCAAGGTGAAAGCAGAACCTGTTTATGAGAGCACTGTGTCCGCTAACACAAAAGCAAACAGCAAATAATGAAAGGACGAACACGGGGTTATGCAACACTGTTATCAACATGATACGAAGATGAAATCATTTTTATTTTGTCAAACAGATAGCGTTTGTTATCCGAAAGGAGACACATTTGTATGTGAAGGTAACAAATTGGTACAATACACTCGCAAATAGCAAAACAAAAAAAAGATTGGTTGGATTCAAGAAGAGCTACTGTTCTGGAGGGTAAAGTGGACATCTTTACTCAGTCAGAATGTGTTATTTACTATTATATACGGGTGGCTTGCATTAAGCTACACACCGGATTGACACTTCCTCGTTACACATATTCTTTTTTGCAAATATCAACAGTGACAATAGTCTCTATCAAGTCGAAGAATAATTTTTACCAGTCGAAATAATACGAGGGACAAGAGAACCTACACAGGACAAGGCAGGACTAACAACCTACACAGGACAAGGCTGGACCAACAACTGAGTTGTTAGTCCAGCCTTGTCCTGTGTACGTTCTCCTCTTGGCCCTCTTCTTTTTGCGGCTGGTAAAAATTATTCTTCGACATGTCATACCAACTGGCCCACCATTCAGCCTTGCTTTAGTCTCTGTCAATGCCACGACTGATGCTGCGTACTGAATTTTCATTGGTGCTTAGATATGGCCAGCCTTGAAAGGACAAAGTTAGTAATCCACGTATTCCTCTCTTTAGTGGTGTGGTGAATACTGATTTTTATATAGAGCTCCACCACACATTTTCAAAGCTTGTAGACGTGATTGTCCAATGGATCGCAGTCCATCAGAGTGGTTCAACCGAGAAATTAAATGTTTCTCTTGCGACAAGCTGAACACTTGCAGTGCAAGGTGCAAATTTGATTTCAAATAAACTGTCTGAATGCTTTCAGATTCTGCTTGGAACCTACGCAGCCCCTTTGCTGCCATCTCTTGAAGTCAGATTACATCCTTTGAAGGTTGTGCAAGCCCACCACGGTTTTTTTTTCTTTTTAGACAAGCCCTGGATTGTTGTTCAGCATAAACAGGTGTAACACGTTTATCACAGGTGCTATTTGCAGCAACTTTGAGCTACAAATCATGCAATGTAGGGTACCACATGACTAACAAATGGAGAGAGGCTTTCTGGGTAGTCAACTCTCTGCCTGTACTCGTGGTCCTCGGATCGCACAATAGGACGCCTTTGCATCACGGTGACAGCTGTGCTGCACTGTCTTCCGATGCAATAGATGCGACCAAGACAGACAACACCTTGGAACAGTTCCCATATTTGGAGGGCATCACCTCCATCTGCATGAGAATAAGCTTGTAGTAAGCCATAAAATTAGCGTCTGTCGTATTATTGAAGCCGTCTCGCCCTCTGATACAGCTAAAAAATGAAAGAAACACTTCCGCTCCGAACTAACGTGTCCACCCTAAAAGCGGATCATCCTGTACAGTCGGCAGCCACGCAAGTAAGTCTCGTGAATTGCTTCAAAGCGGGGGTGAGTGCACGTTCTACACGCTGAAATCCATATTAGGCAGGTGGACGGCGAGGCACTGCTATAAAAAATTTGTTGCAGAGCATAGAAACCACTTGAGGACTGACTAAATAAAGGCTCAAGTTATAAAACTGCCGCAGGTTTCAAATGAACAGCGTTGGGAGAGCGAGAGCCTCCTGTGGGCGGAATATCCCCGACGACTTCCGCCCACTTTACGTGCAGCATTCATGCACACAAACACACACACATCTGTCGAGGGGTCAGTGCACATGTCCACAAGACAATTTGTGCACGCACACCAAACTGCAGAAGTTTCTCCGCCTTAAAACTCTACATGTACAAGTCATGTAGTAAAAGAACTAACATCAACATGTGCAAAAGTACAAAAACACCAAACACTGGAATGCTCTTTTGAACTCCACAAGTGCCTTGGCGGCGACGTTGCAAGGCTGCACCGGACCTCAATAGAAATTGCCCATGTGGTTTCCACTTGAGCACAGTGCATAGCAGGAGGCGACGAAAAAGAGCCTGTCTTCCATAAGACTCGATTTCGTAGAATGAGTGTCAGGGGAGTGTAGCATGAAGGCAAGCCTGTAGGCCTTTAAGGCGGCTAGAAGAGCTTTTGTGTCCACGTGATGCTCGGACCACTCCTGCAGAGCATCGTCAGTCTCGTTGGCTTCAGTGACGAAGTAGCAACGGGCCACTTGCTGCTGCTCTTTAGAGGGCGCGCAGAAGAGTTCCCTAAGGACTTCTTCTGCAAGCAGCCTCCCTGCACCGCCGTACTTGACTGCCGGCGGAAGGTCCGGATGGTACAGAGAGAATACGAAGTACTCTTGGGAGGCTGCAAGAGCGCCATGCATGCTCCATGTGTGGCTGAGCACGGACCTGGGCTTCACGATGTTGCTCAGGTCATGCTGTTGCAGCCTCCACTGAACTTTCGTCAGTTTCATCCAGCTGTTGAAAAAGCTAGTCCCGCGGGTGGGCTCCGGCAATACGCTGGCAAGATAGTCTTCGATGTCCGGCTGAGAGGTTTCCTTCCTAGCGGTCATGTGGAGCATAGCACCGCTGCAGCGCATCACGACGCCAAGAAGAACGTTTCGGACATCTCGAATCAGAGTGCCGGCTCCTAGATCTCTGGGAAAAAGGCTGAACCAGTCCACGCCTGTTCTGCTTTCAACCTCCACTAGGCAGCGGTGGGCGTGCGATGACCAAGGAAGACCAAAGAGTTGAAGTGTGGCGTCAGCGATTTCCCTGTCTGCCATCCAGCCTAGCTCGGTGACTACGCGAAGCCCCGGGATGAGTGTCAGCGCTTCCCGCGTCTCGGACTTTAGCCCCAGAAGGTCCCCAACAACCCTGAGCAGGCTGCGCTTCTCCGCATATACCTCAAAGTTGGCGGAATAGCGGCGAGCCCAGGGGAAGTGCGTGTCGACGAGGAGCGCCCAGCGTTCGGTGGGGAAGCCGGGAGTCACGGCATCACTCAAGTTCTGGATCGACAGCCGCAGACTTTTCTGTTTTGGATCGACAATGGCGAGTACCAACACTTCTAGAGCCAGCATGTCCATCTCCTGAATTGTAGAGGCCATTTCGGGGGCTACCAACTCGGAAACGCCGAAAAGAGCCAGCATGTTCTTGACGTACTTTTGGTAGCGGAGGGACGGCTCGGTTCTTCTTCGCTGGCCGGCGAATGTCCGCATTAACACTATCCAGGCTTCAAACATGGCGCTCCTTCCGATCTTCAATAAAGGGTCCCCCGTCCCGGCTTGATAAGGGGAAAGATCGAGGGTCACCTGGAACCATTGGTGGATGTTCCAATTTCCGAAGAGGTCAAACAAGATATCCAGCAGGTCTTTCGGGGATGTCATCGGCCATGGGAGGTAGTGTTCGGCCATGAAGATTTTCAGTTCGTCGAAACCGTTTTTAGAATGCCGAATGCATGATCTGACCAAAGCTGCCACCTTTTTTTGGGCGCTCGGCGCCGACCTTGTTGGAATGCCGCTTCTTCTGTAGATCTGGAGAACCCTCTTAACGGAATTCGATGCACGGCTGTACATTTCGACTTTGGCGAGATCGAGAATGGAGACCATGTGGTGGTGCTGCCTCCAGCCGTCGCACACAAATCTATAGAAATTTTCGCATGGGTCTTTAAACCAATTCAGGGAAGATGCTATGCCAGCCCTGTACTTCTGGCACGCCATATTGTCGCAGCCATGGAAATGGAGCAGATCAGTGTGGTCGGCCTGGAGCCTTGGGGTGGTGGGGCGGAGAAAATCGCCGTGCTGGACGCGAATCCACTGCGTAACTTTCATATAGATGACTGCAGTTACGACGAAGATTAGCATCGTCGGTAGTAGGACCACCTTAATCCACAGGCTTAATTTCCAGTTTGTCTGGCGGGTGATAAATTCAAGAGCGCCGTGACCCTGCGCGCGAGGAAACCAAGAAGAGTAAATTTTTACTGTCTCATCAGAGCACCCGCGAATAGTAGTGCGGGCGAAGCACTGTATCTCATTTATTTAAACATCTTAAATTATATTTTCCCTGTCTTATCAGAGCTCGGAACTAATCGAGTATCCTCGTAATTGATACGTCGAAGGAATCAAACACCGCAGGTTCAAGATTGTTAAAAAGATTCTAATAAATTCTGAATATATAGACTACTTCTCAAATAATTGATATGAAGTTCAAATAAGACTACCCGTAGATTTCTCCGTCGACTGTTTCGAGAAAAGGGACCACTCCGACGCCCCACAGAACAGTGCCGTCATCTTTCAGCGCGGAGGAGAGAGTTGAGCGTCGCGACATGATCCATTTGATTCGCGGTACTCGTAATTCTCATACATGGCCTCCGAGACTGGGCCACGCAGCAAGGCTCAGGCAGGTTTAGCAAACAATGCGTTGATGCCAGATCTCGGAGGTTATTGTCAGAAATCGCCCATCATCTGGGGATCAAGAAACGGCGCTGATCGACTACAACTCGAACTCCCACTACTCGACGACATCGATGCGAGCGTTGCCTTCTGTGAGGGCTGGTAAGCATTAGACTGAAACGGCTGCCACCTGACCGGTGCTGCCACCTCTTTCTGTGCCGGACGCAGTTTGGCAAACAGGCATAAAATAGACGACCGGGAGCACTATAGAGATACACTACATTTCGGCTTGACCGCTCACGAAGCTGATTGCGAATACTATAAGAAATAAAAACTCAACGCAGTAGGTGCGATAGGTCCATAGTGCCGCGAGAACTGTACATGCACCCCCTTTGCCAAAATAGAGCCCAAGCCGTTTTTTCAAAGCATTTTATCGGGGCTCTTTTAGCATTCGCGTACTCTTAGAGAAGTGACTAGACGAATTCCCCTCACGTTCAAAATATTTAGAACGCAGGCGATGAATAACGCGCCACACAGTATGGCTCAAAACCAAACTTCTTGGGCTCCAATCTTTTCGCAAAAGCTGAACGTATACACTGTCCGCGAAGCGTCTGCTCAAATGTTTTCGTTTTTTTCTGTGTATTGACGACGTGAACACATGAGCCACAAGATGCTCTAACCAGACCGTGCCTGATAGGGTGCCATATTGAAGGCACATTTTATTAAGATCTGAAAAAAAGAGCGTCATCCCACTGATCTATCCCAGCGTTGGAGGACATTTGCATCTTGCTCTCACAGGTGAAACAAATATCTGTTTTTATGAATGAACAAAGGGCGCATGAAGAAGATAATGGGCTTCCCCTTTTTGATTGAGCCAATCGGTTACTACTCCTCCTTGGAAATCCCGTTCATCGAGAGAAAACGGTCTTTGCATACTTTAGCGACGGAACTGACAGGGCCCAGACAAATGAGAAGCGTACTATGGGGGCGAGACACACTAGGCGCCTCTCCCCGAGCACCTCTTTGTGTATATAGCTTAACAAATGCTCTTTATCACCACAAAATTCTCCAAGATGCACGACAAACGACTTTGGCTAATAGCTGCCATATTTGTTACCTATCACCTGCTATCATTAGTACACATCACGGCACGTTTGTCACTACTTATGTATGTAATTTGCATGTTGCCTGGTGCCCTGCAATGTGTGGGCTGAGGGGCATATCAAGCCATAATTTCTGACTTCTTTCCCTCGACCCTCACCAAGTGTACATGGGCAAAATCAATTGAATTGAATTGAAATTTCATCTCCACAAGTGTGGTCTCCAACTATCAGCTTCAGTTCCCGATGACCCGTCTACTTTTGTCCCCAACATTACACCCGAATAATGCGTTGGAAAACTTTGCGCGCGGAAAGTCGGCGAAACCTATGCTACGCGGCTTTGGATACGATGCCCTGATTAATTGCACATGACGTTACGTAAAAGATTTTGGGATGGGCAGGAACCTGCCACATTGCCAGACAACGTAGCCAACACAAGCAACAATTGCCTAACCCAGACTCGTCGACAATAGCCACGACCTGTTTATGACATACCTCGTCTCCCGTTTGAAGCCCTCGCTGGTTACGCGCCGCGGATGAAGACGCTCCGGCGGCGACGGGGGCGTCACCCTGGCCACGGGTTGCCTCCGGGACCACGGGCTGCCAAGGCCTGCGATGGATGAAGTCGCGGATGCTGCGACGACAGGACTGAGGGTACCTCTGGGACGCCATGATGCCCCGGCCACCCCAAAAGGCTTCCGAGTCCGAGTCGGCTGATCCCGTAGTGGGTCCGCTGTGCGAAGCGTTCGGCGCCTCGCCGCCCAGCGCGACGTTGCTGAATCCGATCGTGTGGGCGGTGCGCTTGGGCATGGCTCTCACTGTTTTGCACGAACCCATGTGTGCACACTGGCAAGAAGTGCCTCTCAAGCCTCTGCTGCTCTTTCCCTCACTCGGACGGTTAACGGCCAGTGCCGGCGCAGCAGCAGCTGCTGCTGCTGCTGCTGCCTCGTGTGCCACGTACGGAAGGCAGCGCGTGGCGCCAGCGCTCTCGCGATCACCTTCTTTTCTTCGGCATGAATGAAAAATACTCCTGGTGACAAATTCAGCATTCACAGTGACCTTGAAAGAACAAGGATTAAAAATAATACCCTTTGTGACCACAAATCTACAAAGACAAGAAAGAATTAAGGCAATCCACTGAAATGAAACCGAAACCAAAAACTGTGATACAAATCCGTTTACCTAAATGTTCACAAAAGCAGCCGTGCTGGCAAGGGCCAGACGAATCAGTCCTAATGCCAGAGCGAAGAGAAAGGAGGAATAACAAAATGGAGAGAAGGACCGAGGACGCTGTAAAATAATCTGTTTCCATTAAAGGTCGAGGAACAAAAGGCATTTTCATACAGATAGGCAAATTACCAGAGTAAATCAATAATCCCTAGAAAATAAAACACAGCGCTTTACCTTTTCCTTGTTCCAGACAGATTCTAAAGTTTGGGCTTTTACGCTGAAAATGATGCCAACACATGTACCCCATGTGACAAACTCACACTCCAGCAATAAGAAGGGTCGGAGTCGTGCCAGTTTATATGCACAGCTGAAATGTATTGCGATGTTTCTACGGGATTGTAATGGTAATAGAAGATTTTACTGTGATCCAGTATTTGGAAACAGTGAGCAATCCGTTTGAACCATCCGTCTCGAATGTCGGCTTGTCTTTACTGCGCGCCACGAAACAGACCTGGACTGCGGGCACATGAAAAACAACTGTTCTCTGTGCTGACGGGGATATTCGACGCACCTGAGCACAAACGTGTTGAGCGGATAAGATTTTCTTGACTCATGGATATTAAATTGATTATTGCTGCTTCATATGAGGGCCTGAAATGATATGTTCAGAATTCGCAAATGAGTTCATGTAATATGTTTCTTACTTTGCGTTCTGCCCTGTCAAAACATGCATGGCTTCATTCATACGGAAATGGTTTGGTTTAGTTTTATGCGGTTTAATTTGCTGAAGCCACTCAGGCTATAGAAAAGGGACACGGAAATTCGACAACATTGTGACCTTCAACGAGCACTGACATCGCACAGTACACGGTCCTCTAGCATTTCGCCTCCATCGAAATGCTGCCGCGGCGGCCGGGATCGAACTCGCGTTTTTCGGGTCAGCAGCCAAGCACCATAGTGACTGACCCACCGCGGCGGCGATTCGGAAATGATTCGGAAATTCTTTGCTCGATTTGCAGCACATCCATGTGCTTATCAGGCACGAGGCACACTGCACCTGGCTGGCGCCTGTTTACAAACAACGTGTTAACTGTTGGCGAGTTCATAAAATGGAACACACCTGTAGTGTCTGCATCTTTAACAAATGCTGTTCTGTAAAGGCGACGAGAAATGCCATCTCTTCCACAGCCCTATGCAGCGCGCCTATCTCTCGGCCAAGGTGAAAGCAGAACCTGTTTATGAAAGCACTGTATCCGCTAACACATAAGCAAACAGCTAATAATCGAAGGACCAACATGGGGTTATAGAACGCTGTTAGCAACATGAATACGAAGATGAAATTGTTTTTATTTTGTCAAACAGATACAGTTTGTTGGCTGAAAGGAGACACATTTTTACGTGAAGGTAACAAATTGATACAATACACTCGCAAGTAGCAAAAGAAAAAAATTGGTGGGATTCAAGAACTGCTACTGTACTGGAGGGTAAAGCGTGCATGTTTATTCCGTCAGAATGTATTATTTACTGGTATTTACGGGTGGCTTGCATGAAGCTACACACCGGATTGACACATCCTCGTTACACGCACATTATTTTTTGCAAATATAAACAGTGTCACTAGTCTCCATCAAGCCGAAAAAAGACTAGGGACAAGAGGAGAACCTGCACAGGACAAGGCTGGACTAACAACTGAGTTGTTAGTCCAGCCTTTCCAGCAAAAGTCCTTTGTCCTGTGTAGGTTGTCTTCTTGTTCCTCGTCTTTTGCGGCTGGTAAAAATTATTCTTCGACATGTCATACCAATTTGCCCACCATTCAGCCCTGCTTTAGTCTCTATCAATGCCATTACTCTGATGCTGCGTACATAATTTTCGCTGGTGGTTAAATACGACCAGCTCTGAAAGGACAAACCTCACTTTGTCTTTGGTAATGCACGTATTCCTCTCTTTAGTGGTGTGGTGAATCCTGATTTTTATATAGAGCTCCACCACACCTTTGAAAAGCTTGTAGACATGATTGTCCAATGGATCGCAGTCCATAAGATGCTGGTTCAACCGAGAAAACCAATGTTACCCTGGCGACAAGCTGAACACTTGCAGTACTAGGAGCTTTGTTTTGAAATAAACTGGCGGAATACTTTCAGATTCTACTTGAAACTGACGCAGCCCCTTTCCTGGCATTTCAAGAAGTCAGATTACATCCTTTGAAGGTGATAAAAGCCCACCTCGGTTTTTTTGTTTGACCAGCGCTGGGTGGTTGTGCAGCATAAACACGTGTAACACGTTGATCACAGGTGCTTTCTGCAGCAACTTTTCGAGCTACAAACCGTGCAATGTAGGGTACCACATAACAAATGGAGAGAGGCTTTCTGGGTAGTCAACTCTGTGTAATCGTGTAATAGTGTAATCGTGTAATCGTGGTCCTCGTGTAATCGTGGTCCTCGGATTGCAGTATGGGACGCCTTCGCATCGCGGGACAGCTGTGCTGCGCCGTCTTCGGATGCAATAATAGATGCGACCAAGACAGACACAACACCTTCGAACAGTTCCAGTATATTGGGGGGCATCACCTCCATCTACACGAGAATAAAACACCTTCGAACAGTTCCAGTATTTTGGGGGGCATCACCTCCATCTACACGAGAATAAGCTTGTAGGAAGCCATAAAATTAGCGTCTGTCAGATTATTGAGGCCGTCTCGCCCTCTGATACAGCCAAAAAATGACGGACACACTTCCGCTCCGAACTAACGTGTCCACCCTAAAAGCGGATCATCCTGTACAAGTGGCAGCCATGCAAGTAAGCCTCTTGATATGCTTGAAAGCGGTGGTGCGAGCAGGTTCTACACGCTGAAATCCATACCAGGCAGGTGGACGGCGAGGCAGTACTATAAAAAAATATGTTGCAGAGCATAGGAACCAGTTGAAGTCTGACTAAATAAAGGCTCAAGTTACGTTCGGATTTGTTAAGTCTACATGCTCCTGTTAGGACTCGCTTTTGGAAAACTATTGGAATCCAGGCCGTAGAAGAACGCGAAACTTGCGACTCTCAAAACAGACGCGAAATTATAGCTGCGTTTCAGACGTTATAAAACTGCCGCAGGTTTTAAATGAACAGCGTTGGGAGAGCGAGAACCGCCTGTGGGCGGAATACACCCGACGACTGCCGCCCACTTTACCTGCAGCATTCACACACAAACACACACACACACACACACGCACATCTGTCGAGGGGTCAGTGCACATGTCCACAAAACAATTTGTGCGCGCACACCAAACTGCAGAAGTTTCTCCGCCTTAAAACTGTACATGTACAAGTCAGGTAGTAAAAAAATAAACATCAACATGTCCAATAGTACAAAAACACCAAACATTGGAATGCTCTCTTGAACTCCACAAGTGCCTTGGCGGCGACGTCGCAAGGCTGCACCGGACCTTAATAGAAATCGCCCATGTGGTTTCCACTTGAGCACAGTGCATAGCAGGAGGCCACGAAAAAAAAGCCTGTCTTCCATAAGACTCGATTTCGCAGAATGAGTATCAGGGGAGTGTCGGATCAAGCCAAGCCTGTAGGCCTTTAAGGCGGCTAGAAGGGCTTTTGTGTCCACGGGATGCGCGGACCACTCTTGCAGGGCATCGTCAGTCTCGTTGGCTTGGGTGACGAAGTAGTAACGGGCCACTTCCTGCTGGTCGTTAGAGGGCGCGTAGAAGAGTTTCCTAAGGACCTCATCTTCAAGCGGCCTCCCTGCACCGCCGTAGTTGGCTGCCGGCCGAAGGTCCGGATGGTAGAGAGGGAATACAAAGTACTCTTATTATGCTGTATGTGTGCCATGCACGCTCCATATGCGGCTCAGCATGGACCTGGACTTCAAGGTGTTGCTCAGGTCATGCTGTTGCAGCCTCCACTGAGCCTTCGTCAGTTTCATCCAGCTGTTGAAAAAGCTAGTCCCGTGGGTGGGATCCGGCAATACGCTGGCAAGATAGCTTTCGGTGTCCGGCTGAGTTGTTTCCTTCCTAGCGGTAATGTGGAGCATAGCACCGCTGCACTCCATCACGACACCAAGCAGAACGTCTCGAACATCTCGAATCAGAGTGTCGGCTCCTAGATCTGTGGGAAAAAGGCTAAACCTGCCCACGCCTATTCTGCTTTCAGCCTCCACTAGGCAGCGGCGGGCGTGCGATGACCAAGGAAGACCAAAGAGTTGACGTGTGGCGTCAGCGATTTCCTCGTCTGCCATCCAGCCTAGCTCGGTGACTACGCGAAGCCCCAGGCTGAGGGACAGCGCTTCCCGCGTCTCGGACTTGAGCCCCAGAAGGTACCCAACAGCCCTGACCAGGCTGGGCTTCTCCGCATGTACTTCAATGTTGGCGGAATAGCGGTGAGCCCAGGGGAAGTGCGTGTCGACGAGGAGCGCCCAGCGGTCGGTTGGGAAGCCGGGCGTCACGGCATCAATCAAGTTCTGGATCGACAGCTGCAGACGTTTCTGTTTTGGGTCGACAATGGCGGGTACCAACACTTCTAGAGCCAGCATGTCCATCTCCTGAATTGTAGAGGTCATTTCGGGGTCTACCAACTCGGAAACGCCGAAAAGAGCCAGCATGTTCTTGATGTACTTTTGGTAGCGGAGGGACGGCTCGGTTCCTCTTCGCTGGCCGGCGAATGTCCGCATTAACACTATCCAGGCTCCAAACATGGCGCTGCTTCCGATCTTCAATAAAGGGTTCCCCGTCCCGGCTTGATAAGGGGCAAGATCAAGGCTCACCTGGAACCATAGATGGATGTTCCAATTTCCGAAGAAGTCAAACATAATATCCAGCCGGCCTTTGGGGGATCTCATCGGCCATGGGAGGTGGTGTTCGGCCATGAAGGTTTTCAGTTCGTCGAAACCGTTTTTAGAATGCCGCATGCATGCCCTGACCAAAGCTGCC
The DNA here is from genome assembly GCF_052857255.1 of Amblyomma americanum. Taxonomy (NCBI): domain Eukaryota; kingdom Metazoa; phylum Arthropoda; class Arachnida; order Ixodida; family Ixodidae; genus Amblyomma; species Amblyomma americanum. Next base: position 8,464,727 of record NC_135506.1, read on the forward strand.
ACCTTTTTTTGGGCGCTCTTCGCCGACCTTGTTGGAATGCCGCTTCTTCTGTAGATCTGGAGAACCCTCTTAACGGAATTCGATGCACGGCTGTACATTTCGACTTTGGCGAGATCGAGAATGGAGACCATGTGGTGGTGCTGCCTCCAGCCGTCGCACACAAATCTATAGAAATTTTCGCATGGGTCTTTAAACCAATTCAGGGAAGATGCTATGCCAGCCCTGTACTTCTGGCACGCCATATTGTCGCAGCCATGGAAATGGAGCAGATCAGTGTGGTCGGCCTGGAGCCTTGGGGTGGTGGGGCGGAGAAAATCGCCGTGCTGGACGCGAATCCACTGCGTAACTTTCATATAGATGACTTCAGTTACGACGAAGACAAGCTTCGTCGGTAGTAGAACCACGTTAATCCACAGGCTTAAATTGCAGTTTGCCTGGTGGGTGATCACTTCAAGAGCGGCGTGACCCTGCGCACGAGGAAAACAAAAAGAGTACATTTTTACTGTCTCATCATTGCACCCGCGATAGAGTAGTGCGGACGAGGCACTTTATCTTATTTATTCTTGGGCTCCAAACTTTTCACTAAAGGTGCACGTATACACTGTCCGCGAAGCCTCTCCTCAAATGCTTTAGTTTTTTCGGTATATTGACGACGTGAACACATGAGCCACAAGATGCCCTTACCAGACTGTGCCCGATAGGGTGCCATATTGAAAGGAAATTTTAATAAAGATCTGAAAAAAAGAGTCCTAGACCACAACGCGCTTACACAAACAAACACAACGTTAACCATACCCCATCGTCTCACTGTCGCCGACGGAAAGGAGGGCATCCCACCGATCACTCCCAGTGTTGGAGGATAGTTGCACCTCGCTCTCACAGGCGAAACAAATATTCGTTTCTGTGAATGAACAAAGGGCGCATGAAGCAGAAAATGGGCTTCTACCTTTTTGCCTGGGCCAATTGGTCATTACTCCTGCTCTAAAATCCCGTTAATCAAGAGAAAACTGTCATCACATGTTTTCGTGACGGTATTGACAGGGCCAAGCCAAATGAGAAGCGTACCTTGGGGGCGAGACCCACTATATAGGGGCCTCTCCTCGAGCAGCTCTCTTCATACAGAGCTTAATAAATGCTCTTCACCACCACAAAATTTTCCAGGATGCACGACAAACAACTTTGGTTAATAGCTGCCATATTTGTTACCTATCACCTGATATCATTAGTACACATCACAGCACGTGAGTCGCTACTTGTGTATGTAATTTGCATGTTGCCTGCTTCCCTGCAATGTAGGGCCCGAGGGGCATGTCAAACCAAAATTTCCGACTTTTTTCCCCCAACCCTCACCAAGTGTAAATGGGAAAAATAAGTTGAGTTGAACTTTCATCTCCACGGCTGTGGTCTCCAGCCAGCGTCTGATCGTAGAGCTATCAGCTGCGGTTCCTGATGACGCGTCCACTTTTCTCCACAACAAAATTTTGCGCACAGAAAATCTGCAAAACTTACGTTACGCAGCTTTGGATACGATGCCCTGATTAATTACACATGACGTTACGTAAGAGAGTTTGTGATTGGCGTTAACCTGCCACATTTTGCACTTTACGGCAGGCTGTGTAACCGTGAGTTCGTTGTGGTTAGAAAAGGAGGTTTTTCTGCACTACTTGCATACAGCAGCATCGGCAGTGCATGAAGACAAGTTTTCTCGAACCTGGTATGGTTCATAGCGCACTTGTTACTTCCAACGCGTTCGTATGCTGCATCTTGAGCCGGATTCTTGTCCGTATGAGCGCAGACAAAGTAGCCAACACAAGCAGAGTTTGCCTAACCCAGACTCGTCGACAGTAGCCACGAAATGTTTATGACATACCTCGTCTCCCGTTTGAAGCCCTCGCTGGTTACGCGCCGCGGATGAAGACGCTCCAGCGGCGACGGGGGCGTCACCCTGGCCACGGGTTGCCTCCGGGATCACGGGCTGCGAAGGCTTGCGATGGATGAGGTCGCGGATGCCGCGACGACGGGACTGGGGGTACCTCTGGGACGTCATGATGCCCCGGCCACCCCAAAAGGTTTCCAAGTCCGAGTCGGCTGATCCCGTCGCGGGTCCGCTGTGCAAAGCGTTCGGCGCCTAGCCGCCCAGCGCGACGTTGCTGAATCCAATCGTGTGGGCGATGCACTTGGGCATGTCTCTCGCTGTTTTCCACGAACCCACGCTCGCAAAAAGTGCCTCTCAAGCCTCTGCTGCTCTTGCCCTCACTCGGACGGTTTAGGGCCAGTGCCGGCGCACCTGCTGCTGCTGCTGCTGCGGCTGCTGCTGCCTCGTGTGCCACGTACGGAATGCAGCGCGTGGCGCCAGCGCTCTCGCGATCACCTTCTTTTCTTCGGCATGAATGAAAAATACTCCTGGTGAAAAATTCAGCGTTCTCATTGACCTTGAAAGAACAATGTTTAAAAATTGTGTCCTTTGTGATCCCAAATCTACAAAGACAAGAAGGCAATCGACTGAAATGAAACCGAAACCAAAAACTGTGATACAAATCCGTTTACCTAAATGTTCAAAAAGTAGCCATGCAACCAAAAACTGTGATACAAATCCGTTTACCAAAATTTTCAAAAAATTACACGTGCTAGCAATGGCCAGACGAAACAGAAAAAATGCCAGAGCGAAGAGAAAGGAGGAACAACAAAATGGAGACAAGGACCGAGGATGGCGAATAATAATCCATTTCCATTAAAGGTCGAAGTACAAAGGGCATTCTCATAGAGATAGGCAAATTGCTAGAGTAAATCAATAATCTCTAGAAATTTAAACACAGCGCTTTACCGTTTCCTTGCTCCAGATAGATTCTAAAGTTTGGACTTTTACGCTGAATATGATGCCAACACAAGTATCTTAATCTGACAAACTCACGTTCCAGCAATAAGAAGGGTTGGAGTCGTGCCAGTTTATCTGCACAGCTAAAATGCATTGCGATGTTTCTACCGGATTGTAATGGTAAAGGAAGATTTTACTCTGATCCAACTAGTGCTTGGAAACAGTGAGCAATGCGTTTGAACCGTCCCTCTTGAGTGTCGGCTTGTCTTTACTGCATGCCACGAAACGGGCCTGGGGCTGGATTACGCAACTGTCAATTAGAAAATTGTTCTCGCTCCTGTTGGTTGGTCGTGGCCGGCGGCAATTTTGCTTTTTTGTGTCATGGGTGGCTGCAGATTACGTCATGCATGTGGCAGAAGTGATGACGTCGCACGCCTAATTATGCAGGCGGAAATTGACACTTTTTTGTGACAGTCTTGAGGCGGTCAATTTGACCGTTGCGTTTTTGACAGAAAATGGCGGCGGTGTACGCGGCCTTACGACTGAGGCGGCTTCGCTGGCGCGAGCAACGGCGAAGGACGGCGCACGAGGACGAATTTGACTTGCCGGACGAGCTGTTTCGACGCCTTTTTCGACTGGAGAAGCAGACTGTGGAGTGGCTATGTGACGAATTAATCGTTGCGTTAAGCGGTGACGTCTCATTGTTTCGTCATTTTGACGTCACTGTCAATAACTTTTGACAGTATTCGTGACGGTTGCGCAATACGGCTCTTGGACTGCGCGCATGATAAGCGACTGTTCTCTGTGCTGAGGGGGATATTCGATGCACCTCAGCACAAACGTGTAGAGCGGATTAAATTTTCTTGTCTATCGGATATAAATTGATTATAGCTGCTTCATATGAGGGCCTGAAATGAAATGTTCTATATTCGCAAACGATTACATGTAATATTTTTTTTTTACTTTACGTTCTGCCTTGTCAAAATTTAATTGGCTTCATTCATTCGGAAATGGTTTGGATTGGTTTTATGAGGTTTAATTTGCTGAAGCCATTCAGGTTACGAAGCTCGCCAAATAGAGGGGACCCGGAAATTTCGACCCCATGGGGTCCTTCAACGTCCGCTGGCATCGCATAGTACACGGTCCTCTAGCATTTCGCCTCCATCGAAATGCTGCCGCGGCGGCCGGGATCGGACTCGCGTTTTTCGGGTCAGCAGCCGAGCACCATAATGACTGACGCACCGCGGCGGCGATTCGGAAATGATCAAAACAAAAGCTCTAATAGTGGCGTTCACATGAACGAAGGTTCTAACAATAAGTGTCAAAACCGACGTGTTGAGTGCAGCAGTGAACACGTTAACAAATGCCTAAAGGTAGGCTGGTATGAAAAGAAAGTCTATTCAGGAGCAACCTGTCATTCTCGGCTTGTGTCAGTAATTATGAGAATTGCGCTAGTTATTTACCTAGTTATCTAAATTTACTGATGAAGTGACCTTTCAATTAGAACAGCGTTGTGCTTACGCTCATAGGCGAGAGTGCAGCAGTTTTTAGTTTTAGAGAGAAGAAAAAAGTGTTTAGAGAGAAGAAAAAGTCGTTCTCTGAAACCACACAGCACAAGGAAATCTGGTGCTTTTTTTTAGCACAAAGCCGAAACATAGTGTGTGAGATGTGCAGGAAGTTCACTGCAAACACAACATCCACTACTCTCTTAACGCGAATAAGCTTATGTGGGAGCAGAGAGAGAGAGAGTAAGCTGCCCTCTATCACACTCTCTTTTAGGGGCAGGGTATGCCGCCCAAGTGCTGGGGTAGGAAGGATATCGATCACTTAATATGCGGATTGATTGCTCATGGAGACGCAGGCTTATTCACACCGTAAATTAGAGTAAATGGGTGCGCTTAGCAATGGAAACTGGCTTTTAAAAGTGGCACCGGAGATACGGAGGTCGGCAAATAAAGGAGGTTGAAACCTCAGTCAAAATATTCTTCCAAAACAATCGCATGTTTTGAAGAGGGAATCTGTTTTTGTTGTCAACCGTAAGTGTACCTTTTTTGTTCTCATTTTTTTTTTGAGGGGGGGGGGGAATTTAATCTACCCAAGGACTTGGGCAGCATGTCCTGCCCCTAAAAGGGAGTGCGCTAGGGGAAAGCTTACTCCCTTCTATACTCCCACATAGGCTTATTCGTGTTTGGAGTGTAGGGACTGTTGCTATGCGTACGGCACCCAATTCTAACCGTTCGCGCTATTTTACCACGTCATGCGCTTCCTTTGCTCTGTCGCTCACAAAAACGACGGCCGCTTAGTTGGTGATGGTACCGTTTATCCTGCGCCCAACGACGACGCAAAAGAAAACAAAAAGAAAGGTACAATAGCGCGTACGCTTTGAATTTAGTGCCACACACCTGGCAACACCTCACCAGCGGACCATTATGCTCGCACTGACCAGCCTGAGCACCTCACGCGTTGTGTTTAGATTTTATGTGGAGCGAAACACTCATTTCTATGCGCTGTAAGCCTTTAGGGAATGGGTGATTCGTTTTAAAAACTAATGATACCGTCCCATCCCTGCTACGGACTCCCCTTTGACCTAATCATAAGTATGTGCGGATTAAAAAAGATAATTACGTCGCTTACTGTTCACTGCGGAGCTAATTAACACATACCGCGGAGCGTATTTATGGGTCACTCTTGGAAGGGCCGGTTGGAAGTTTCTCGGACACAGAAAATCGAAGCTCTCAGACAATTTTCATCCAGAAATTGGGTTGAACGTTTTTTTCAAGCCCCGCCGCGGTGGCTGAGTGGTTAGGGCGCTCGACTACTGATCCGGAGTTCCCGGGTTCGAACCCGAACGCGGCGGCTGCGTTTTTATGGAGGAAAAACGCTAAGGCGCCCGTGTGCTGTGCGATGTCAGTGCATGTTAAAGATCCCCAGGTGGTCGAAATTATTCCGGAGCCCTCCACTACGGCACCTCTCTCTTCCTTTCTTCTTTCACTCCCTCCTTTCCCCTTCCCTTACGGCGTGGTTCAGGTGTCCAACGATAATATGAGACAGATACTGCGCCATTTCCTTTCCCCAAAAAACAATTATTATTATTTTTTTTCAATGGAAAGTTTCTCTCTTGAGGAAGAAGGCGACCCCTTTCCATTAAACCACCTCAATACGACCACCTGAAACTCGAAATTTCATCTCATATCTCTCAATAACTGTGGAAACGCTGTTTTATACTATGTCCGGGACCGCAATACTTTTACGGTAGGCGGGAAAATTTTGAAAATTGCATTTTGGGGAAACGAAATTTAATGGCGCCGTATCTCACATCTCGGCAGACTCCAGAACCCCGCCGTAAGGGAAGGGATAAATGAGGGTGTGAAGGAAGAAAGGAAAAAAGAGGTATCATAGTGGAGGGCTCCGGAATAATTTCGACCACATTTTAATTTGCATTGACATCGTACAGCACATCGGCGCCTTAGCGTTTCGCCACCACCGCCCGACCGCGAGCGCTGCCGCCGCGGTCGGGTGAACCACTGAGCCACCGCGGCGGGTGAACTAACTGGAGGCTAGCTCACGACTAGTATTCCAACTAAGAGTTCCAGTGTTCCATGCGGGCCTTTGTCGATTCAGAAGCTCGAAGGCGCGTCTCCGTTTCATTTCGCAATGCGCAGCGTGCGTCGATATCGAACGCCCTCGATGGCATCCTAATGTTTTTGCAGTCACAGCACGTAAGCATACTTAAGTGCCATCTGGCCTTTTGAAGTGAAAACCTTCACTACGCTAGGTAAAGCAGTCGTCGCGCATGCCGGAGAATGACCTTGAACGACCCTTAGCCCAACTACGTTAGCCGTGTATGTCTGTATGGGGTGCAGTTATGGTGTCGAATTCTTGACCCAAGAAGTTTAGTGGACCTTTCACCTCTGGCCTTTGACATTGGGTAACCTTTGACCTTAACAACATCCACTGGAGTGATCTGAAGCCACGTGATGACATCCGATGGAGGTGTCGTAAGCAAGACCTACTAACTTGACCTACTGACCAAGACAGTACGAGCAAGACCAGTAGGTCTGGGCTGTAAGACCATGTGATACACGTCATAGCCACGTGGCCGTGTGCGTATATATAAAGAACGGCTGTCTCGGTCGTGTAGCGGAGCTGCCATGAACAAGCCTCAGACGCGTAGCCAGCGTGCTTGCTTTACCCTTAATTACGGGATTAGCCAAGTTGGTTGGTTGGCTGGCCTCAAATAAAGCTGGCACCTACCCACTACGTGGGAGTGGCCAAGACAGCCGGATAATTGCTGGAAACAAGAACGTTTTGATGGCCAAGATAAGCCAGTGCCAATTTTTTTTCTTTCACTCCCCCAATCATTCATTCCTTCACAGCGTGGCTGCAGTATCCACCAAGAAGTGAGGCAGCTATTAACCTGTGCCATTTCTTTTCCACGAAAACCCCTTTCCTTTCAAAGATATGCCATGAAGTGTCTCTGCGGCCTCAAAGGCGCGTGGCCAATGGCGGCTCTTTCTCAATGCCTTTCACATGGTCCTCATGGGTTGAAGACAGTGGTCAAAGGCAGTGCAGAAAAAAAGTTCAAGGCCGCAAATGAAGTTTTAGTAGGCGATATTTATTTTATATATATTTTGTCGCGAAGAACTCTTAGCGTAGAGGATCCAGCCTTTCCCACGAGATATCCGCGTGACGAGACGGACGCAGCGATAGCATAGACTGCGGCTGTGTCCACGATGCACCATTGCATGGGGCCTGATATGATACCCTGTATGGCGCCTGGTGCGGGGCCTGGCATGGCGGCCTGGAATGACACCGCTCGTGTGCTTCAAGGTGTACCGAGGCACTGCTGGGAAAGCCGTCCACGTAGTCACTGGCCAACTACATCCATAGGATTCCCTACTTGGTTCCAAGGGCGGCCGGACATCGTGCTGACATAAGGAAGGCCACGATCGGCGTGGACAGCCGCTGGGCTATAAGGCCAGCCGCGTGCCGGCCATGTAGCACGTAGCCGCGATCACCACCAGCACGGCTACAGCATGACAGGCCCACCATATGCTTGTAAAGTCTCGCTTGACCGATTATAAGACGCCGTCCGATGTAGCACGTAGACGCGAACACCACCTGGACGGCGACAGAAAGACAGGCCCACCATATGCTTGTAAAGTGTCGCTTGACCGATGGGAAGACGCCGTCCGATGCAGCACATAGCAGCGATCACCACCAGGACGGCTACAGCAAGACAGGCCCACTAAATGCTTATAAAGTCTCGCTTGACCGATGGCAAGACGCCGTCCGATGTACCACGTAGCCGCGATCACCACCAGGACAGCTACAGCATGACAGGACCACCATATGCTTGTAAAGTCTCGCTTGACTGATGGGAAGACGCCGTCCGATGTAGCACGTAGACGCAATCACCACCGGGACGGCTACAGCAAGACAGGCCCACCATATGCTTATAAAGTCTCGCTTGACCTATGGGAAGACGCCGTCTGATGCAGCACGTAGCAGCGATCACCACCAGGACGGCTACAGCATGACAGGCCCACCATATGCTTGCAAAGTCTCGCTTGACCGAGGCGAAGACGCCGTCCAATGTAGCACGAAGCCGCGATCACCACCACGACGGCTACAGCAAGACAGGCCCACCATACGCTTCCAAAGTCTCGCTTGACCGATGGGAAGACGCCGTCCGATGCAGCAGGTAGCAGCGATCACCACCAGGACAGCTACAGCAAGACAGGCCCACCATATGCTTGTAAAGTCTCGCTTGACCGATGGGAAGACGCCGTCCGATGTAGCACGTAGACGCGATCACCACCAGGACGGCGACAGCAAGACAGGCCCACCATATGCTTGTAAAGTCTCGCTTGACCGATGGGAAGACGCCGTCCGATGCAGCAGGTAGCAGCGATCACCACCAGGACGGCGACAGCAAGAGAGGCCCACCATATGCTTGTAAAGTCTCGCTTGACCGATGGGAAGACGCCATCCGATGTAGCACGTAGACGTGATCACCACCAGCACCGCGACAGCATGACAGGCCCACCATATGCTTGTAAGCTCTCGCTTGACCGATGGGAAGACGCCGTCCGATGCAGCACGTAGCAGCGATCACCACCAGGACTGCTACAGCAAGACAGGACCACCATATGCTTATAAAGTCTCGCTGGACCGATGGGAAGACGCCGTCCGATGCAGCACGTAGCAGCGATCACCACCAGGACGGCTACAGCATGACAGGCCCACCATATGCTTGTAAAGTCTCGCTTGACCGATGGGCAGACGCCGTTCGATGTAGCACGTAGACGCGATCACCACCAGGACTGCTACAGCAAGACAGGACCACTATATGCTTATAAAGTCTCGCTGGACCCATGGGAAGACGCCGTCCGATGCAGCACGTAGCAGCGATCACCACCAGGACGGCTACAGCATGACAGGCCCACCATATGCTTGCAAAGTCTCGCTTGACCGAGGCGAAGACGCCGTCCAATGTAGCACGAAGCCGCGATCACCACCACGACGGCTACAGCAAGACAGGCCCACCATACGCTTCCAAAGTCTCGCTTGACCGATGGGAAGACGCCGTCCGATGCAGCAGGTAGCAGCGATCACCACCAGGACGGCTACAGCAAGACAGGCCCACCATATGCTTGTAAAGTCTCGCTTGACCGATGGGAAGACGCCGTCCGATGTAGCACGTAGACGCGGTCACCACCAGGACGGCTACAGCAAGACAGGCCCACCATATGCTTGTAAAGTCTCGCTTGACCGATGGGAAGACGCCGTCCGATGTAGCACGTAGACGCGATCACCACCAGGACGGCGACAGCAAGACAGGCCCACCATATGCTTGTAAAGTCTCGCTTGACCGATGGGAAGACGCCGTCCGATGCAGCAGGTAGCAGCGATCACCACCAGGACGGCGACAGCAAGACAGGCCCACCATATGCTTGTAAAGTCTCGCTTGACCGATGGGAAGACGCCATCCGATGTATCACGTAGACGTGATCACCACCAGCACGGCGACAGCATGACAGGCCCACCATATGCTTGTAAGCTCTCGCTTGACCGATGGGAAGACGCCGTCCGATGCAGCACGTAGCAGCGATCACCACCAGGACTGCTACAGCAAGACAGGACCACCATATGCTTATAAAGTCTCGCTGGACCGATGGGAAGACGCCGTCCGATGCAGCACGTATCAGCGATCACCACCAGGACGGCTACAGCATGACAGGCCCACCATATGCTTGTAAAGTCTCGCTTGACCGATGGGAAGACGCCGTTCGATGTAGCACGTAGACGCGATCACCACCAGGACGGCTACAGCAAGACAGGCCCACCATATGCTTATAAAGTCTCGCTTGACCTATGGGAAGACGCCGTCTGATGCAGCACGTAGCAGCGATCACCACCAGGACGGCTACAGCATGACAGGCCCACCATATGCTTGTAAAGTCTCGCTTGACCGATGGGAAGACGCCGTCCGATGTAGCACGTAGACGCGATCACCACCAGGACGGCGACAGCAAGACAGGCCCACCATATGCTTGTAAAGTCTCGCTTGACCGATGGGAAGACGCCGTCCGATGCAGCAGGTAGCAGCGATCACCACCAGGACGGCGACAGCAAGACAGGCCCACCATATGCTTGTAAAGTCTCGCTTGACCGATGGGAAGACGCCGTTCGATGCAGCACGTAGCAGCGATCACCACCAGGACGGCTACAGCAAGACAGGCCCACCATATGCTTGTAAAGTCTCGCTTGACCGATGGGAAGACGCCGTCCGATGCAGCAGGTAGCAGCGATCACCACCAGGACGGCTACAGCAAGACAGGCCCACCATATGCTTGTAAAGTCTCGCTTGACCGATGGGAAGACGCCGTCCGATGTAGCACGCAGACGCGGTCACCACCAGGACGGCTACAGCAAGACAGGCCCACCATACACTTACAAAGTCTCGCTTGTCCGAGGGGAAGACGCCGTCCGATGTAGCACGTAGCCGCGATCACCACCAGGACGGCTACAGCAAGACAGGCCCACCATATGCTTGCGAAGTCTCGCTTGACCGAGGGGAAGAGGCCCTCCGATGTAGCACGTAGCCGCGAACACCACCAGGACGTCTACAGCATGACAGGCCCACGATATGCTTGTAAAGTCTCGCTTGACCGATGGGAAGACGCCGTCCGATGTAGCATGTAGACGCGATCACCACCAGGACGGCGACAGCAAGAGAGGCCCACCATATGCTTCTAAAGTTTCGCTTGACCGAGGAGAAGACGCAGTCCGATGCAGCACGTAGCAGCGATCACCACCAGGACGGCTACAGCAAGACAGGCCCACCATATGCTTGTAATGTCTCGCTTGACCGATGGGAAGACGCCGTCCGATGTAGCACGTAGACGCGATCACCACCAGGACGGCGACAGCAAGACAGGCCCACCATATGCTTGTAGAGTCTCGCTTGACCGATGGGAAGACGCCGTCCGATGCAGCACGTAGCCGCGATCACCATCAGGACGGCGACAGCAAGACAGGCCCACCATGTGCTTATAAAGTCTCGCTTGACCGATGGGAAGATGCCGTCCCATGTAACACGTAGCCGCGATCACCACCAGGACGGCGACAGCAAGACAGGCCCACCATATGCTTGCAAAGTCTCGCTTGACCGATGGGAAGACGCCGTCCGATGTAGCACGTAGACGCGATCACCACCAGGACGGCGACAGCAAGACAGGCCCACCATATGCTTGTAAAGTCTCGCTTGACCGGTGGGAAGACGCCGTCCGATGTAGCACTTAACAAGGTGATGGTTCGGGCTAGTGGGTATGCGTTATGATCCATAGCGCAGCAACAAAACAGGGGACGAACACAAGCGCTAACTTCCACTACAGCTTTATTTGGTGCACACAGAATTTATACAAGTAAAGAATGATACCAGTCAGATTAGACAAGATACTTTGTGAGCAAAGCTTAAAAATCGCATGCAATACATTTCATCGGTTGGCATACTGCTCGGAGGCCCACCATGTTCTTGTAAAGTCTCGCTTGACCGAGGGGAAGACGCCGTCCGACGTAGCACGTAGCCGCGATCACCACCAGGACGGCGACAGCAAGACAGGCCCACCATATGCTTACAAATTCTCGCTTGACCGATGGGGGGACGCCGTCCGATGTAGCACGTAGCCGCGATCACCACTAGGACGGCGACAGCAACGCAGGCCCGCCACATGCTTTCAGTCTCGCTAGATCTATTGCAAGACGCCGCCTGATTTCGCATGAAGCCAAGACGGCGACTGCAAGGCTGTCCCGGGGCATGACCACCCCGTCCCGCTTTATTGATGGGAAGACGCCGCCTGATTTCGCATGAAGCCAAGACGGCGACTGAAAGGCTGGCCCGTGGCATGACCACCGCGTCCCGCATGATTGATGGGAAGACGCCGTCCGTTGTAGAACGAAGCCACGATCACCACCAAGTCGGCGACAGCAACGCAGGCCCGCCACATGCTCCCCGAGTCCTGCTTGACTAATGGGAAGTAGCCGTCCGATGTCGCATGAAGCCAAGACGGCGACAGCAAATCTGGGCTGTGGCATGACCACCGCGTCCCGCTTGATTGAAGGGAAGACGCCGTCCGTTGCAGAACGTAGCCCCGATCACCACCAGGACGGCGACAGCAAGGCAGGCCCGCGATATGCTCACCGCGTCCAGCTTGACCGATGGGAAGACGCCGTCCGGCGCTGAAGGCTGCGGCGTGTAGGTCTCGTCTCCGCTGCGCAGCGGATCTCGCCGCAGCTTCGTTTCGAGAGCGGACGACTCCAGCACACCTTCGTCCGTCGCCACTGGGAGGTTGTCTGCCAGCGATCGACTGCTGCTGACCTCGGTAGGTGGCGGCATTAGCGTCGAGATATCCATGGACACGTTCGACAGACGTCTTTCCAGAGCAGCCCTCAGCCTCTTCTCTGGCCGCGACTTGCGTGTCTTATGCGCGTGCATTGGCAAGCGTTTGCGCTGTCTGCATCCGCGACCAAAAATTAGTGCGCTGTTTTGGGGGTGAGCGGAACACCGTTATTTCTTTGATTGCAGGCTTAGTACATGGCACATTTATCATGAGCTTGAATAAATGCACAGGTACTGCGGCCGACATGCTGTCGCTCCGTCGTGCCTTTGAACACTCGACGTCGAACATGCGCGGAGTAACAGGCCTCCGTTTATTTTCCCTTCCGGACTACTTCCATACCTTTCATAGCGTTGCACTATATGTATGGAATTTGGTATACATATTTAGAAAATGAAAATTGGTTTTTGATTAAAGGAAATGGCGAAGTAATTCTCTCGCATTTCCGTGCACGCCCGATGCGCGAAGTAAGAGAAGGGATAAAAGAGGTGGTGAAAGAAGAAAGAGAGAAAGACGTGCCGTAGTGGAGGGTTCCGGAATAATTTCGACCCGCCGTGGTGGGTTAGCGGTTAGAGCGCTCGGCTATTGAACGAGAGTACCCAGGTTCGAACCTTATTGCGGTGGTAGCTTTTCGATGGAGGCGAAAAGCAAAAGGCGCCCGTGTGCTATGCGATGTCAGTGCACGTTACAGATCCCCATGTAGTCGAAATTATTCCGAAGCACTCCACTACGGGACCTCTTTCTTCCTTTCTTCTTTCAATCTCTCCTTGATTCTTTCCTTTACGGCGCGGTTCGCGTGTCCACTGAGATATGTGAGACAGTTACTGCGCCATTTCCTTTCCTCAAAAACCCAATTTCATTTCATCTTCAACGTGCATTGACAACGCACTGCATACAGGCGCCTTTTGCTTTACGTCTTCATCGAAACACGGCCGCCGCGGTTGGTTTCGAACCCGTGTACACCAGCCTATTCGCCGAGCTTCCCAACCACTGAGCCATCGCGGATAATTTAGTGTTACTGCTTTACGTGCGATGAAAGCAGTCATTCTTCTGTCGCACGCCATTCCCATTTAAAAAGAAAATTTTACGCGATAGCGTATCCAGCTTTCTCGGTCGAAAACAATTCGCTGCTGTTTAACTACTACTTAACCTGGTTAGACAGCAAAAGCTGTGGTGTAGCGGGCAAGTCGACGCGGCTTGGCGTCCGCAACGTTTAGTGCGTTCCGCACACAGGATAGACAACGCGCCCACCCTGCCACCCTGGCAGGACGTGGGATACCATCGCAAAGCGTCTCAAGGTTTCTGATGTCTGTGATTGAGTGTGTTTGAAAGCACGGTTAGCAGCACGCTTCGAAATTCGTGCGTGTGTGGCCGTTTACCAAAATCAGGTTTACGTAAATAGTGACACAATGCACGTGTGTTTAGGATGCGATACCTGGCTGGATTCAAATGGAAACGTGTTCATTGAGTCTAATAATAATTCGTTTTGGGGGAAACAAATGGCGCAGTATCTGTCTCATATAACGTCGGACGCCTGAACCGCGCCGTAAGGTAAGGGATAAAGGAGGGGGTGTAAGAAGAACGGAAGAAAGAGGTGCCGTAGTGGAGGGCTCCGGAATAATTTCGACCACCTGGGCATCTTTAACGTGCGTAGACATCGCACAGCACACGGACGCCCTAGCGTTTGGCCTCCATAAAAACGCACCCGCCGCGGTCGGGTTCGAACCCGGAGCTCCGGATCAGTAGCCGAGCGCCCTAACCACTGAGCCACCGCGGCGGGCGCATCAGCAAAATAGACAAACAGGTTTTTCTAGAAAGTTATTACCGATCATCACCAACTGACAGAACCTATATGGCCAAACAAATTAACCCCCGGCCCTCAGTCCCCAGCGCCTATGAAGCAAGTGACCAAGGCGGCGCTCAGACCCGTGTCGCAGCGGAGGGTGCTAAGAATCGCTGGCTCCGGACAGGCCGCCGCTGGAATCTGAACTTGGTAACGTTTAGCGCTAGAAGCTTATCCAGTGAGGCTAGACTATAGCAGTGCTATTCGAGGAGCTAGAAGGTATTAAATGGGATATAATAGGGCTCCATTAGGTTAGGAGGACAGATTAGTTGTATACAGTGCTAAAGGGTGAACACGTACTGTGCTATCGTCCGTTAGCGGAGAGACGAGAAGTAGGTGTGGGATTCCTCACCAATCAGGATGTGGCTGGAAACATAGAGGAATTTTGTAGGGTTAATGAGAGGGTGGCAGTTATCGCGATTAGGCTTGATAAGCGATACAGACTTAGGAGGTTGTAAAAGAACAGCTGGAGTGGAAGTCGCATTTAACCCGGTGGCGGCCATCTTGCGGGGGCAAGAAACCGCCTGCCCAGCGATTAGAAGCGCTGTTCGGCGACGTTGCGAGTGGTTTTTTAATTATTTAACGGATCTTAAAGTTCTTACGCAACACTGTGGGCTATGACGCGAGCTATATTGGAGGTCTCCGGATCGATTTTGACCACCTGGATTTCTTACTCTGGGAGATACCAGGGTACTGGGGCGTCTTTTTTTCATTTTGGCGGCACCAGTTTGCAGCTGCCGCTGCCGGGTTCGAGACCATGACCTGGTGGTCAGCAGGCGAACGCCTTTGTCAAGACCCGATTATGTTGGCTTAAAGTAGAAAAGTATTGGCACAGTAATTTGAGTTTATTCATCTTCTTTAATGCACTCTCTTGAAAGGTAGAAATTGAACCGTCATGTATGTTGAAAAGGCAAAATGAGAACCATACCTTGCAGTGCTTCAGAGGATAAAAACGCATGCCTACTGCAGCAAATAATAAACCTGACTGTCGCTCTGATATAGGCAACTTTGTTGAGCTTAAAAACAAGGAATGCTCTTGTGCTCACAGTGTGAGTGCCCCGCTAACACAATTAAACAGCAAATAATCGAAGGACCAACATGGGGTTATACAACACTGTTAGAAACATGAATACGAGGATGGAATCGGTTTTATTTTGTCAAACAGATACCGTTTGTTGGCTGATAATCTATTGACTGCAGAAATGACGAAGACAAGCTTTGTCAGAAGTAGAACCGGCTTAATCCACAGGCTTAAATTGCAGTTTGCCTGGCGGGTGATCACTTGAAGAGCGCCGTGACCCTGCGGGCGAGGAAAACAAAAAGAATAAATATTTACTGTCTCGTCGGAGCACCCGCGATAGAGTAGCCGGGGCGAGGCAATTTATCTTACTTAAAACGTCTCAAATTATTTTTGCCCTCTCTCATCAGAGCTCGGAACTAATGCAATATCCTTGTATTTGATACGCCGAAGGAACCAAATACCCCATGTTCAAGATTATAAAAAGAATCGAATAAATTCTGAGTTTATCGAATCCTTTTCAAATAATTGATATGAAGTTCAAATAAGGCAAGCCGTACATTTCTTCGTCGACTGTTTGGAGAAAAGGGCCCACTCCGACTGCGCACAGTACAGTGCCGTCATCTTTCTGCGCGGGAGGGAGGGTTGGGTGTCGCGACATGATCCATTTGATTCGCGGTATTCGTAATGCTCATACATGGCCTCCGAGACTGGGCCACGCAGCAAGGCTCAGGCAGGTTTAGCAAACAAAGCTTTGATGCCCGATCTCGGAGGTTATCTTCAGAAATGGCGCTCCATCTGGGGACCAAGAATCGGCGCTGATCGACTGCAACTTGTGACTCCCATTACTCGACGACATCGATGCGAGCGTTGCCTTCTGTGTGTGCTGGTAAGCATTAGGCTGAAGCGGCTGCCACCTGCCCGGTGCTGCCACCTATGCCGGACGCATTTTGGCAAACAGGCATAAAATAGACGACCAGTAGCACTACACAGATACACTACATTTCGGCTTGACCGCTCACGAAGCTGATTGCGAATACTTTAAGAAATAAAAACACAACGCAGCAGGTGGAACAGGTTCATAGTGCCGTGACAACTGTAGATGCACCCCCTTAGCCAAAATAGAGCCCAAGGGGTTTACTCCTAAGCCGTTTGGTGGGGCTCTTTTAGCATTCATGTACTTGTAGAGAAGTGAGTAGACGAATTCCCCTCACCTTCAAAATATTTAGAACGCAGGCGATGAATAACGCGCTACACAGCATGGCTCAAAACCAAACTTCTTGGGCTTCAAAATTTTCGCGAAAGGTGCACGTATACACTGTCCGCGAAGCCTCTGTTCAAATGATTTTTTTTTTCGGTATATTGACAACGTGAACACATGAGCCACAAGCTGCCCTATCCAGACCCTGCCCGATGGCGTGCCATATTGAAGGCAAATATTACTGAAGATCTGAAAAATTAAGTCCTAGTCCACCACGCGCTTACACACGCACACGCGCGCACACACAACACACACACACAACACACACACACAGCATTAACCATACCCCATTGTCTCACTGTCGCCGACGGAAAAGAGGGCATCCCACTGATCTGTCCCAGTGTTGGAGGACAGTTGCATCTCGCTTCCACAGGTGAAACAAATATTTGTTTTTATGAATGAAAGGGCGCATGAAGCAGATAATGGGCTTCCCCCTTTTTGCCTGGGCCAATTGGTTATTACTCTTGCACGGAAATCCCGTTCATCGAGAGAAATCTGTCTTCGCATGCTTTCGCGACGGAATTGACAGGGCCCAGACAAATGAGAAGCGTACTGTGGGAGCGAGACACACTAAGCGCCTCTCCCCGAGCACCTCTCTCTGTATATACAGCTTAATGCTTTTCACCGCCACAAAATTCTCCAGAACGCACGACAAACGACTTTGGCTAATAGCTGCCATATCCGTTACCTATCACCTGCTTTCATTAGTACACATCGCAGCACGTGAGTCGCTACTTGTGTATGTATTTTGCATTTGCCTGCTTCCCTGCAATGTGGAGCCCAGGGGCACGTCGTCACAATTTCTTACTTTTTTTCTCTCGGCCCTCACCAAGTATACATGGGGAAAATATATTGAATTGAATTGAGTTTTCATCTCCACAAGTGTGGTCTCCAGCTAGCGTCTGATCGTAAAGCTATCAGCTGCGGTTTCCGATGGCGCGTCCACTTTTGTCCCCAACAGAATTTTGCGCACGGAAAGTGTACGAAACCTACGCTACGCATCTTTGGATACGATGGCCTGATTAATTACACATGACGTTACGCAAGAGATTTTGTGATGGGCGTTAACCTGCCGCATTTTTCACTTTACGGCAGGCTGTGTAACCGTGAGTTCGTTGTGGTTAGAAAAGGAGGCTTTTCTGCATTACTTGCATACAGAAGCATCGGCAGTGCATGAAGGCAAGTATTCTCGAACCTGGTATGGTTCATAGCGCACTTGTTCCTTCCAACGCGTTCGTATACTGCATCATGAGCCGGCTTCTTGTGCGGATGAGCACAGACAACGTAGCCAACACAAGCAGCAATTGCCTAACCCAGATTCGTCGACAGTAGCCACGACCTGTTTATGACATACCTCGTCTCCGTTTGAAGCCCTCGCTGGTTACGCGCCGCGGATGAAGACGCTCCGGCGGTGACGGGGGCGTCACCCTGGCCACGGGTTGCCTCCGGGACCACGGGCTGCCAAGGCTTGCGATGGATGAAGTCACGGATGCTGCGACGACGGGACTGGGGGTACCTCTGGGACGTCATGATGCCCCGGCCACACCAAAAGGCTTCCAAGTCCGAGTCGGCTGATCCCGTTGTGGGTCCGCTGTGCGAAGCGTTCGGCGCCTCGCCGCCCAGCGCGACGTTGCCGAATCCGATCGTGTGGGCGGTGCGCTTGGGCATGGCTCTCGCTGCTTTGCACGAACCCATGTCTGCTGGCTCGCAAGAAGTGCCTCTGAAGACTCTGCTGCTCTTGCCCTCACTCGTACGGTTAACGGCCAGTGCCGGCGCACCTGCTGCTGTTGCTGCTGCTGCTGCTGCTGCTGCTGCCTCGTGTGCCACGTACGGAATGCAGCGCGTGGCGCCAGCGCTCTCGCGATCACCTTCTTTTCTTCGGCATGAATGAAAAATACTCCTGGTGACAAAATTAAGCAATCACAGTGAGCTTGAAAGAACAAGGTTTAAAAATAATACCCTTTGTGAGCACAAATCTACAAAGACCAGGTAGAAGGCAGTCCACTGAAATGAAACCGAAACCAAAAACTATAATACAAATCCCTTTACCTAAAGGTTCAGAATATTATCCGTGCTGGCAAGGGCCAGACGAATCAGTCAGTAAAGGGTGGTTCTTTTCTTCTTTTCTTGTCGTACGAAGAGGTTGTTCCTGCGTTCTTCTTTTTTCCAACGAAGTACTGAGCCAGTAGGAAGACAGGGACTCTTGTCGAGTACTGATATAGGTTTTATCTACACAGACGACTATTTACAAGGAGCATGTACATGACAGCATGATGTCTGACCAGCCGCCCCGTGGACCCACTCCACGGCTACTCGAGAGCACGGTCTGCGTGCCTGGCTCCGGTCGAGACCAAAATCTCTGTATCGCGATGGCGGCAGAGTATCGCGCGCCCCCGCTCTCTCTCCCCACGCGAAAAGAAAAAAAAAGCAAGAAGTTGAATTATTCTTAAGCCGCGAGCAGGAGGAGCCTCGTCACTACATGTGTTTTTGCTCTCTCCCTAAAGCCCCGGCCTTGGCGCCATACGCAGCTTGCAAACGCGGCGACGAACGCTCTCCCCGCAACAGGGACCGCGACACCCCCCTCGGGGCAGGTAAGATGCCGCTAACCGTTCCCAGATGAGGCTAGCAAATGGGCGCGCAGCCACCGGGCATTGTCCGTACCGCGCCACGCCGTGTGGCGCCGGCCCTGCCAGAAAAGGGGTGCCCTCGATAACCGCAAGCGCGCCCTCCGCGAGTTTAGCCCTTTGAAGAAAGCCGCGAGGCGCACATGCTGCCCTTCCCTCTTCCCACAACAGACCTGTGGGCGATCCGCACTCGGCCACGGAGGATGCTTTCTTCCCGCAGGCCGCGACCGGGCGGAAACGCGACCTTCAACTGATAGGGGAGACCCCTCGTTTACTTTGGTAAAAAAAGAACACGGAAACGAGCTTCCAGTGAAACAGCGAACGCCGTCCAGACTAACGACCGCGATGCTTTCGCCGCGCCGCTCGTAGAGCGGCTTTTCCAGTCGTTATTACGGCGCCGGTTAAAATGGAAAGAGGCGATTGAATGGCGCCAACCTTACACCTCCCTCCCAAGATTCAATAATCACTAAATAGATTCATTGAATTACACAGATAACAAGGTGGGACGCCAACGCCACTTTCCATAACACATTCCTACACAAGGTAGTACAAAATTCCGCTACAAGATAATACAAAAGAAATGACAAACATGTGTACATCAACAAGGCGACAGGCAAAGAGTGTCCAAACCCGTCCCAGGGTTACAGTTCTCACACCGCATTCCGCACACCGTTCGCACGCGCACAGCTGTCAGGTTGATGTCCCGGGACGCACACTGGTCTCAGTTCACACGGCACAGGGACGATGACGCGTGCTTCAGCGTCACCCTGTTTATGCCCCTAGTGAACGCTCCGGGCCTCGAGTCAGTCATTACTCCCAACAACCATTTGGGAGACGCGAGAGTGCGTCTGCATTCGCGTGAATTCTACCGCTGCGATGCTGGATCGTCACATTATAGCGCTGCAGCGCCAAAGCCCAGCGGGTAAGTTTCGTACCTCGGGGTACGCTCCTCGTGAGGTACGACAGCGGATTGTGGTCGGACACAACAGTTACCTGGGCACCGAACACCCACGTCTCAAACTTCTTTAATGCCCAAATGACCCCGAATGCTTCTCTTTCGATCGTGGCCCACCGCATCTGCGTCGGTGTAAAACGATGGCTTGCGAAGGCGATCGGCTGTTCCGAACCGTCATCGGCAGTTTGCGATAAGCAAGCACCTGCAGCCACAGCTGAGGCGTCCGTGTAGAGTAAGTATGGCCTCTGTGGGTCAGGTGTACTCAGCGAAACGGCTGCACAAAGATCTCGCTTGAGTGCCTCGAAGGCGCTATCGGCTTCCGGTGACCACGGCAGTTGGGTCGGTACACTTTTTCCCGTCAGCTGCGTTAGCGGGCGAGCTATCTCAGCGAACTTCGGAATGTAGCTACGGTAGTAGCCGCAGAGACCGAGCGCGCTCCTCAACTCTTTTTTCGTCTTAGGGACCTGGAGCCTCTCGATCGCTTCCAACTTCTGAGGGTCTGGGCCGTGCTTGCCCAAGCCTACAATATGTCCCAAGTACCGGATTGAAGCCTGAGCTAACTGACACTTGTCTACGTTAGCGCGCAATCCTGCGCTCTCCAAAGTAGTGAACACCCCATGCAGATGCTCCACGTGCTGCTCTAATGATTGGCTGAAGACGGCTATATCATCTAAATACGCGCACGCGTACTCCTCATGAGGAGCCAACACGTTGTTCATATCCCTCTGAAAAGTGGCAGCTGCATTTTTCAGGCCGAAGGGCATGACCCTCCATGCGAACTGACCGCAATGCGACACGAAGGCTGTTACAAGTTGTGAGCCCTCGTCTAGGGGAACCTGCCAATAGCCTCGTTTTAGGTCGATGAGTGTAATGAACTTCGCGGCTCCTACACGCAAAATTAGCTCCTGTGGGCATCCCATTGGGTAGGCATCCGTCTCGGTTTCTGCATTGAGCGCCCGGTAATCGATGCACAGACGGACCGACCCATCTTTCTTAGGCGCGCATACGATTGGATGCGCGTATGGACTCTCACACGGGTATATGAGATTCAAGTCTAGCAGCTCCTTAATCTGCTTGGCGACTTCACCTTTCAGAGTCTCAGCGATTCGGTACGGGCGACTGCGTTTCGGCTTGGCGCCCTCCACCAGCTTTATGTGATGCGCGCCCACACGCGCTACGCCTGGTTTCGCTGCGAAGAGTGCTTTGTGCTGGTCGAATACAGCGCGTATTCTAGCAGCCGTCTCTACATCGAGATGTGCTGTCTTTTCCACCCCGAGGGCTACGCATGACACTTCGTCCTCGTTCGCACGGGGGGTATATTCCACCTCCCCGAAATCACTGTCATCATGAAACATGATGCTCACCGATGCTACCCTGCTCACGTAAGGGCGCATCTTGTTAGCGTGAACCAGTCTCTGGCGACCGTCGCGCATTTGCACGTAGTACGAGTGCTCGCGATACTTCCCTGTTACCGTACACGGTCCCAACCACTTTGGGTACAGTTTCCCTGAACGGCTCTCATCGAAGATCAGCACCGTATCGCCCTCTCTGAAATTCTTGATAGAGGAGTGCTTGTTGTACTGAGAAGCGTAGGCTTCTTGTTGCTTTGTGCTCGTCAGCTCTGCGGCATCGGCTGCGAGTTCAAGCTGCACCTTTAACTTTTTCAGATAATCAGCGGGCGAGTCTGCGAGGTCTGCCGGCAGCTCAATATCACCTGCCCAACTGTTCTTTAGTATCGCGAGTGGCCCAACCGGGTCCCTACCGTACAGCATCCGGAAAGGCGACACACCGGTCGTGTCATGGGGCACCCCTCGATATGCCCACAGCAAAAACGGGATGAATCTGTCCCAGTCCCTCGCGTTTCTTTCAATAACGTGAAACAGCATATTTTTGAAGACTCTGTTCCACCTTTCCACCGCTCCGTTACTTTCTGGGTGGTCAGGAGTCGAGAATCGTGGAGAACAACCCAATCTCGCGAGAAATCCTCTCGTCAAGGCGGCGGTGAAGTTGGTCCCGCAGTCGGAACATACCACCTCAGGAACGCCTGTGCGGCTGAAGATTGCTAATAGGGCCTCGCAGGTAGCTTTAGCGGACAAAGATCTCAAGCAGACTACTTCCGGCCAGCGTGTGCACAGGTCAATTACGCAGAGTGCATAGCAATGCCCTCTCGAAGAGGGTGGATCGAGCGGTCCGATCACGTCAACATTCACCCTCTGGAATGGCACTTTCGGCCGCGTGAGTGGTGCTATCGGCACTCGATCAGCTTGTCTCTTGTCCGAGCGGACCTGACAGCTGTGACAACTGCTGCAGTGGTCTCGAATGTGTTTCTCCATGCCTGGCCAGTGGAAAGAATACTTAATGCGCGCTTTAGTTTTGCGGGCACCAAGGTGGCCTCCCCAGTAAGATTCGTGGGCCAGACTAAGCACAGCTTTGCGGCGCGATTCCGGTAGTACCAATTGGTGCACCTGCTCTCCTAGCACGTAGTCTTTGTGATAGAGAAGCCCATCAACTGTAAACATTCCCGCCTTGCCCCTTTTTGCACCTTGCCAGGCCTGACGCAAGGAATCGTCGTTCCGCTGTTCATCACGGAATTTCTGCGCGTCGCTGCTTTGTATCGGCTCAGCTTCGCGCGCCTCGCTCCGCACTGCTACCGCTTCTGACGGAGTTGCTACGTTGCCAGCGGTGCTTTCCGGCTCCGCTCTCTCGGGCGTCTCCGGTCTATCGATTTCGCACCCCTTCAGCTTGTTTTGCTCCGTCACTGCTAGCACCCGGGCCTCGGTGTTGACCTGGCGTGCATCAAGCAGTTGCTCCCATGTGTCACCCGATATTAAACAATTGGTGCACTTCAGCTTGTCTGTAAGAGCGCACATTACTTGTGTCTCTTCCACCACCTCCTGTATGGGTGATTTTTCGCCAATTAATGCTAGAGGCAGCAGTGCTAGTTTAGCACTCACTTTCTCGCCAAACGCTGACACCAGCTCTATGCTACCGTGTGGTGTTACTAGCTCCTCCGGCACACTGCTTTCACGAATAACAGTGATATCGGCGCCGGTGTCGACAATAGCGTCAATTACCTTGCCGCTGCAGTCTAGTTTTACCTCCCTCAAGTTGGTACGCAGAGAGCAGGAGTCATCCAGGGCTACTCTCGCTGCTAGCCTGTCTCCATTCGCGGGTCCTACTGATTTGATTTTAGTCTCCTCGCGAAGAAGTGGGCAGTGCGCAGCGTAATGGGTGGAGTCACCGCACCGAAAGCATTCGCCCCGCGGAGCTGACTTTTGAGCTGCCTTGACTAATTTGCCCTTTCGCGGCTCTTCAACTCGAGGCTTAACGCTCCCTTGTGCATTGAGCGGTTTGTTCAGCTCACCTTTAGCCGCGCCCTTCTGTTCAATTGGCCTAAGGCCGCTGCCCCTCCTTTGTGCGCTACCCTCTCCCGCAGCCTCTTCGAAGGTCTGCAGAAGGCGAGCTAGCTCGTCAGCCTTAAACCATTTTTCGCCTTCTCGAAGCTTAACGTACTTATTGGCTTCTTCATTTAAGCCCGCCTTCAGCTGATCAGCGACGAGAAGCTCCAAAAGGTCTTCAAAAGACTTCGCGCCGCGTGCGTCTACGTAAAAGTTCGCGTAGCTGCGCAGACGCGTCGTGAACGCTTTCCAAGTCTCACTTGCACGTTTGCTAGCTGACTGGAACCGTCTTTGATATTCGGCTGCAGACAGCCTTAGCTCTTCAAGCACAATTTTCTTCAGCACCTCGTAATCACGGTGCTGAGCCGGCGTGAGTCGCGTTGATAGGTACTGCACCCTCTCCGCAACAAATGGGAAAACAATCTGTCCCCAAAACTCTCTCGGCACTCCGTACGCCTCCAGCGAGCTCTCTGTGGATTCGAACCAAATAGGTACTTCCGCACCAATGGGGAATTTCGGAATGGCACCTGTTAACAATTTAGTGTAATTCCTCAATGCCATCCGGCTGCCTAGCGGTTCTCCTTCGCTCGCATCGTCACGTGTGCGCCTTGCGGTGGGACCATGAAGTCGAGCGAGCTCAACTTTGAATTCCAAGGCTTTGCGCCTCTCCTCCGCCATTTTCAGGTTATATTCCATTTCCCTCTCAGAGAGACGTGTGTGGGACCCATCACCGCTGCCCTCGCCACCCCCGCTATCGACCTCCGCGGTGTCAAGTCGGTCGAGGTTTAGCTCAGGAAACTCGTCCGCACTGTCCTCCCCACCTGCGCTGTTTCTGCCTTCAGCGTTTCTATACATTTTGTGAGGGTTCAAGTAGGCAAATCTCGTCTCCATATAAAACCACTGACTCGAGTAACCCTGCGTTCACCCGAACATAAACAAGAGGACTCACTTGGATCCACCGGTGTGAACGTCAGTAGGTCGGAAGTCGCTCGCCGCCAAGTTCGCCGCTTTTCCGCCGCGATGGTGCTGGCTGCCTTCCGGTTGACTTCTTCCCTGTTGCCCGTGTGGTCCTCTTCTGACCGTGGCTGTGGGTTGACGTTCCTCGCCGATTCCGGTGACGACCTTCTCGCAGTTACCCTCAGCAGGTACACCGCCTTTGGTGTCCTACGCTTGGAGGTGCTTGCTATCGTCTTCCACTTGTTGTCTTCCGAGTCTCCTCCGATGCAGTTCTTCGTGCTGTCGACTGCGCCAGTAAAGGGTGGTTATTTTCTTCTTTTCTTGTCGTACGGAGAGGTTGTTCCTCCGTTCTTCTTTTTTCCAACGAAGTACTGAGCCAGTAGGAAGACAGGGACTCTTGTCGAGTACTGATATAGGTTTTATCTACACAGACGACTATTTACAAGGAGTATGTACATGACAGCATGATGTCTGACCAGCCGCCCCGTGGACCCACTCCACGGCTACTCGAGAGCACGGTCTGCGTGCCTGGCTCCGGTCGAGACCAAAATCTCTGTATCGCGATGGCGGCAGAGTATCGCGCGCCCCCGCTCTCTCTCCCCACGCGAAAAGAAAAAAAAAGCAAGAAGTTGAATTATTCTTAAGCCGCGAGCAGGAGGAGCCTCGTCACTACATGTGTTTTTGCTCTCTCCCTAAAGCCCCGGCCTTGGCGCCATACGCAGCTTGCAAACGCGGCGACGAACGCTCTCCCCGCAACAGGGACCGCGACACCCCCCTCGGGGCAGGTAAGATGCCGCTAACCGTTCCCAGATGAGGCTAGCAAATGGGCGCGCAGCCACCGGGCATTGTCCGTACCGCGCCACGCCGTGTGGCGCCGGCCCTGCCAGAAAAGGGGTGCCCTCGATAACCGCAAGCGCGCCCTCCGCGAGTTTAGCCCTTTGAAGAAAGCCGCGAGGCGCACATGCTGCCCTTCTCTCTTCCCACAACAGACCTGTGGGCGATCCGCACTCGGCCACGGAGGATGCTTTCTTCCCGCAGGCCGCGACCGGGCGGAAACGCGACCTTCAACTGATAGGGGAGACCCCTCGTTTACTTTGGTAAAAAAAGAACACGGAAACGAGCTTCCAGTGAAACAGCGAACGCCGTCCAGACTAACGACCGCGATGCTTTCGCCGCGCCGGCCGCTCGTAGAGCGGCTTTTCCAGTCGTTATTACGGCGCCGGTTAAAATGGAAAGAGGCGATTGAATGGCGCCAACCTTACACAGTCCAAATGCGAAAGCGAAGAGAAAGGAGGAATAACAAAATTGAGAAAAGGACTGAGGACGGCGTAATATAATCCGTTTCCATTAAAGGTCGAGGAACAAAAGGCATTTTCATACAGATAGGCAAATGATTAGAGTAAAACAATAATACCTAGAAAATAAAACACAGTGCTTTACAGTTCCCGTGCTCCGGGCAGATTCTAAAGTTTGGGCTTTTACGCTGAATATGATGCCAACACAAGCATCCTTATGGGACAAACTCACGTTCCAGCGATAAGAAGGGTCGGAGTCGTGCCAGTTTACCGCACAGCTAAAATGCATTGCGATGTTGCTACCGGATTGCAATGGTACGGGAAGATTTTACTCTGATCCAACTAGTGCTTGGAAAACAGTGAGCTATGCGTTTGAACCATCCCTCTCGAATGTCGGCTTGTCTTTAGTGCGCGCCGCGAAACGGACCTGGACTGCGCGCGCGTGATAAACAACTGTTCTCTGTGCTGATGGGGATATACGACGCACCTCAGCACACACATGTAGAGCGGATGAAATTTTCTTGACTCACGGATATCAAGTTGATTATTGCTGCTTCATATGGGGGCCTGAAATGAAATGTTCGTTGCGCGCAAACGGTTTCATGTAATATTTTTGTACTTTACCTTCTGCCTTGTCAAAACATACATGACTTCATTCATTTGGAAATGGTTTGGTTTTCTGAGGTTTAATTTGATGAAGCCACTCAGGCTATGAAGCACGCCGTAGAGAAAAGACCCAGAAATTGCGACCACCTGGGGTCCTTCAACGTCCACTGACATAGCACAGCACACGGTCCTCTAGTATTTCGCCTCCATCGAAATGCTACGGCCGCGGCCGGGATCGAACCCGCGTTTTTCGGGTAAGCGGCCGAGCACAATAATGACTGACCCGCCGCGGCGGCGATTCTGAAATGAGGCTGCCAGCATGTTTATGGAGTAAATAAAATTAAAATAAATAAGAAGTCGGCTCCACCCGCACATTTCAGCTTGAAATGAAAATTATAAGTTATGGACTCTGATCCCCTCCCCCTGGGAGCGACTGCCATGTGGAAACGACCTGAGTGACGTCATGACCTGCCGCGCGCATGGTCGCTGCGGATCAGAGCGCACGTCTACTCTGGTTAGGCCGTGGAACATTGTGAGAAAGTCTCCTGGATCTAGGTGAAGCTAAACAGAAAAGGGAAGCACACAGGCATTTGTCTTTGTTGCCTTTGTCCCGTTGTCGTGGGGTGTGGGCTCCAACGTCCCCCCTCCGCTCCCGTAGCCCGACCAACGTACAGCCCACTCCACTGCACACAGTATGCGCGATTTTTTTTCTGATTCTTGGTGAAAGTAAATGGCGCCATAACTGTCTCACATCTTCGTGGACACCTGAACCGCGCCGTAGGATAGTGAGAATGCTGGGAGGAAAAAAGTGGAGAAAGAGATGTCGTTGTGAAGGGAAAGAAATGAAAATTGGTTTTGCGTGAAGGAAATGATGCAGTAACTGTCTCACATATAATAAAAAATAATAATAATAATAATAATAATAATAATAATAATAATAATAATAATAATCTTTATTTGCGCCATTTGATATGACACCGGAGACCGGCAGTAAAAGCTGCCTCATAGGACAGCTTGACAAGACCGCCGGCCCCCCTATACACTTCACAGCAAGGCGTGGCACATTACACACACAACAGCAAGAAACTGCAGGAACTAAGAAACTGTAGATAAATAACTACATAAAAGAAACGCAAGTTTATACACAAGAACGCATTTTTCATTTCATTTCTTTTTTGTATCAACAACCAAGCAAACAAAACAATCAGAAAAGGAGCTAGCAAGAGGTCACCAAGGCAGTTTAAATAACAGCAAGCAGGAATGGAATAGTGATGAGTTAGGTGATGAATAAATTATATTCATTGCTTGTTTGAACAACATTCAAAGAAATAAGTGAATGTAGAATGAGAAACGCGACAAGGAAAACATATAAATGGCAGAGAAACTTTTACTGCGTAATAAAATACTTGCGAAGTTCTTTAAATGTCTTTACAAACTGAATATGTGCACAATGTAATCTGTTTAACAGTCTGGGTAACTTGTTTTGAAAAGCTCATAGGCCAAATGTGGTTTTAAAGGTTCCCACTTTCCAAAGTTCTGTGTGGCGTGTCTGGCGTGTAGCAGTATTTTCTTGTAACCTGGCTAGATGATGTAGACGTGTATCGTTATTTGCCTTTTCATTCTTAAATCCTTACAGAAAACATAATCAAAATATTTAGTAGCAGGGAATATGTTGTATTTGCTGAGCAAGTGATATGTATGTGAATTAAAAGGCAGATTTTCAATTACTCTCAAATATCTTTTCTGTAATTTGTCAAGCTTCTGCAAATTTCCGTAGATTGTTGTAGCCCAAACTAAATAACAATAATTAAGTCGAGATGAAAGCAAGGCATTATAGGTTAGCATACGAACCTTTGTTGGCAGTACAGAACGATTGCGGTATACTAGCCCTATTACTTGAGCTAGCTTGATTAGCATACTGTCTACGTGAGCATTCCATGACATATTTTCCTGGAAAATAACCCCTAACGTCTTATTAGTGGAAGTAATTTATAGAGGAATAGTGTTTAAATAGTCTTTTCTGTAGCTATTCGTTTGTTTTTACTTCGCAAGAAAACAACTTTTGTTTTGCTTGCATTAATTTGTGGGCTATTTTTACCTGTCCACTCATCCAATTTTGCCAACAATACATTTGCAGCATCGACAAGTGCATATCTCGGTTGATTCCGAACCGCGCCGTAACGGAAGTGATAATGGAGGGGGGTGAAAGATGAAAGGAAGAAAGGGGTGCCGAAGTGGAGGGCTGGGGATAATTACTTCCTTTGAAGGTGATGCAAGCCCAACCCGGATTTTTTTTTTGTTTGACCAGCGCTGGGTTGTTAAGCATAAGCAGGTGTAACACGTTTATCACAAGTGCTTTTTGCAGACTTTTCGAGCTACAAACCGTGCAATGTAGGGTACCACATCACAAATGGAGGGAGGCTTTCTCGGTAGTAAATTCTGTGCGTGTTACCGTGATCCTCGGATTGCATTGTGGGACGCCTTCGCATCACGATGACAGCTCTGCTGCATTGTCTTTAAATGCAATATTGCCACCAAGACAGACACAACACCTTGAGAACAGTTTCCAGATTTGGAGGGCTTTGCCTCCATCTGCACGAGAAGATGGAGGTAAATCGTTCCCCCAGCCCGCATATCTCGTCCATGTATCGTCCATATATCGTGCATATATCGTCCCTCCAGCCCGCATTATCTCACAGCACTCATCCTTTTCAAGTTTTCCCGACCTCGTGCCCGAACTACCACATTTGCCGCATCATTTTTGTCCCGTACTGCAGCAGTCTGGAACAACCTACCCAACGACATCGCAGCCATCACGTGCTCAACCTACTTTGCCAATAATGTTACCAATCATGTTTCGTTGTGTTAACACTTGCTCACCAAAATATATGTACCCACCCCTTATGTAATACCCCTCGAGGGTCTTTAAGGAAATGAAATGAGAAGGCGCTTGCAAGTAGCCATAAAATTAGTGGCTGTCGGATGATTATTGAAGCCGTCTGGCCCTCTGATGCAGCCAAAAAATGACGGACACACTTGCGCTCTGAACGTGTTCACCCTAAAAGCGGATCATCCTGTACAAGTGGCAGCCATGCAAGTAAGCCTCTTGATTTGCTTGAAAGCGGTGGTGCGTGCAGGTTCTACACGCTGAAATTCATACCAGGCAGGTGGACGGCGAGGCAGTGCTAAAAAAAATATGTTGCAGAGCATAGGAAACAGTTGAGGTCTGACTAAATAAAGGCTCAAGTTACGTTCGGATTTGTTAAGTCTACATGCTCCTGTTAGGACTCGCTTTTGGAAAACTATTAGAATCCAGGCCGTAGAAGAACGCGAAACTTGCGACTCTCAAAACAGACGCGAAATTACAGCCGCGTTTCAGACGTTATAAAACTGCCGCAGGTTTCACATGGACAGCGTTGGGAGAGCGAGAAGCTCCCATGGGCTGAATACCCCGGATGACCGCCGTCCACTTTACCTGCAGCATTCACACACACACAAGCGCGCACACATCTGTCGAGGGGTCAGTGCACATGTCCGCAAAATTTGTGCGCACACACCAAACTGCAGAAGTTGCTCAGCCTTAAAACTCTACATGTACAAGTCATGTAGCAAGAAATTAACATCAACATGTGCTATAGTACAAAAACATCAAACACTGGAATGCTCTCTTGAACTCCACAAGTGCCTTGGCGGCGACGTTGCAACGATGCACCGCACCTCAATAGAAATCGCCCATGTAGTTTCCACTTGAGCACAGTGCATAGCAGGAGGCCACGGAAAAAAGCCTGTCTTCCACAAGACTCGAATTCGCAGAATGAGTGTCACGGGAGTGTCGGATCAAGGCAAGCCTGTAGGCTATTAAGGCGGCTAGAAGGGCTTTTGTGTCCAGGGGATGCGCGGACCACTCCTGCAGGGCATCGTCAGTCTCGTTGGCTTCGGTGACGAAGTAGTAACGGGCCACTTGCTGCTGGTCTTTAGGGGGCGCGTAGAATAGTTTCCTGAGAACCTCATCTGCAAGCAGCCTCCCTGCACCGCCGTAAATGGCTGGCGGCGGAAGGTCCGGGTGGTACAGAGGGAATACGAAGTACTCTTCGGAGGCTGTAAGTGCGCCATGCACGCCCCATGTGTGGCTCAGCACGGACCTGGGCTTCACGATGTTGCTCAGGTCATGCTGTGGCAGATTGCACTGAACCTTCATCAGTTTCATCCAGCTGTTTAAATAGCTATTCCCGGGGATGGGCTCTGGCAATACGCTGGCAAGATAGTTTTCGATGTCCGTCTGAGAGGTTTCCTTCCTAGCGCTCATGTGGAGAATAGCACCACTGCAGCGCATCACGACACCAAGCAGAACGTCTCGGACATCTCGAATCAGGGTGTCGGCTCCTAGATCTCTGGGAAAAAGGCTAAACCAGCCGACGCCTGCTCTGCTTTCAGCCTCCACTAGGCAGCGGCGGGAGTGCGATGACCAAGGAAGACCGAAGAGTTGAAGTGTGGCGTCAGCGATTTCCCGGTCTGCCATCCAGCCTAGCTCGGTGACTACGCGAATCCCAAGGTTGATGGTCAGCGCTTCCTGCGTCTCGGACTTGAGCCCCAGAAGGTACCCAACAGCCCTGACCAGGCTGGGCATCTCCGCATGTACCTCAAAGTTGGCGGAATAGCGACGAGCCCAGGGGAAGTGCGTGTTGACGAGGATCGCCCAGCGTTCGGTGGGGAAGCCGAGAGTCACGGCGTCACTCAAGTTCTGGATCGACAGCCACAGGATTTTCTGTTTTGGGTCGACAATGGCGGGTGCCAACACTTCTAGAGGCAGCATGTCCATCTCCTGAATTGTAGAGGCCATTTCGGGGGCAAGCAACTCGGAAGCGCCGAAAAGAGCCAGCATGTTCTCGACGTACTTTTGGTAGCGGAGGGACGGCTCGGTTCCTCTCCGTTCGCCGGCGAATGTCCGCATCAACGCTATCCAGGCTCCAAACATGGCGCTGACTCCGATCTTCAATAAAGGGTTCACCGTCCCGCCTTGATAAGGGGCAATATCAAGGGTCACCTGGAACCATAGGTGGATGTTCCAATTTCCGGAGAGGTGAAACGGAATATCCAGCCGGGCTTTGGGGGATGTCATCGGCCATGGGAGGTGGTGTTCGCCCATGAAGGTTTTCAGTTCGTCGAAACCGTTTTTAGAATGTCGCATGCATGAGCTGACCAAAGCGGCTACCTTTTTTTGGGCGCTCGGCCCCGACCTTGTCGGGATGCGGCTACTTCTGTAGAACTGGGGAGCACTCTTAACGGAATTCGATGCACGGCTGTACATTTCGACTTTGGCGAGATCGAGAATGGAGACCATGTGGTGGTGCTGCTTCCAGCCGTCGCACACAAATCTATAGAAATTTTCGCATGGATCTTTAAACCAATTCAGGGTAGATTCTATGCCAGCCCAGTACTTCTGGCACACCGTATTGTCGCAGCCAGGGAAAAGGGGCAGATCCGTGTGGTCGGCTTGGAGACTTGGGGTGGTGGCGCGGATAAAATCGTCGTGCTGGACGCGAATCCACTGAGTAACTTTCATATAGATGACTGCAGATACGACGAAGACAAGCATCGTCGGTAGTAGAGCCACCTTAATCCACAGGCTTAATTTGCAGTTTGCCTGGCGGGTGATCACTTCAAGAGCGCCGTGACCCTGCGCGCGAGGAAAACAAAGAGTAAATTTTTACTGTCACTTCAGAGCACCCGCGATAGAGTACTGCGGACGAGGCACTTTATCTTATTTATTTAAAACATATCAAATTGTATTTGTCCTGTCTCATCAGAGCATGAAAATAATCGAATAATCTGGCATTTGATACGTCGAAGGAACCAAATACCGCATGTTCGAGATTATTGAAATGAATCGAATAAATTCTATGAAGTTCAATTAAGGCAAGCCGTAGATTTCCTCGTCGACTTTTTCGAGAAAAGGGCCAACTCCGACGCCGCAGAGTACAGTGCCGTAATCGTTCTACTCGGAAGGGAGAGTTGAGCGTCGCGACATGATCCATTTGATTCGCAGTATTCGTAACGCTCATACATGGCCTCCGAGACTGGGCCACGCAGCAAGGCTCAGGTAGGTTTAGCAAACAATGCTTTGATGCCCAATCTCGGAGGTTATCGTCAGAAATCGCCCTCCATCTCGGGACCAAGAAACGGCGCTGATCGACCACAACTTGAACTCCCACCACTCGACGAAATCGATGCGAGCGTTGCCTTCTGTGTGTGCTGGTAAGCATTAGGCTGAAACGGCTGCCACCTGCCCGGTGCTGCCACCTCTTCCTACGCCGGACGCATTTTGGAAAACAGGCATAGCATAGACGACCGAGAGCACTATACAGATACACTACAGTTCGGCTTGGCCGCTCACGAAGCTGATTGCGAATACTATGAGCAATAAAAACACAACGCAGTAGGTTCAATAGGTCCATAGTGGCGCGAAAACATTAGATGCACCCTCCTTGCCAAAATAGAGCCCAAGGGGTTAACTTTTAAGCCGTTTAGTGAGGCTCTTTTAGCATTCGCGTACTCTTAGAGAAGTGACTAGACGAATTCCCCTCACCTTCAAAATATTTAGAACGCAGGCGATGAATAACGCGCCACACAGCATGGCTCAAAACCAAACTTCTTGGGCTCCAAAATTTTCGCAAAAGCTGCACGCATACACTGTCCGCGAAGCGTCTCCTCAAATTCTTTCCTTTTTTCTGTGTATTGACGACGTGAACACATGAGCCACAGGATGCGCTAACCAGACCGTGCCTGATAGGCACATTTTACTAAAGATCTGAAAAAAAAAGAGTCCTATAAAACACACACACACACACGCACACGCACACGCGCACACACACACACACACACACACACACACAAACACACACACACACGCACACACACGCGCACGCACGCACGCGCACACACACACATACACGCCGCGTTAACGATACCTCATCGTCTCATTGCCACCGACAGAAAAGAGCTAGGGCATCCCACTGATCAATCCGAGTGTTAGAGGACAGTTGTATCTCATTCTCACAGGTGAAACAGATATGTTTTAATGAATGAACAAAGGGCGCATGAAGGAGATAATGGGCGTCCCCCTTTTTGCTTGGGCCAATCGGTTATTACTCCCGCTCGGGGAAATCCCATACATCGAGAGAAAACTGTCGTCGCACGCTTTCGCGAAACTTGGTGGGCCTCTGTGCATTTCTCGAACAGACGGGCTTGACTTCCCGTCAGTTTTCCGCCAGGTCCGAATGCTCCGCGTGCGCTACGTCGTAGGATTAAAAGCTCAGCACCCCACCCCAGCTGTTGCGTGAAAAATGTGGTGCGCGTGTTTTATATTTTCTTTCTTGACTGGATACGCGCGCATCTTGGACAATTGTATTGTTATCATAGGTAAATAGTGTATTTATCACCTCTCCCTCTATCCTTTCTTACTGTCCCGTCACCTCTTTCATTTGACTTCTTCTGACAGCCTGTTATCGTTTATTTCCGCTGCCCAGCTCAGGTGCCGCCGCGGCAGTGATGGCAGATTCTGGGGTTAGCAAAAATCTTTTACCTTCGTTTTCTTATTATTTTTTAATTAAGCACTACAACTTTCGCGACGACATTGACAGGTTCCAGAGAAATGAGGCATACTATGGGGGCAAGACCAACTAGGTGCCTCTCCCCGAGCACCTCTCTGTGTATATAGCCTAATAAATGCTTTTTACCACCACCTACTATGGGGGACAAAATTCTCCAGGATGCATGACTTTGACTAATAGCTGCCATATTCGTTAGATATCACATGCTGTCATTAGTATACACATCACTGCACGTGAGTCCGACTTTCATCTCCACAAATGTGGTCTCCAGCTATCAGCTTTGGTTTCCGATGACGCGTCCACTTTTGTCCCCAAAATCCGAATAACGCGTTGCAAAACTTTGCGCGCGGAAAGTCTGCGAAAACTACGCTACACAGCTTTGGATACGATACACTGCTTAATTGCACATTACGTTACGTAAGACATTTGGGGATGAGCAGGAACCTGCCGCATTTTGCACATTGCAGCAGGCTGTGTAACCGTGAGTTCGTTGTGGTTAGAAAAGGAGGCTTTTATGCATTACTTGCATACAGCAGCATCAGCAGTGCATGAAGACAAGTATTCTCGAACCTCGTATGGTTCATAGCGCACTTGTTCCTTCCAACACGTTCGTAAACTGCATCTTGAGCCGGCTCCTTGTGCGTATGAGCACAGACCACGTAGCCAACACAAGCAGCAGTTGCCTAACCCAGACTCGTCGACAGTAGCCACGACCTGTTTATGACATACCTCGTCTCCCGTTTGAAGCCCTCGCTGGTTACGCGCCGCGGATGAAGACGCTCTGGCGGCGACGGGGGCGTCACCCTGGCCACGGGTTGCCTCCGGGACCACGGGCTGCGAAGGCTTGCGATGGATGAAGTCGCGGATGCTGCGACGACGGGACTGGGGGTACCTCTGGGACGTCATGATGCCCCGGCCACCCCAAAAGGCTTCCAAGTCCGAGTCGGCTGATCCCGTCGTGGGTCCGGTGTGCGACGCGTTGGGCACCCCGCCGCCCAGCGCGATGTTGCTGAATCCGATCGTGTGGGCGGTGCGCTTGGGCATGGCTCTCGCTGTTTTGCACGAACCCGTGTGTGCAGGTTGACAAGAAGTGCCTCTCAATCCTCTGCTGCTCTTGCCCTCACTCGTACGGTTAACGGCCAGTGCCGGCGCACCTGCTGCTGCTGCTTCTGCTGCCTCGTGTGCCACGTACGGAATGCAGCGCGTGGCGCCAGCGCTCTCGCGATCACCTTTTTTTTTTCTTCGGCATGATTGAAAGCACCCCTGGTGACAAATTCAGCATTCACAGTGACCTTGAAAGAACAAGGTCTAAAAATAATGATCTTTGTAAGCACAAACCTACAAAGACAAGATAGAAGGCAATCCACTGAAATGAAACCGAAACCAAAAACTGTGATACAAATCTCTTTACCTAAAATTTCACAAAATTAGCCTTGCTGGCAAGGGCCAGACGAAACAGAAAAAATTCCAGAACGAAGAGAAAGAAGGAAGCACAATATGGAGAAAACGTATTGAGGACGGTGTAAAATAATCTGTTTCCATTGAAGGTCTAGGAACCAAAGGGATTTTCATACATATAGGCAAACGACTAGAGTAAAACAATAATCTTTAGAAAATAAAACACAGCTCTTTACCGTTCCCTTACTCCGGATAGATTCTAAAGTTTGGGCTTTTACGCTGAATATGATGCCAACATAAGCATCCTAATGTGACAAACTCACGTTCCAGCAATAAGAAGAGTCGGAGTCGGGCCAGTTTATCCGCACAGCTAAAATGCATTGCTATGTTTCTACCGAATTGTAATGGTACAGGAAGAGTTTACTCTGTTCCAGCTAGTGCTTGGAAACCGGGAGCAATCCGTTTGAACCGTTCCTCTCGAATGTCGGCTTGTCTTTACTCCGCGCCACGAAACGGACCCGGGGCCGGATTACGCAACTGTCAATTAGGAAAATTGTCAAAAAGGTGTCCACAAGCCTCGCTCCTATTGGTCGGTCGTGGCCGGCAGCCGCTTTTTTTGCGTCATGGATGGCTGCAGATTACGTCACGGATGTGGCATAATCAGTGACGTAGCACGCCTAATTATACAGGCGGAAAAAGACACTTTTTTGTGGCAGTCTCGATGCGGTCAATTTGACCGTTGCGTTTTTGTGAGAAAATGGCGGCGGTGTACACGGACATACGGCTGAGGCGGCTCCGCTTGCGCGAGCAACGGCGAATGAGGGCGCACGAAGACGCGCTTGACTTGCCGGATGAGCTGTTTCGACGCCTTCTTCGACTGGAGATGCAGACTGTGGAGCGGCTTGCGGCGAAGTCGTGGATGAACTTAGAGCAAATTTGCTTGCGAGCGCGCTGTCGGTGCGGTGGCAGGTGGTGTGTGCCCTGCGGTTCTTTGCTACCGGCGGTGGTGGTGGTGGAATCTTTACTAGACACAAGAGAGTTTAAGACGCGCAGGTCCTTGGGCCTCCGCACGGCCCCACGGCACTCAAACGTTCATGTCCCGGAGGCTCATGACGCTGGCAGCCCGGCCTGTGGCCGGGTCCTCGGAGCGAAGCAGGGTCTCTCAAGCCTCCCAAGTGGTAAGGTGCTCCACGCACCGCGGGGGAGGATCTGCCGGGCAGACGAAAAGGATATGATCGAGAGTGGCTTTGGGGTAGCGGCAGAAGGTACAGGAGGGGTTTATGTGGACTTGGTGATAGCGCGAGCGTATATAAGGGTAGGGTAAGGTGCGTGTTTGGAGCCGCCTCCAAGGTGTCTGGTGATAATTGTCGATGGAGGGATGGGGTGGGAGGTACAGCCTACGCTCGGCTTTGCAGGCCTGCGTCAGTTCACTGAAGGAATGCATGCGCTTCCGTGAGATCCCCAGATCGGAGGCCGCCGGTGCCCGTTTGAGAGAACCTCCGGCTAAAGCGTTGGCAGCTTCGTTTCCGGGATTCCCGGAATGGGCAGGCACCCATATGAGCTCCATGTGGCGGGGCGGGTGTGCGTGTCGGGTCACCTCTGTGCCACATAAATAAAACACGCCTATGCTGGCAAAGCACTTTATTTTTCCCAGCAAATCGCACTTCGTAGTTGTCTTCTGTTTCCTAAGGGAAAAGAAACAGACAACCACACATGGCATACTGCAACACGTCACCTTTTGGCATTTTTGTCATCAATCGTAAGAGCCGGCCAACACAGACTTCAACAAGTTGTCTTCGTAGATTTCAAAGCAAGCGCTTCTTGCAAGTTCGCTCGGTAGACACGTAGCCTTCGCTGCATTCGTCGAAATTATTCTGCGCATTAAGGTCAACCGCCCAGTAGCTTGATTTAAGACGACGCGTAACAAAATATAACACGGCGTCGAATCGGGTGCTTTCGTGCAAAGCGGCTTGACGTTATACCAGTTTTTCCGCCGTCAGCGCTTCCCCGCGGCAGCAAAAATTAACCACCAGCCAATTTAATAACACACCTTCAAACGCTTTTTGTTTTGCTTAATATTTTTCAACTTTAAACACTATGTTTTGGCAAAATAAAGTTTTGGTCATTTTGATTGCTGCATATTTCTTATTTCTTTTTACAAAAATATAGGAGACGGTCCCTCATGCTGAAAAAAAATGCTCTCGGGGCATCGCCCAGCTGTAATTGGCTGATTCATCGTTGCGTTAAGCGGTGACGTCTCATTGTTTCGTCATTTTGACCTCACTCTCAATAACTTTTGACAGAATTCGTGACAGTTGCGTAATACGGCCCCTGGACTACGCGCGCATGATAAACGGCTGTTCTCTGTGCTGAGGGGGATATTCGACGCACCTCAGCACAAACGTGTAGACCAGATGAAATTTTCTTGACTCTCGGATATAAATTGATTATTGCTGCTTCATATGAGGGCCTGAAATGAAATGTTCGGTATTCGCAAACGATTTCATGTAATATTTTTTTTTACTTTACATTCTCCCCTGTCAAAACATACATGGCTTCATTCATTCTGAAATCGTTTGGTTTGGATTTATGAGGTTTAATTTGCTGAAGCCACTCAGGTTACGAAACTCGCCATAGAGAAGGGACCCGGAAATTATGACCACATGGGGTCCCTCAACGTCTGCTGGAATCGCACAGTACACGATCCTCTAGCATTTCGCCTCCATCAAAATGCTGCCGCGGCGGCCGGGATCGAACTCGCGTTTTTCGGGTCAGCAGCAGAGCACCAAAATGACTGAGCCACCGCGGCGGCGATTCGAAAATGATCAAAACAAAAGCTCTAAAGTGGCGTTCACATGAACGAATGTTCTAACAATAAGTGTCAAAACCGACATGTTGAGTTCTGCAGTGAACACGTTAACAAATGTCTAAATTTAGGCTGGTATGAAAAGAAAGTCTATTCAGGAGCAACCTGTCATTCTCGGCTTGTGTCAGTAATTATGAGAATTGCGCTAATTATTTACCTAGTTATTTAAATTTACTGATGAAGTGACCTTTCAATTAGAACAGCGTTGTGCTTACGCTCATAGGCGAGAGTGCAGCAGTATTTAGTTTTAGAGAGAAGAAAAAAGTGTTTAGAGAGAAGAAAAAGTCGTTCTCTGAAACCACACAGCACAAGGAAATCTGGTGCTTTTTTTTAGCACAAAGCCGAAACATAGTGTGTGAGATGTGCAGGAAGCTCACTGCAAACACAACGTCCACTGCTCTCTTAACACGAATAAGCCTATGTGGGAGTAGAGAGAGAGAGAGAGAGTAAGCTGCCCTCTATCACACTCTCTTTTAGGGGCAGGGTATGCCGCCCAAGTCCTGGTGTAGGAAGGATATCGATCAATTAATATGCGGAATGCTTGTTCATGGAGACGCAGGCTTTATCACACCGCAAATTACAGTACATGGATGCGCTTAGCGATGGAAAGAGGCTTTTAAAAGTGGCGCCGGAGATCCTGAGGTAGGCAAATAAAGGAGGTTGAAACCTCAGTCAAAATATTCGTAACTTCCAAAACTATCGCATGTTTTGAAGAGGGAATCTGTTTTTGGTTGTCAACCGTAAGTGTACTTTTTTTTTTTTTTGGGGGGGGGGGGGGGGGGTTGCAATTTAATCTACCCAATGACTTGGAGAGCATGTCCTGCCCCTAAAATGGAGTGCGTTAGGGGAAAGCTTACTCCCTTCTTTACTCCCACATAGGCTTATTCGTGTTTGGAGTGTAGGGACTGTTGCTATCCGTACGGCGCCCAATTCTAACCGTTCGCGCTATTTTACCGCGTCATGCGCTTCCGTTGCTCTGTCGCTCACAAAAACGACGGCCGTTTAGTTGGCGATGATACCGTTTATCCTGCGCCCAACGACGACGCAAAAGAAAGCAAAACGAAAGGTACAATAGCGCGTACGCTTTGAATTCGGTGCCACACACCTGGAAACACCTCACCAGCGGACCATTATGCTTGCACTGTCCTCCCTGAGCACCTCCTGCGCTGTGTTTAGATTTTATGTGGAGCGAAACACTCATTTCTATGCGCTGTAAGCCTTTAGGGAATGGGTGATTCGTTTTAAAAACTAATGAGACAGTCGCATCCCTGCTACGGACTCCCCTTTGACCTACTCATAAGTATGTGCTGATTAAAAAAGATAATTACGTCGCTTACTGTTCACTGCGGAGCTAATTAACACATACCGCGGAGCGTATTTATGGGTCACTCTTGGAAGGGCCGGTTGGAAGTTTCTCGGACACAGAAAATCAAAGCTCTCAGACATTTTTCATCCAGAAATTGGGTTGAACGTTTTTTTCAAGCCCCGCCGCGGTGGCTGAGTGGTTAGGGCGCTCGACTACTGATCCGGAGTTCCCGGGTTCGAACCCGACCGCGCGCCGGCTGCGTTTTTATGGAGGAAAAACGCTAAGGCGCCCGTGTGCTGTGCGATGTCAGTGCACGTTAAAGATCCCCAGGTGGTCGAAATTATTCCGGAGCCCTCCACTACGGCACCTCTCTCTTCCTTTCTTCTTTCACTCCCTCCTTTACCCTTCCCTTACGGCGCGGTTCAGGTGTCCAACGATATATGAGACAGATACT
Source organism: Amblyomma americanum (assembly GCF_052857255.1). Taxonomy (NCBI): domain Eukaryota; kingdom Metazoa; phylum Arthropoda; class Arachnida; order Ixodida; family Ixodidae; genus Amblyomma; species Amblyomma americanum. The sequence goes on from NC_135506.1 coordinate 8,505,035, forward strand.
GCGCCATTTCCTTTCCCCCCCAAAACCAATTATTATTATTTTTTTTAAGCCCCGCCGCTGTGGCTGAGTGGTTAGGGCGCTCGACTACTGATCCGGAGTTCCCGGGTTCGAACCCGACCGCGGCGGCTGCGTTTTTATGGAGGAAAAACGCTAAGGCGCCCGTGTGCTGTCCGATGTCAGTGCACGTTAAAGATCCCCAGGTGGTCAAAATTATTCCGGAGCCCTCCACTACGGCACCTCTCTCTTCCTTCCTTCTTTCACTCCCTCCTTTACCCTTCCCTTACGGCGTGGTTCAGGTGTCCAACGATAATATGAGACAGATACTGCGCCATTTCCTTTCCCCAAAAAACAATTATTATTATTTTTTTTTCAATGGAAAGTTTCTCGCTTGAGGAAGAAGGCGACCCCTTTCCATTAAACCACCTCAATACGACCACCTGAAACTCGAAATTTCATCTCATAACTCTCAATAACTGTGGAAACGCTGTTTTATACTATGTCCGGGACCGCAATACTTTTACGGTGGGAAAATTTTGAAAATTGCATTTTGGGGAAACGAATTTTAATGGCGCAGTATCTCACATCTCGGCAGACTCCAGAACCCCGCCGTAAGGGAAGGGATAAATGAGAGTGTGAAGGAAGAAAGGAAAAAAGAGGTACCATAGTGGAGGGCTCCGGAATAATTTCGACCACATTTTAATTTGCATTGACATCGTACAGCACATCGGCGCCTTAGCGTTTCGCCTCCACCGCCCGACCGCGAGCGCTGCCGCCGCGGTCGGGTGAACCACTGAGCCACCGCGGCGGGTGAACTAACTGGAGGCTAGCTCACGACTAGTATTCCAACTAAGAGTTCCAGTATTCCATGCGGGCCTTTGTCGATTCAGAAGCTCGGAGGCGCGTCTCCGTTTCATTTCGCAATGCGCAGCGTGCGTCGATATCGAACGCCCTCGATGGCATCCTAATGCTTTTGCAGTCACAGCACGTAAGCATACTTAAGTGCCATCTGGCCTTTTGAAGTGAAAACCTTCACTACGCTAGGTAAAGCAGTCGTCGCGCATGCCGGAGAATGACCTTGAACGACGCTTAGCCCAACTACGTTAGCCGTGTATGTCTGTATGGGCTGCAGTTATGGTGTCGAATTCTTGACCCAAGAAGTTTAGTGGACCTTTGACCTCTGGCCTTTGACATTGGGTGACCTTTGACCTTAACAACATCCACTGGAGTGATCTGAAGCCAAGTGATGACATCCGATGGAGGTGTCGTAAGCAAGACCTACTAACTTGACCTACTGACCAAGACAGTACGAGCAAGACCAGTAGGTCTGGGCTGTAAGACCATGTGATACACGTCATAGCCACGTGGCCGTGTGCGTATATATAAAGAACGGCTGTCTCGGTCCTGTAGCGGAGCTGCCATGAACAAGCCTCAGAGGCGTAGCCAGCGTGCTTGCTTTACCCTTAATTACGGGATTAGCCAAGTTGGTTAGTTGGCTGGCCTCAAATAAAGCTGGCACCTACCCACTACGTGGGAGTGGCCAAGACAGCCGGATAATTGCTGGAAACAAGAACGTTTTGATGGCCAAGATAAGCCAGTGCCAATTTTTTTTCTTTCACTCCCCCAATCATTCATTCCTTCACAGCGTGGTTGCAGTATCCACCAAGAAGTGAGGCAGCTATTAACCTGTGCCATTTCTTTTCCACGAAAACCCCTTTCCTTTCAAAGGTATGCCATGAAGTGTCTCTGTGGCCTCAAAGGCGCGTGGCCAATGGCGGCTCTATCTCCATGCCTTTCACGTGGTCCTCATGGGTCGAAGACAGTGGTCGAAGGCAGTGCAGAAAAAAAATTCAAGGCCGCAAATGAAGCTTTAGTACGCGATATTTATTTTATTTATATATTTTGTCGCAAAGAACTCTTAGTGTAGAGGATCCAGCCCTTCGCACGAGATATCCGCGCGACGAGACGGACGCACCGATAGCATAGACTGCGGCTGTGTCCAGGATGCACCATTGCATGGGGCTTGATATGCCACCCTGTATGGCGCTTGGTGCGGGACCTGGCATGGCGCCTGGGATGACACTGCTCGTGTGCTTCAAGGTGTACCGAGGCACTGCTGGGAAAGCCGTCCACGTAGAGTCAGTGGCCAACAACATCAACAAAGTTCCCTACTTGGTTCCAAGGGCGGCCGGACATCGTGCCGGCGATGTAGCACGTAGCCGCGATCACCACGAGGACGGCTACAGACTGACAGTCCCACCATATGCTTGTAAAGTCTCGCTTTAATGATGGGAAGACGCCGTCCGATGTAGCACGTAGACGTGATCACCACCAGCACGGCGACAGCATGACAGGCCCACCATATGCTTGTAAGCTCTCGCTTGACCGATGGGAAGACGCCGTCCGATGCAGCACGTAGCAGCGATCACCACCAGGACTGCTACAGCAAGACAGGACCACCATATGCTTATAAAGTCTCGCTTGACCGATGGGAAGACGCCGTCCGATGCAGCACGTAGCAGCGATCACCACCAGGACGGCTACAGCATGACAGGCCCACCATATGCTTGTAAAGTCTCGCTTGACCGATGGGAAGACGCCGTTCGATGTAGCACGTAGACGCGATCACCACCAGGACGGCTACAGCAAGACAGGCCCACCATATGCTTATAAAGTCTCGCTTGACCTATGGGAAGACGCCGTCTGATGCAGCACGTAGCAGCGATAACCACCAGGACGGCTACAGCATGACAGGCCCACCATATGTTTGTAAAGTCTCGCTTGACCGATGGGAAGACGCCGTCCGATGTAGCACGTAGACGCGATCACCACCAGGACGGCGACAGCAAGACAGGCCCACCATATGCTTGTAAAGTCTCGCTTGACCGATGGGAAGACGCCGTCCGATGCAGCAGGTAGCAGCGATCACCACCAGGACGGCTACAGCAAGACAGGCCCACCATATGCTTGTAAAGTCTCGCTTGACCGATGGGAAGACGCCGTCCGATGTAGCACGTAGACGCGGTCACCACCAGGACGGCGACAGCAAGACAGGCCCGCCATGTGCTTATAAAGTCTCGCTTGACCGATGGGAAGACGCCGTCCGATGTAGCATGTAGACGCGATCACCACCAGGACGGCGACAGCAAGACAGGCCCACCATATGCTTGTAAAGTCTCGCTTGACCGATGGGAAGACGCCGTCCGATGCAGCAGGTAGCAGCGATCACCACCAGGACGGCGACAGCAAGACAGGCCCACCATATGCTTGTAAAGTCTCGCTTGACCGATGGGAAGACGCCATCCGATGTAGCACGTAGACGTGATCACCACCAGCACGGCGACAGCATGACAGGCCCACCATATGCTTGTAAGCTATCGCTTGACCGATGGGAAGACGCCGTCCGATGCAGCACGTAGCAGCGATCACCACCAGGACTGCTACAGCAAGACAGGACCACCATATGCTTATAAAGTCTCGCTTGACCGATGGGAAGACGCCGTCCGATGCAGCACGTAGCAGCGATCACCACCAGGACGGCTACAGCAAGACAGGCCCACCATATGCTTATAAAGTCTCGCTTGACCTATGGGAAGACGCCGTCTGATGCAGCACGTAGCAGCGATCACCACCAGGACGGCTACAGCATGACAGGCCCACCATATGCTTGTAAAGTCTCGCTTGACCGATGGGAAGACGCCGTCCGATGTAGCACGTAGACGCGATCACCACCAGGACGGCGACAGCAAGACAGGCCCACCATATGCTTGTAAAGTCTCGCTTGACAGATGGGAAGACGCCGTCCGATGCAGCAGGTAGCAGCGATCACCACCAGGTCGGCTACAGCAAGACAGGCCCACCATATGCTTGTAAAGTCTCGCTTGACCGATGGGAAGACGCCGTCCGATGCAGCAGGTAGCAGCGATCACCACCAGGACGGCGACAGCAAGACAGGCCCGCCATGTGCTTATAAAGTCTCACTTGACCGATGGGAAGACGCCGTCCCATGTAACACGTAGCCGCGATCACCACCAGGACGGCTACAGCAAGACAGGCCCACCATACACTTACAAAGTCTCGCTTGTCCGAGGGGAAGACGCCGTCCGATGTAGCACGTAGCCGCGATCACCACCAGGACGGCTACAGCAAGACAGGCCCCCCATATGCTTGCGAAGTCTCGCTTGACCGAGGGGAAGAGGCCCTCCGATGTAGCACGTAGCCGCGAACGCCACCAGGACGTCTACAGCATGACAGGCCCACGATATGCTTGTAAAGTCTCGCTTGACCGATGGGAAGAGGCCGTCCGATGTAGCATGTAGACGCGATCACCACCAGGACGGCGACAGCAAGAGAGGCCCACCATATGCTTCTAAAGTCTCGCTTGACCGAGGAGAAGACGCAGTCCGATGCAGCACGTAGCAGCGATCACCACCAGGACGGCTACAGCAAGACAGGCCCACCATATGCTTGTAATGTCTCGCTTGACTGATGGGAAGACGCCGTCAGATGTAGCACGTAGACGCGATCACCACCAGGACGGCGACAGCAAGACAGGCCCACCATATGCTTGTAGAGTCTCGCTTGACCGATGGGAAGACGCCGTCCGATGCAGCACTTAGCCGCGATCACCATCAGGACGGCGACAGCAAGACAGGCCCACCATATGCTTGCAAAGTCTCGCTTGACCGGTGGGAAGACGCCGTCCGATGTAGCACGTAGCCGCGATCACCACCAGGACGGCGACAGCAAGACAGGCCCACCATGTGCTTATAAAGTCTCGCTTGACCGGTGGGAAGACGCCGTCCGATGTAGCACTTAACAAGGTGATGGTTCGGGCTAGTGGGTATGCGTTATGATCCATAGCGCAGCAACAAAACAGGGGACAAACACATGCGCTAACTTCCACTACAGCTTTATTTCGTGCACACAGAATTTATACAAGAAGTAAAGAATGATACCAGTCAGATTAGACAAGATACTTTGTGAGCAAAGCTTAAAAATCGCATGCAATACATTTCATCGGTTGGCATACTGCTCGGAGGCCCAACATGTTTTTGTAAAGTCTCGCTTGACCGAGGGGAAGACGCCGTCCGACGTAGCACGTAGCCGCGATCACCACCAGGACGGCGACAGCAAGACAGGCCCACCATATGCTTACAAATTCTCGCTTGACCGATGGGGAGACGCCGTCCGATGTAGCACGTAGCCGCGATCACCACTAGGACGGCGACAGCAACGCAGGCCCGCCACATGCTCCCCGAGTCCTGCTTGACTAATGGGAAGTAGCCGCCCGATGTCGCATGAAGCCAAGACGGCGACAGCAAATCTGGGCCGTGGCATGACCACCGCGTCTCGCTTGATTGAAGGGAAGACGCCGTCCATTGCAGACCGTAGCCACGATCACCACCAGGACGGCGACAGCAAGGCAGGCCCGCGATATGCTCACCGCGTCCAGCTTGACCGATGGGAAGACGCCGTCCGGCGCTGAAGGCTGCGGCGTGTAGGTCTCGTCTCCGCTGCGCAGCGGATCTCGCCGCAGCTTCGTTTCGAGAGCGGACGACTCCAGCACACCGTCGTCCGTCGCCACTGGGAGGTTGTCTGCCAGCGATCGACTCCTGCTGGCCTCGGTAGGTGGCGGCATTAGCGTCGAGATATCCATGGACACGTTCGACAGACGTCTTTACAGAGCAGCTCTCAGCCTCTTCTCTGGCCGAGACTTTCGTGTCTCATGCGCGTGCATTGGCAAGCGTTTGCGCTGTCTGCATCCGCGACCAAAAATTAGTGCGCTGTTTTGGGGGTGAGCGGAACACCGTTATTTCTTTGATTGCAGTCTTAGTACATGGCACATTTATCATGAGCTTGATTAAATGCACAGGTACTGCGGCCGACATGCTGTCGCTCCGTCGTGCCTTTGAACACACGACGTCGAACATGCGCGGAGTAACAGGCCTCCGTTTATTTTCCCGTCCGGACTACTTCCATACCTTTTATAGCGTTGCACCATATGTATGGAATTTGGTATACATATTTAGAAAATGAAAATTGTTTTTTGATTAAAGGAAATGGCGAAGTAATTCTCTCGCATTTCCGTGCAAACCCGATGCGCGAAGTAAGAGAAGGGATAAAAGAGGTGGTGAAAGAAGAAAGAGAGAAAGACGTGCCGTAGTGGAGGGTTCCGGAATAATTTCGACCCGCCGTGGTGGGTTAGCGGTTAGAGCGCTCGGCTATTGAACGAGAGTACCCAGGTTCGAACCTTATTGCGGTGGTAGCTTTTCGATGGAGGCGAAAAGCAAAAGGCGACCGTGTGCTATGCGATGTCAGTGCACGTTACAGATCCCCATGTAGTCGAAATTATTCCGAAGCACTCCACTACGGGACCTCTTTCTTCCTTTCTTCTTTCAATCTCTCCTTGATCCTTTCCTTTACGGCGCGGTTCGGGTGTCCACCGAGATATGTGAGACAGTTACTGCGCCATTTCCTTTCCTCAAAAACCCATTTTCATTTCATCTTCAACGTGCATTGACAACGCACTGCATACAGGCGCCTTTTGCGTTACGTCTTCATCGAAACACGGCCGCCGCTGTTGGTTTCGAACCCGTGTACACCAGCCTATTCGCCGAGCTTTCCAGCCACTGAGCCATCGCGGATAATTTAGTGTTACTGCTTTACGTGCTTTAGCGCTGTTCGGCGACGTTGCGAGTGGTTTTTAATTATTTAACGGATCTTCAAGTTCTTACGCAACAGTGTGGGCTATGACGCGAGTTATATTGGAGGTCTCCGGATCGATTTTGACCACCTGGATTTCATACTCTCGGAGATGCCAGAGTACTGGGGCGTATTTTTTTTTATTTTGCAGTTTGCAGTTGCCGCTGCCGGGTTCCAGACCATGACCTGGTGGTCGGCAGGCGAACGCCTTAGTCAAGACCCGATTATGTTGGCTTAAAGTAGAAAAGTATTGACACAGTAATTTGCGTTTATTCATCTTCTTTAATGCACTCTCTTGAAATGTAGAAATTGAACAGTCATGTAAGCTATGAGAACGAAAGGCAATTCAAAGCACAATAATAGCAGTGCATGCAACAAACCTAACTAGCAAATGCAGTATGTTGAAAAGGCAAAATGAGAACCATACCTTCCAGTGCTTCAGAGGATAAAAACGCATACCTACTGCAGCAAATAATAAACCTGACTGTCGCTCTGATATAGGCAACTTTGTTGAGCTTAAAAACAAGGAATGCTCTTGTGCTCACAGTGTGAGTGCCCCGCTAACACAAACAAACAGCAAATAATCGAAGGCCCAACGTGGGGTAATACAACACTGTTAGAAACATGAATACGAGGATGGAATCGGTTTTATTTTGTCAAACAGATACTGTTTGTTGGCTGATAATCTATTGACTGCAGAAATGACGAAGACAAGCTTCGTCGGAAGTAGAACCGCCTTAATCCACAGGCTTAAATTGCAGTTTGCCTGGCGGGTGATCACTTGAAGAGCGCCGTGACCCTGCGGGCGAGGAAAACAAAAAGAGTAAATATTTACTGTCTCGTCGGAGCACCCGCGATAGAGTAGCCGGGGCGAGGCAATTTATCTTACTTAAAACGTCTCAAATTATTTTTGCCCTCTCTCATCAGAGCTCCGAACTAATGCAATATCCTTGTATTTGATACGCCGAAGGAACCAAATACCCCATGTTCAAGATTATAAAAAGAATTGAATAAATTCTGAGTTTATCGAATCCTTTTCAAATAATTGATATGAAGTTCAAGTAAGGCAAGGCGTACATTTCTTCGTCGACTGTTCGGAGAAAAGGGCCCACTCCGACTGCGCACAGTACAGTGCCGTCATCTTTCTGCGCGGGAGGGAGACTTGGGTGTCGCGACATGATCCATTTGATTCGCGGTATTCGTAATGCTCATACATGGCCTCCGAGACCGGGCCACGCAGCAAGGCTCAGGCAGGTTTAGCAAACAATGTTTTGATACCTGATCTCGCAGGTTACCTTCAGAAATCGCCCTCCATCTCGGGACCAAGAAACGGCGCTGATCGACTACAACTTGAACTCCCACTACTCGACGACATCGATGCGAGCGTTGCCTTGTTTGAGTGCTGGCAAGCATTAGGCTGAAACGGCTGCCACCTCTTCCTATGCCGGATGCATTTTGGTAAACAGGCATAACATAGACGACCGGGAGCACTATACAGATACACTACATTTCGGCTTGACCGCTCACGAAGCTGATTGAGAATACTATAAGAAATATAAACACAACGCAGCAGGTGGAACAGGTCCATTTAGTGCAGCGATAACTGTAGATGCACCTCCTTAGCCAAAAGAGAGCCCAAGGGGTTTATTCCTAAGCCGTTTGCTGGGGCTCTTTTAGCATTCGCGTACTCTTAGAGAAGTGACTAGACGAATTCCCCTCACCTTCAAAATATTTAGAACGCAGGCGATGAATAACGCGCCACACAGCATGGCTCAAAACCTAACTTCTTGGGCTCCAAACTTTTCGCAAAAGCTGCACGTATACACTGTCCGCGAAGCGTCTGCTCAAATGCTTTCGTTTTTTCTGTGTATTGACGACGTGAACACATAAGCCACAAGATGCCCTTACCAGACTGTGCCCGATAGGGTGCCATATTGAAGGCACGTTTTACTAAAGATCTGAAAAAAAAAGAGTCCTAGACAACACACACACACACACACACACACACACACACACACACACACACACACACACACACACACACACACACACACACACACACACACACACACGCACAGCGTTAACCATACCCCATCGTCTCACTGTCGCCGACGGAAAAGAGGGCATCCCACTGATCTGTCCCAGTGTTGGAGGACAGTTGCATCTCGCTCTCACAGGTGAAACAAATATTTGTTTTTATGAATGAAAGGGCGCATGAAGCAGATAATGGGCTTCCCCCTTTTTGCCTGGGCCAATTGGTTATTACTCTTGCACGGAAATCCCGTTCATCGAGAGAAATCTGTCTTCGCATGCTTTCGCGACGGAATTGACAGGGCCCAGACAAATGAGAAGCGTACTGTGGGAGCGAGACACACTAAGCGCCTCTCCCCGAGCACCTCTCTCTGTATATACAGCCTAATGCTTTTCACCGCCACAAAATTCTCCAGAACGCACGACAAACGACTTTGGATAATAGCTGCCATATCCGTTACCTATCACCTGCTTTCATTAGTACACATCGCAGCACGTGAGTCACTACTTGTGTATGTATTTTGCATGTTGCCTGCTTCCCTGCAATGTGGAGCCCAGGGGCACGTCAAGTCACAATTTCTTACTTTTTTTCTCTCGGCCCTCACCAAGTATACATGGGGAAAATATATTGAATTGAATTGAGTTTTCATCTCCACAAGTGTGGTCTCCAGCTAGCGTCTGATCGTAAAGCTATCAGCTGCGGTTTCCGATGGCGCGTCCACTTTTGTTCCCAACAGAATTTGGCGCACGGAAAGTGTACGAAACCTACGCTACGCATCTTTGGATACGATGCCCTGATTATTTTCACAGGACGTTACGTAAGAGATTTTGTGAGGGGCGTTAACCTGCCGCATTTTGCACTTTATGGCAGGCTGTGTACCCGTGAGTTCGTTGTGGTTAGAAAAGGAGGCTTTCCTGCATTACTTGCATACAGAAGCATCGGCAGTGCATGAAGGCAAGTTTTCTCGAACCTGGTATGGTTCATAGCGCAATTGTTACTTCCAACGCGTTCGTATATTGCATCTTGAGCTGGCTTCTTGTGCGTATGAGCACAGACAACGTAGCCAACACAAGCAGCAATTGCCTGACCCTGACCCGTCGACAGTAGCCACGACCTGTTTATGACATACCTCGTCTCCCGTTTGAAGCCCTCGCTGGTTACGCGCCGCGGATGAAGACGCTCCGGCGGCCACGGGGGCGTCACCCTGGCCACGGGTTGCCTCCGGGACCACGGGCTGCCAAGGCCTGCGATGGATGAAGTCGCGGATGCTGCGACGACGGGACTGGGGGTACCTCTGGGACGTCATGATGGTCCGGCCACCCCAAAAGGCTTCCAAGTCCGAGTCGGCTGATCCCGTCGTGGGTCCGCTGTCCGAAGCGTCCGGCGCCTCGTCGCCCAGCGCGACGTTGCCGAATCCGATCGTGTGGGCGGTGCGCTTGGGAATGGCTCTCGCTGCTTTGCACGAACCCATGTGTGCTGGCTCGCAAAAAGTGCCTCTCAAGCCTCCGCTGCTCTTGCCCTCGCTCGGACAGTCAGCGGCCACTGCCAGCGTACCTGCTGCTGCTGCTGCTGTTGCTGCCTCGCGTGCCACGTACGGAATGCAGCGCGTGGCGCCAGCGCTCTCGCGATCACCTTCTTTTCTTCGGCATGAATGAAAAATACTCCTGGTGGCAAAATTAAGCAATCACAGTGACCTTGAAAGAACAAGGTCTAAAAATAATGCTCTTTGTGAGCACAAATCGACAAAGACAAGATAGAAGGCAATCCACTGAAATGAAACCTAAACCAAAAACTGTGATACAAATCTCTTTACCTAAAATTTCACAAAATTAGCCGTACTGGCAAGGGCCAGACGAAACAGAAAAAATTCCAGAACGAAGAGAAAGAAGGAAGAACAATATGGAGAAAAGTATTGAGGCCGGTGTAAAATAATCTGTTTCGATTAAAGGTCGAGGAACAAAAGGCATTTTCATACTGATAGGTAAATGACTATAGTAAAAAAATAATCCTTAGAAACTAAACCATAGCGCTTTACCGTTCCCTTGCTCCGGATATATTCTAAAGTTTGGGCTTTTACGCTGAATATGATGCCAACACAAGCATCCTTATGGGACAAACTCACGTTCCAGCAATAAGAAGGGTCGCAGTCGTGCCAGTTTATCTGCACAGCTAAAATGCATCGCGATGTTTCTACCAGATTGTAATGGTACAGGAAGATTTTACTCTGATCCAGCTAGTGCTTGGAAACAGTGAGCAATACGGCTTGTCTTTACTGCATGCCACGAAACGGGCCTGGGGCCGGATTACGCAACTGTCAATTAGAACATTGTTCTCGCTCCTGTTGGTTGGTCGTGGCCGGCGGCCATTTTGCTTTTTTGCGTCATGGGTGGCTGCAGATTACGTCACGGATGTGGCAGAAGTGATGACGTCGATCGCCTAATTATGCAGGCGTAAATTGAGACTTTTTGTGACAGTCTCGAGGCGGTCAATTTGACCGTTGCGTTTTTGTGAGAAAATGGCGGCGGTGTACACGGACATACGGCTGAGGCGGCTCCGCTTGCGCGAGCAACGGCGAATGAGGGCGCACGAAGACGCGCTTGACTTGCCGGATGAGCTGTTTCGACACCTTCTTCGACTGGAGATGCAGACTGTGGAGCGGCTTGCGACGAAGTCGTGGATGAACTTAGAGCAAATTTGCTTGCGAGCGCGCTGTCGGTGCAGTGGAAGGTGGTGTGTGCCCTGCGGTTCTTTGCTACCGGCGGTGGTGGTGGTGGAAACTTTATTAGACACAAGAGAGTTTAAGACGCGCAGGTCCTTGGTCCCCCGCACGGCCCCACGGCACTCAAACGTTCATGTCCCGGAGGCTCATAACGCTGGCAGCCCGGCCTGTGGCCGGGTCCTCGGAGCGAAGCAGGGTCTCCCAAGCCTCCCAAGCGGTAAGGTGCTCCAGGCACCGCGGGGGAGGATCTGCCGGGCAGACGAAAAGGATATGATCGAGAGTGGCTTTGGGGTGGTGGCAGAGGGTACAGGAGGGGTTTGTGTGGACTTGGTGATAGCGCGAGCGTATATATGGAGAGGGTAAGGTGCGTGTTTGGAGCCGCCTCCAAAGTGTCTGGTGATAATTGTCAATGGAGGGATGGGGTGGGAGGTACAGCCTGCGCTCGGCTTTGCAGGCCTGCGTCAGTTCACTGAAGGAATGCATGCGCTTCCGTGAGAACCCCAGATCGGAGGCCGCCGGTGCCCGGTGGAGAGAACCTCGGGCTAAAGCGTCAGCCTCATTTCCCGGATTCCCGGAGTGGTCAGGCATCCATATGAGCTCCATGTGGCGGGGCGGTTGTGCGGCGAGGGAGTTCAGTATGCAAATGCAGGGATGTGCAATCTACCGCGGGCAAAATTTAGTATGGCAGTATTAGAGTCCGATAGTAGATACCAGGCCTCCGTGCGCGCGATGGCTAGGGCAATAGGGGCCTGCTCAGCTTCCTCAGAAGTGGTAGTGGGGGATACGTGAAGGGTGGCAATCCGTTGTAGGGGGGGGGGGGGGTTAGTGATGGCTACAACCCCGTCCTCGCCCTTGCATGCGGCATCCACCCACACGGCATCCGGTTCCATGCCATATTGTTTGTGGAACGCCCGTGCGCGGGCTCTGCGGCGGGGTTCGAGGTATGTGGGGTGCATGTTTTGGGGAGAGGTTTAATAAGTTGTTCGCGGTGAATATGGTGGGGGACTTGGAGCTGTGTGTGATCCGTGGCTGGTAACCTGATACCGAGGGTGTGTAGGATGTGTCTGCCGGTGGTGGCTCTCGCGAGACGTATGTATTGTGTCTGTCGGTGGGTCTGGACAAGCTCACCTATTCTGTTCTGTAGGCCTAGTTGGAAGAATTTTTCGGTTGAGGTATTTAGGGGTAAGTGTAGTGCTGTCTTAAATGCTGTTCCGGTCATGGCATCCAGGGTAGATATTTCTGTGCCCTGGAGTTTCAGGTAAGGGAGTGTGAAGAGAAAGCGGCTGAGGCTTTCAAGCTGCCGTTGGTTACGAGGCGCACGTCGGCATCGCAGAACCGATAGGAAGTAAATGCGTGCGGCAGGCGTTGGGGCCAATCTGCAAAGTTAGCGCGCAAAAGGGGTAGGCTCCCATGGTCACCTCTGTGCCACATAAATCAAACGCGCCTATGCTGGCAAAGCACTTTTTTTTTCCCCAGCAAATCGTACTTCGTAGTTGTCTTCTGTTTCCCAAGGGAAAAGAAACAGACAACCACACATGACATACTGCAACACCTCACCTTTTGCCATTTTTGTCATCGATCGAAAGAGCCTAACAACACAGAGTTCTACAAGTTGTCTTCGTCGATTTCGTTAGCAAGCGCTTCTTGCATGTTTGCAAGTTCGCTAGGTAGGCACGTATAGCCTTCACTGCATTCGTTGAAATAAATTCTGCGCATTAAGGTCAACCGCCGAGTAGCTTGATTTAAGACGACGCGTAACAAACAATAATACGGCATGGAATCGGCTGCTTTCATGCAAAGCGGCTTGACGTTTTACCAATCCTACCGCCGTCAGCGCTTCCCCGCGGCAGCTAAAGTTAACCACCAGCCAATTTAATAGCACAACTTCAAACGCTTTATGTTTTGCTTAATATTTTCAAACTTTAAACAGTATGTTTTGACAAAATAAAAAATTAGTCATTTTGATCGCTGCTTATTTCTTATTTCTTTTTACAACAATTTAGCAGACGGTCCCTCACCCTGAAAAAAATGCTCTCGGGGCACCGCCCTGCTGTAATTGCCTGATTCCTCTTTGCGTCAAGCGGTGACGTCTCATCGTTTTCTCATTTTGACGTCACTGTCAATAACTTTTGAAAGAATTTGTGACAGTCACGCAATACGACTCCTGGACTGCGCGCATGATAAACAACTATTCTCTGTACTGAGGGGGGCTATCCGATGCACCTCAGCACACACGTGTAGAGTGGATGAAATTTTCTTGACTCTCGGATATATATTGATTATTGCTGCTTCATATGAGGGCCTGAAATGAAATGTTCTATATTCGCAAACGATTACATGTAATATTTTTTTTTACTTTACGTTCTGCCTTGTCAAAACATAATTGGCTTCATTCATTCGGAAATGGTTTGGTTTGGTTTTATGAGGTTTACTTTTCTGAAGCCACTCAAGCTGTGAAGAACGCCATCGAGAAGGGACCCGGAAATTTCGACCACATGGGGACCTTCAACGTCCACTGACATCGCACAGTACACGGCCCTCTAGCATTTCGCCTCCATCGAAATGCTACCGCGGCCGCCGGGATCGAACTCGCGTTTTTCGGGCCAGCAGTCGAGCACCATAATGACTGACCCACCGCGGCGGCGATCCGAAAATGATCAAACCAAAAGCTCTAAAGTGGCGTTCACATGAACGAAGGTTCTAACAATAAGTGTCAAAACCGACATGTTGAGTGCTGCAGTGAACACGTTAACAAATGTCTAAAGGCAGGCTGGAAGGAAAAGAAAGTCTATTCAGGAGCTACCTGTCATTCTCGGCTTGTGTCTATAATTATGAGAATTGCGCTAATTATTTACCTAATTATCTAAATTTACTGATGAAGTGACCTTTCAATTAGAACAGCGTTGTGCTTACTGTGAATGGCGAGAGTTCAGCAACGAAGGAAGCGATGTTATGTAAGTTTTTAGAGAGAAGAAAAAGTCGTTCTCTAAAACCATACACCGCCAGGAAATCTGGTGCTTTTTTTCCGCACAAAGGCGAAACATAGTGTGTGAGATGGGCAGGAAGTTCACTGCAGACACAACGTCCACTGCTCTCTTAACACGAATAAGCTTATGTGGGAGTAGAGAGAGAGAGAGAGAGGGAGTAAGCTGGCCTGTAGCACACTCTCTTTTAGGGGCAGGGTATGCCGCCCAAGTGCGGGGCTAGGATTTCGATCACTAAATATGCGGAATGCTTGCTCATGGAGATGCAGGCTTATTTACGCCGCAAATCATAGTAAATGGATGCGCTCAGGAATGAAAAGACTGTTAAAAGTGGCACAGGAGATACGGAGGTCGGCAAATAAAGGAAGTTGAAACCTCGGTCAAAATATTTGTAACTTCCAAAACAATCGCATGTTTTGAAGATAATAATAATAATTGGTTTTGGGGGAAAGGAAAAGGCGCAGTATCTGTCTCATATATCGTTGGACACTTGAACCGCGCCGTAAGGGAAGGGATAAAGGAGGGAGTGAAAGAAGAAAGGAAGAATAGGTGCCGTAGTGGAGGGCTCCGGAATAATTTCGACCACCTGGGGATCTTTAACGTGCACTGACATCGCACAGCACACTGGCGCCTTAGCGTTTTTCCTCCATAAAAATGCAGCCGCCGCGGTCGGGTTCGTAACCCGGGAACTCCGGATCAGTAGTCGAGCGCCCTAACCACTGAGCTACCGTGGCGGGTTGTTCATTGAGTGTACACATCAATGTTTTACGTTTCGACGGATGGACAATTTCGTGCGCTGTTTATGTGGAAGCGAATATTTAAATCATTCGCCAGACAGTGATGGTGTCAAAGTGCGCAAAGTTCTGTTTTGATCAATGGTGACGTTCGCATTTGATTCTGGAATATATACGCTGTACACTATATATGTAGTGGACTTCGTCTCACTGATCAAATGTGCTATTAAATGTTCCGTTTTATTTTCTGTTTCTCCCTATTCGAAGGCAAAGCAGACGTTCTCAGATTTCACATCTGCACTGTAGCCTTTCCCACATTTTGTTTTCATTCTCATTTTTCCACTTCTCAGGAAGGCCTTTATAACTACCAACATTACATGCTTCTATGTCCTTGCATTGCCTTACATTTATGTAGGCATTGCTTAGTTGGTGTGGGCGTGCATGCCCGTGCTGTAACAGTAGTCTAGCAAATCTTCCAAATGTGTGAATAAATAGGCAGATTACGACTGTGGAACGTGCCGTTATCAATTCCGGTGCCTTAAGTGGGAGCTGGCGGAAATATATTATGTGTGGTGTATGGGTTGCAAGGGACACCGTAGTGGAGGACCCTGGATTAATTTCAATGACCTGTGCTTGAATGTTCGCAAAAATCGCACAGCAAATGGCTGTTCTTTGCACTTCACCTGCGACGAAAAGCAGCCGCCGAGGTCGGGACTTCATCCCGTGTCACCTGGTTCTGCAGGCGTAACTCCGAAATCACTGAGGCACCGCGGTGGGTGTTTGAAAATAAAAATTATAAAAGAAGGTGCAGGAGGATAAAGGATAGAGAACCATACACACACGCACGCACACACCGTGGTCCGGCTTAGTTGCGCATCTATTGCTCGTGTATTTCACGGGTCTTTTTACCTAATCCCTGCCAGAGGTAAAAGTGTTGTGTCGGGTTTCGTTTCGGTCTTCGGATGCGGATGGGTGCAGCCGCGTAGTGGGAGTATCTGGAACTACACGTGAACGCTCCCCATTGCGTCGATGGATGGCGCCACATCCTTGACAAGCCCTGATCACGTGGACAGCGTGTTCGCGCCGAGTGAGTGTGTGGTCGCCATCTCCGGCAAAGCTACGTTCATTATGTTTACTATGTGCGGAATAAACTAATTCCCAGTACGTAACATTAAGTATCATAATTTCGCTTTTAATTTCGAGTAGGTCCTGTCGCAGTGGCACGAAAATTAAAATCATAAACGGGAAATATGAATACAGGTACGTTGTGGCCGTAGGCCAACAGGCGTTCCTTGCAAATTCCTTGAATTCCTTGGATTCTCTGGGCTGGGATGTTTCAAAGCTAGCGCAAGCTAGTCTCTCATATAACATAAATAACTGGCGTCAGCGCGATTTCTGTGTCTCCTCACGTAGCCTAATCAGTTACACTGTTTGAATCTAACGCATTGCCGGCATGCTTTCTTCGCAGATGCACGTTGGAAAGAGTAGTATGGACGAGGAGCGCTGGCAAGAAATGTTGACCAAGTTGGATCTTGAGCGCGAGTGCTCAGCATCCTCAGAGGGCACCTGTTGGCTTTGTGACGAACTAGAAAACTGGAACAGTGTCCTAAATGCTGTGCAACTTGACCTCAATGAATGGCAAGTAGGAAAGCTGAAACTTCGCACTCAAGAAAGATGCCCCTCTGAAGACTTCGACAAGTTGAATGCTTCATACAATGCAGCTTATTTCTTGGCATGGCTGCCAAAAAAGCACAGTTGTATCGACGCAATCAGCCTGGGAAGAGGATGTCCGCGTCCGTATGGCACCACTGTTCCTGACTCCATCACAGCACATGCATCGAATTTGCGTCACGTCTCCATAACAGGAGATGAAACTTTTGATTGGTCTATAGTCCTCGATGCTCTACTCCCTATACAGCAACTGGAATCGCTTAAAGTTAGACGCCTGGTCACATTCAGCAGAGGGTTAGCAGTAAAGCTGGCTCAAATTCTATCAGCCAACTCCAGTTCAGTCAATACAATAGCCGTGTCGGAAGTCTTCATGTCTCGCAGTGCCTCCGACATTCTTGTGAACGGCATTACAAAGTGTGAGAACCTTCGGCTGCTATCATTAGGTGTTAGTTTACAACCTGCCGGGTTGAGAGACTTCCTGACATTTTTGCGATCTGCACAGACGTTGCACACGTTGCATCTGCCGGAAGAGATTGCGAGTAATGGCTGCACCACGGAAGCAGAAAACGACGACCAGCCGTTGGATGATGCATCACTCCAAGCGCTGAATAGCGACTTCTTCGAGGATCCCTTGACAATGATTCTGACAGAACTCGAATACAACAATGGAGTGACTTGTCTGACAATATCTGGCTGCGATACGGACCCTATCCACATCGACTCTCCCATGGGGGCTCTGCTCAAGTCAGTGTTGTGCAAAAATCGATGCCTTCGTGTATTGGCCCTGCAAGGCTGCTATATTGACTGTGATGGTGCTCGACAAATATCCGAAGGGCTTCGGGAGAACACCACACTACAATGCCTTAATGTGTCTGCCTCCGATGTGGAATCCTCGCCAGTACAAATCCTCTGCAGTGCATTGAAACAAAATAAGTCTTTGAGCCTTCTGAAGATCGGCTTCTGTATGTCAACACCAAGTGAACGGTAAGCCGGATATTACTTAAAGATAATCTAATATTGTCTGTGCGTTTATCGCTGCCATTACCACTTTCTTTAAAAAGTAAAAATCTTTGGATTCAAAATAAGGTTAAGGTAATTTACTCATTCATTTGCGCTGGGAAAGAAGAAAAAACTAAGTTTTTAGAAGAATAAGGGCTGAAAATGGCTGTGTCGTAAAATTGCAGCTAAGCTGCATTTTTTACCAGCACGTTTCAAATCAGAATGAACGCACTTGACAACAGTGAGCAGAATGTGAAGTCGTAGAGTGCGCAAATTATTAATGCCTTTTTCCTCTGACCACCAGTCTATTGCATGCTTTGCTTAAAATAATTTTGTTAAAGTGAAAAATTGTCCAAATGCTCTTATTGAGCCCCTTGCAACAAGGCATGCTACGGGTTGTGCACGCAACTTTTCAAAAATTTTCTCCAAGTGTCTAGCGTTATTTTCACATAGTGATGCCAGCTACATTCAAATCCCAGCTAGAAAGAATGGCAGGGCGATTTCGTGTTTAGAAAAAAGAATGTTTTCCAAATCAAAGTAATAGAGAAGGATGTCGCGATGTACTATGGCGCGCCTTTTAAGTGCTCTCTGGTGATGACGTTTTTTTTTTCCTGGAACGCGGGGCAATATATTAATAAGGGCATTGTGCCTAAGTTTTTGTTCCCGGAAGAGCTTCGGATGATAAGGAAAATAATTAATTGATCATAAATGTGTTATAGCCAAATGAGGGTGAAAACCCATGGGCACAAATGTGTGCGGTGTGCATTTTGAACCATTACGCTGATTTTCTGATATGGAACTCTATTGTATACACACAGATTTTCAGATTTTTCTCGACAGTAGAACATAATGCGTGTCTAAAACAGTTATATGGAGAATAAAAATCATCGAATACCAATAAAACTGAATTGGGTGACGTTTCCTATGCTTTAATTATCTTTGCAAACTTGATGTCGGTTAAGCTCGTAATGATCTATGTTTTAATGATTCTCCATACAATTTACAACTTCTTTTATCAGTTGTTTGTAAGTAACTAGAGAGAATTTCATCTTTCGCCGGTGCTTATTTACACGGAAGTGCATAGTGTTGTAGTTCCAGTTCTGCTTTTTAAATGACGAGGATTTCTACAGTCCAAACACTCACTTAAGTTTTTAAAGGATTTTTTATCTTCCCCTCGGTTACTGAATATATTTATTAATTGCATTAGTGCTGAATATTGAAGGTGCGGTTTGGCACTAGGACATTGCCTTTGTTTTATTTGTGACAGGGTTCTGCATAACCATAGGTTTTCTGTGCTGTAGACTTCTTAAGTGGTCCCTTCCTAAATTAAGAAGGTTGGTGGTTTACAATGTTTAGCAGCATATGATTCGGAGAGTCCTGTGGTATTGTAAATGTGTTACCGTCGGTCATTCGTGTGTGTACACATGAACAGTTCGCGAGTTCTTTTTTTTCTTTTGCGGATTTGTCTCTGTCTTGCAGGAAGGCATTGTCCACTGAGCTAGCCAGAAACCAGTGGTATCGTCGTGTGCAGCTTCGCTGGAAAGACATGGACACTGGAGGTCTCATTTCTGCCATGTCGGATCCATTGCTCTGTCCCACTGAGCTGCAACTTCACACCAATGAATTCTCACCCGAATCTTTCTCTGCTCTTTGCTCTGCGCTGAGTTGCAATCTCTGTGTCAAGGAGTTAACAGTGTGCCTGTGGGAAGTCACTTCAACACACGTCGCCTCCCTGCGCTCAATGCTTGAGAAAAATTATTCTCTGAAATCCCTCACGCTGAGTGATAGGAACAGAAAACCTGGCTTCGCTGTAATGGTATCGCAGGGCCTTTACTCTAACAAGTCCGTTACAAACCTTGCACTACAGTGTGATGAGATGAGCACCGAGTCTACAGAGCTGCTAGCAACACTTCTCAAGACAAATGAAAACCTTCATAAGATGGTCTTGTCATGCAGACGTGGGCTGACTCCTGACAGCCTTGATGCCATATCTCAAGCACTGCTTCAGAATCTTTTCATCACAGAGGTGAACGTTGGCTGCATAACTCCAGCCATTAGGTTAGCTATCCAGCGTAATGTGTCGTCCCTCCACCGTGCTGCTAAATTTGTACTGAGGCAGGATGTTGGAAAATCGTGCGCCGAAGCATTCGAGCTTCTCGAGTCAAAAGCATCCTTAATTTCGTGTCTGAAATCAACCTCAAGGATGAGTGAAACAGAAGCAAAAGCTGCTGTTAAGACAGCACGGAAGTTTATCTGGAGCAATTATCTCTTCATTAACCAGATAGTATCTCGCAAACTAGAGTGCCATGCTGGAGAAGGCACTCAAATAGACAAGCTCAATTTCGAGTGTTGGATTGCTATCACAAAACATCTCAGGGTTTCTGATGTCTCTCATTGAATGTGCTAGGAAGCTTCCCTTAGCAGCAGTCTGTGGCATTGCTCGTGCGAGTCTGGCTCTGCAGCCAATAGCAGTTTTAAATACTGCTTCCAGATCATGTTTAGCATGCAATATCGGCTGAATACAAATCAAAACATGTTCATGCGTTGTGTGTATATGATATGTTGTCAACGTGTAAACTTTTAGTGGGTGGATGCGTTTTGCGTCCATTGCATTCTGTACACTACGGTACGTAGACCGGACGACCAGTTAAAATTAAATTCTTCTGTAAATAACATTGCCAGGTGGTGCGAAACATGGGGAATAGAAATTAATATCAACAAAACGTCTTGCATCTCATTTACCCGTAAAAAAGTGCCTCTTGTATATTCCTACAACTTATCAGGATCTAACATAATGAGGGTGGATACGGTGAAATATTTAGGCGTTACATTTACCCATAAGCTAAGCTGGAGCACGCATATATCCAATACGTGTGCAAAAGCATTCAAACAGCTGGGGTTCCTCCGTAGAAAACTGTCAGCAGCTCCTCCTCATGTAAAGTTAACAGCCTATAATACCCTCATAAGGCCCATCCTTGAATACGGCACCATCATTTGGAGCCCCCATCAGTCTTACCTCAGCGATCAACTCGAAAAAATTCAAAATAAGGCCCTCCGGTTTATTTACTCCTGCTACTCACGTCATGACCGCATATCTTCCCTGCGAGCTAAAGCGCGTATCCCTACCCTTGCTTGTTGGCGACGCGTTGCTTCGATGAAGTTTCTTTTTATTCTTTACAATGATCGCATAAGACTTGATAAAAATCAGTACATCAAGGCACCTTATCATCGTTCGAAGCGATTAAACCATGAAAAGTGCATGAGACCCATCCCAACGCGATGTAACACATATAAATTCTCATTTTTTCCGTTAGCCATTGAAGAATGGAATAATCTGCCTCACGAATTCATGAACGACGTCTCTCTTGATATCTTTTTGAAAAACGTAGAGTCGTTTTTTGGAAAACAGAATTTACAATAAAAAGAGCAAAAGAGCATCGTGTTGACCTGATTGTATCGCTTCGTGGTTTCGTCGTTCTCCTTTCCAGTGTTTTAAATGCATCAAAATGAACGTGTATAGCAATGCGCATGTCCTTTGACCGTTGATGGTCTCAGCCTACTTGCTATGGTCTTTTCTACTGCAGGCGCATGTTTTGTATCTCGTGTATGTTATACTGGATATGCTATTGTTTGTATAATTGTTCCATTATTTTGCCCACTCCTGTAAGAGCCTAACTAGGCTTACAGTATGCTTAAATAAAAAAAAAGTATGTCGTTTGTTCACGAGACAGCGATGGTGAAAAAATGCGAGAAGTCGTGTTGTGACGAGCAGTGATGTTCGCATTCGATTTCAAACCTATGTTGTGGACCATACATATTGCGGAGATGTGTTCTTTGGCAAGCGTATTCTAAGTGTTCTTTTCAGTCTGTGTTTCTTTCTTACGGGGAGGTAACGTAATCATTCTCTAAAAATTTCAGCTCAGCACTGTAATCTTTTATATTTTTTGTATTTTCATTTCTGCATTTTTTATCAAAGCGTTTTGACGACCATCAAATGTCTCTGTGTCCTCGCATTGCATAGCGGTATCTAGCTCATTGGCGACTTCACATTTGTGGTTGTGTATGTCTGTATGCCCGTGTAATAAACAGCAGTCGTGAAAATGTTTGCAATATGTGAGTAAAATGAACGTATCAGCTTTCTGCGAACCATACAGCTGGTAATCGACCTAGCATTGTCGCAAATGAACTTATTTTTCCAATACTATGCAGATATTGCCCGGCTCTATTGGCGGAAAACAATGATGCAGCGTCGGCCTGTAGTTATCCGGTTCGGCTCATTTAAAGACCGTGGCAGAATACTAGCATGTCGAGCTAAACTTAAAACTGACAACATTTCTGTATCAGAGGATTTTTCGCCAGCAACCCGTAACGCACGCCAGCAACTTACTAATTTCGCTAAAAGCCTGCCTCAGTCACCAAAGTTCCTGCTTCGTTACAACAAACTCTACGTTAACAATAAGTGCTACATGTACGACAGCGTGACAAACAACATCGAACTGATAAAAGAATTTCCCACCGAAGTACTCGAAGAGGACACACCGCGGTCGCCTTCATCAAATGCCCAAAACACCGAAAACGCCCCGTAGCATCACGAGAGGGGACGTGGGCAGTCGTCGCCTTCACCACGCACATCTGTTCTTCTCGCTAACGTAAGAAGTATCGTAAACAAACGTGATGCATTTCATTCCGTAGCTGACACGTGTAACGCAGATATTATTGCACTTACTGAAACATGGCTTCATTCTAACATTCGTAACACCGAAATTTTCCAGGACTCATCCCGATACACTTTTTATCGCTGCGACCGCACGTCACGTCAGGGTGGTGGCGTATTACTTGCCATTTGTAAAACACTCCGGTCTTACGCTATTAACATCACAACAGATCTCGAGATTGTCTGGGCATGCGTGGAACTTGGACACTCTAAAATTGTTTTCGGGGTATGCTACCGTCCTCCCAGTCACTCTGCTAACTTCCTCGATGATCTGCACGATGCCATAAATGCTGTTTGCACACGACACCCCCTGGCGCCTGTTTTCTTACTTGGCGACTTCAATCTTCCTAACATATCTTGATCTTTTGATACCCCAGTTCAGAACCCTTCTTCTAACTTAAGCACCGATCTCTTAAACCTTTGTTCCACTTTTTCCTTTTCCCAACTAGTCTCTCAACCGACAAGAGTTACTAATACCACTGCTAACACGCTGGACTTAATACTGACTACCCATCCCGATATGGCCTCAGAAATCACTTACTTACCTGGTCTCAGCGACCATCTATCGCTCTCATTTGACATTTGCATCGTTACTCCCCCAGCTGAGAAGATTTCTAAACACATCTGCGACTATAAAAAAGCTGATTTTCAGGCCATTAACAGGGAACTCGCCGAATTTATCGATTATTATTGCAACGGGTTTGATGACCGCTCTGTCGATACTAACTGGAATCTATTCGTTACCAAGGTTAAAGAATTAACAGATACATACATACCATTACGGACAATCTGTTCCCACTCGAGAGCCCCGTGGTACAACTCCTATCTTAAACGACTGTCCAATCGAAAAAAACGTTTCTACCGAGTTGCGAAAAGGTCTGGTAGCAACGCAAAATGGGAGGCGTACCGTGAAGCTAACGCCGTTTACGTAACTGCACTTAAAAGCACAAAAAATTTTCTTCACAATACACTTCCTAGCATTCTTTCCACTGATCCTAAAAAGTTCTGGCGCATTGTCAACCCCAGCCACAGCGATACCATTAACTTATTAGACGAGAATGGCCTTGCCATCCCAGATGCAGAATGCCCAGCGGTACTGAACTCCACATTCTGTAAAAACTTTGTTCATTGTACTAACACCATTTTTCCACAAGCGCAGACTTACAACTACATAACTATGGATCCCATTTGCATCGAAGCTTGCGGTATTGAGAAGATTATTGAATCCCTTAAACCATGCTCCAGTCCAGGTACTGACTCAATCAACGCGAAATTTCTTAAGGGTTCTCAAACTTACTGTTCATTGCTGCTTTGCAAGATATTTCAACAGTCCCTCGACACCGGTGCTCTGCCTGCTGACTGGACGGTCGGGAAGGTGGTCCCAATCCATAAATCAGGTAACAAGAATTCACCCCTTAACTACCGTCCCATATCTTTGACAAGTATTCCATGTAAAGTATTGGAGCACATATTATACACAGGTATCGCGAACTTCTTGGAGTCAAATTCATTTTTTACAGACATGCAGCACGGTTTTCGTAAGCGACTGTCTTGCGAAACTCAGTTAGCATCATTTACGCATAAACTTAATCTCATCCTTGATCGCCGCTCAACAGCTGACTGCGTCTTCCTCGACTTCGCAAAAGCCTTCGAAAAGGTATGCCACAAATTACTACTTTTTAAGCTAAGCAAACTAAACCTTGATCCTAGGCTTTTTTTCTGGCTCGAATATTTCCTTTGCAACCGCACTCAGTTCGTAACTGCTAACAATGCCACCTCTCCATCAACCCCCGTCCATTCTGGAGTGCCACAGGGATCCGTCTTAGGCCCTCTTTTATTTCTTATTTACATTAATGACCTACCTTCTTGCGTAACCTCTAACATACACTTATTCGCTGATGACTGCGTAATGTTTCGCGAAATTAACGACACTAACGACGTATGCGCTCTACAGAATGATCTATCTGCTATATCTGCATGGTGCAACTTATGGTTAATGCAACTTAATTCTTCTAAATGCAAAGTTTTACGTGTCTCCCGCACATCATCTACTACAGGTGCATATTGTCTAAATAATACCATACTGGAGGCCGTCACGTCATATCGCTACCTCGGAGTTCATATATCTTCCACTCTAAATTGGTCGCTCCATATTAACGCCATAATTAACAACGCTAACAGCATGCTAGGCTACCTACGCCGGAATTTCTCCAATTCCCCTACCTCCCTAAAACTCATGTTATACAAAACCCTTGTCCGTAGTAAACTAGAATACGCATCTGCAATTTGGGACCCCAGCTACGCAAACTCAATTAATGCACTCGAGCTTGTACAAAATAACGCCGCCCGTTTCATCCTACTTAACTTCAATCGTACTGCAAGTGTCACCTCCATGAAAAACACGCTCAACCTCCCACCCTTAGCCTCCCGTCGAAAATTTTCACGGTTATGTTTATTTCATAAAATTTTTTACAACTGTCCCAATCTACGCGATGAATTGATATCTCCTCCGTCTTTCATCTCTCCACGGCTAGACCACGTTCACAAGGTCGGTATAACGTCGCACGAAACAAAAGCTTGTTCTCAGTCGTTCATTCCCCGTACATCAGCAGATTGGAACCACCTTCCCGGATCGACAGCCTGCATTCAAGACATCCTGCGTAGCAATTTAGCTAACATTGTATACTAAGGTTCACAACAAATGTACTTATCATTCTCCATTTCCTTTGTTTACTTAAGTTTCCCTTGTTTTGTTCTCTTACCTTGCACTTACATATTATGCTTACTTCTGAATTGTATAACCAGGAACATGACGCTTGCATGTTGAATTTTTGTTTTTGTTCATTTTCTGTGATTTGTAACCACTCCCCTCTGAAATGCCTTTGGCCCTGAGGGTATCAATAATAAATAAAAATAAATTCCGTTTTTCTCTGTGAAACCAGCTGGATATGGATGCCGTCAAGAATGGTCATAACCAAACGTTCATAACCACGAGTCTAGGCTGTGAAAACGGGAAGTATGGTTGTTTCGGAACCACAGAAGAAGCAGAGTGCGCTAGCCGTGTGAGGCGACGAGATTAGAAAATGTGCACCTCCAATGTCCTTGGGGGTTTTGCGGGGGCGCAGCATGCCGAAACATGGCGCAGAGGACCATGCGCCTTTGCAATCGTTAAATGAAAACTGCGCTGGTTTTTGAATTCTATGAACTCCAACAAGTCGCGTGTGTTTTTTTTGTAGATTAAGCAAGCGAAATATTTTGGCGCTATCGTTTGAAACAGTGGCGTAACCGTCCACGAAAACCGCGACCACGTTCAGGCTTCTCCGCGGAGCACAGTGGTATGGAAGCATCAGAAGGGGCGTCAGGAACGAAGGCGGTCAGACTTCTTTCTATGGCGCCTTCCCCTGCTTCGCCAATTCCTTCAAAGAATGCGGCGCGATATCTTTTTTAGAAGAATGCCTCTGTACCAACTCCCCCAACAGAACGTTGTTGTTGTCCTAGCGTTCTGCCTACGACGTGTTACATTCGTTTTCTTGTCCCAAGAGCTTTTTTTTTAACATCTGTTGCCTCGGGCCACCAATAGGTGAAGGTGAGATGATGGATTCAGCAATCATTAAAGTAACGGAAAAAGATTAGTTGATTTCATGAAGTCCAGTAGTAAGCGACGGTTTGGTCCCTGCATCCAGGCAATATATGAAGCAGGGTTAGTCGATGAAAGACCCTCTACCATCAGGTGCCGGATCCTTGCAGGCTTGAGAGCTGGGCAGTCTCACAGTAAGTGGTGAATGTCGGCTTCACTGTCCTCGCGTTTGCATATCGGACACTAAGGCCGAGGAAAAAAATCAAGATACTCAGGCCACTTCTAAGAGTTGCTGCAAGTTGTTCTGTGACCTTTTTAGTGTTCGTGACAAAAAGGAGCATCGTGTAGTGGTTATGGGCGGCTACTAGTCATATTACTAGTATAAGTGCGATGGCAGCATGCATTTGTGAGAGCGTTATAAACGTTGCCGCTGAACCACCCACTGGCAGTTATCGATGCGAGGGACAACCACGCAGTACAAAAGTTTGATTTCTTACGGTTTGCTTACGCAGTCATTCTTTTCTCCTTCTATCATTGAGAGCAGCCGCCTGTGAAGCAGATGTCACAGGTACAAAGCAGTGTGTGGGGTGTCAAAGGCGCTTGACTGGCGGCTTCTTTGTTTTCATGCCTGTCAGATGATCCGCATCGGAAATAAACAACACAGACAAAGAATTGGAGGTAGACAATGAATTGTATGCATCGTGCTTGCTTAGGCCAATTCCGGTGTTTCCAACAGGCAATATTTAGTTAGTACGCTAGTAGTCACTAAAGTACTACTAGCGTAGCTGTTCCAGTTCTTGTTATCTGCGCGACGAGATGGACCTCTCAGGCTCGTAGACGGTGGCTCTGGCCACGAGGTGTCGTTGCATGGTGCCTGGCGTGGCAGCTGTTATGGAGGCTGGTGCAGCACCTCCAGGCGAGGTTCTCTTTGGCGCATGGTGCAGCGCACCCGGTATGACGCCTGGCTCGGCGCCTGCCTGGTAGCCTCGGATGGCACTTGGTGCCGCTAGCTGCTAAGAGGCACCGTGGTGACAGCCGCCACCTAAATCCGCCGGGCTCGTCAGTTGGTGCGGCGCGGGACTTGGCGCTGGCCCATGGAAGGCGACGACGATGGGCGCGGACAGCCGCTGGGCGATGAAGACCAGCCGCCGATGTAGCACGTAGCCGCGATCGCCGCCAGGACGGCGAAAGGAAGGCAGGCCCGCGGTATGCTCGTCGCGTCCCGCTTGACCGATGGAAAGACGCCGTCCGGAAAGGGGGGGGGGAGGAGGCTGCGGTGAGCGCCCGGGCTCGTCACCACTGCGCGGCATCTCTCGTCGCAGCCCCGTTTCGGCCCAAGTCGGCTCCGGCACTGCGTCGTCCGTGGCTTCGAGCAGGACGCCCTGCCAGCAATCGACACACCACCGTTCTCCCTAGGTGGCGCCATTGCCGCTCACGCTTCCATCGACAGCGGCCGCCAGGCGTCTTTCCAGGGCGGCTGTCAGCTTCTTCTTCGAACGTGATTCGCGTGGCTCGTGCACGTGCATTAGCAAGCGCGTGTAGCCAAAGCCGCCATTCTTCCATTGCAAACCATGGCCTTTGCAAGAACTTTTTTTTAATTCTGAGAATTCTTCACAAAAATAGTCACTGCCCGAGTGTATACTGCGAATCATTAAGAAAGAGCGTATTTCAGACAACAAAACTGTTATGACGCGTTGTGGAGGGCGATCAATACGACGATAAGATACATTATAGCGAATAGAAGCGGAGAAGACTGCATTCGAATAAGGATGAAAAGACAACATAAATGAGGATATCAGCAAGATATCGCTAGCGCTCTGGGTATATATGAGCAGTAATTAGAATACAATTGAATAGAATAGAAGCTTTGTTGTCCGCATTATTTGCATATTAATTTTATGCCGCACCTAAGCACCTCGGTGATTGTGGGTGGGCCGGCAGAAGCAGTGCACACAATACACCGGACAACGAAACGCTCACAAATAGACTCATTTGATTCCTAAATCAACACTATTAAAAAAAACGAACAGGTATACCCTCAAAAAGTGATACCACACACTTGTGCCGAGTCCAAAGACGTAACAATGTGCAGAGGTACAGGAATAAAACATCATAAAAGTAGTGCTATTTTATGCACAGTTCTGCTGAGTAAGAGAGCCAGAAAGGAGAACATAGGAACACACTGCCCCTTAAATTTAACCAATTCTACCAATGCACTTTTCATTTTCTAAGTAACTGAAGACACAGACACTCATGAAACTGAGTAAAAAATGAAATAAACGAAGAAAATAAGTACAAAACAGAGACATCACGAAAATTGCAATTCTTTCAGAAATACGATTATGCCAAGCAGGAGAGAAAGAAAACAAAGGAAAAAAGGAACGCAATCCATCATGAAAGCACCCAGTTTCTTAGCAAGACTTTCGCTTTTTTTTCTGTCGCTGATACTCAGGATCTCTTCAGGTAAGTTGTTAAAAAAACTGTGCAAATCTTTTCTTTGGCCTTAGTGTTCTTCCTTTGTTCACAGGTTCTTTGAAACTGATGTCATAATAATTTGTTGTTAGAATGACATATTGATATAACTGTCTTAAATTCAATAGGCTTAAATCATTCATGATATCTTCTGGTTGTCTAGTATTTAGTTGTGTCCCGTACACAATATTTCTGGAAATCTTACGCAGCAGTTTATTAACCTTTGTTTGCCGAGTAGCACAGCAGTTGTCGTACATTGTTATAGCGTATCGTACGATGCTTTCGCCTAAAGACTGAAACACATTGCAACGCGTTTTGATAGTTGCTCCTTCTCGTAATTTGTATATATATGCCGCAACTTGCCTTAGCCTTTTACAAATGTATATGACATGTTCATCCCAGTTAAAGAACTTACCTATGCGCAGACCCCGATATTCGACAGAGTGGGTATAAGGAACTGGGACGCAACAGCAATTCTCACATTGCAGTCCATTCGCCATTAAGTTTAATGCGCTAGTGAGGATTCCTAATCCGCATGAACTTTGTATATGCAATTTTTAGACATACAATTTATTATTCTGCTTACATCTCCTCGCATTACGGATAACTCATAGTCGTAAGATGAATGGGTAAATGCCAGTGCTGTATCAGGGTACTGAAATAACTGTGATGAAAGATTTAAGGTATTCAGACTATTTATGTAAATTTTGAAAAGAAGCGGCCCAGCTATCGAGTCTTGTGGGACTCCATACTCTATAAAAATTTTATTGGTAATTGATTTTCCTATTTTTACTACTTGGAACCTTCCTGTTAGGTAGTCTTCAAAGAATGCAACAAACATGCCTCTAAATCCCATTACGTTTAGTTTTTCAATTAAATTCCTGTGATCTATAGTATCGAAGGCTTTAGTCATGTCTACGAACAACGTTAGTGTTGTTTCATTGCTATCTAGAATGCACAAACGAAATCACTGAAGTCTTCTAATAATGTTCTAGTACTGCGATGTTTTTTTTTCATTCATTATTCTTTATTCGACATCTTTACAGAGGTCTGGAGCACAGAGAAAATGCTGAAGAAGACAGCTTGACGGGGTCTGTGCCTCTTAACAATTGATGTTCGTACGGACATGTATAAATGATAGTTGGCAACGTCAGCTGCAAATTTATAATTCAGAGCATAAAGAGTCCCGACTGAAAACTAAATGAACAAGTCTCTTATTAATATCTGTGCACAAACAATTCACAATATACTAGTAAAAAAACATTCTGGGTAATGATACAAGGTAGACCCAAGGATAATGGCTGAGTAAAACGAAGGATGACAGCAAGGAAGCACAGGTGGATACAGGATAACAAAGCCAACAATCGGAACGTTAAGAAAAACAATAGAAAGTGACACGGTGATGAAAGTTGTAAAAACTGTAGGAAAAGACATAGTCTTTCTTCTACGTTTTCTTTTAGCTTACAGATCTATACTGAGCATTAGCTAATAGTGAGTGTTTATCACAGAAACTGATCATAATACCATGCAGAGATTTTTTTGATTATATGCTTTATTACAGGAAGGCTGGCTATTGGTCTATAGTTACTTGTTTCGCTGATTTTTTCCTTTTTATGCCCAGGTCGAAGAATTGAAATTTTCAGTTCTTCAGGCATTTTGGCGGTAGCCAATTCGCCATTTACAATACGTAACAGCACGTTAGTAAGCTTGTTAATATTAAGTATCAGGTCACGAGGCCTTATTTTAACGTATCCAGCTGGCTTATTGAAGGGGATCGAGTGTATAATACCAGACAAATCGAAGCGAGTCATTTCCGGCAAGTGCGCAGAGTATATATTTCTACTTTGAGCTCATTCAGATCTTCAGAGTGCTTTTTCTGTCTTAGCAATGCAGGTTCAGTTAAAAAATAAATGTTAAAAGTTTCACAAAGCTCAATTATGCCATATGAGTCACAAAACGGTTTTTGGAGCATTTTATCTGCATTGTGGTCTGTACTACGCCCCATTAAGTGACACAGACATGGCCAGGTTCTTTTGGCATTCTCTTTTGCCTGAGCTAATTCTTTCGCAAAATATCTTTTTCGCTAATCGAAGTTTCGCTGTCTCCTGATTGCGTAGGGCACGAAACTCTTTCCTAAGAGTATCGTCGTCAGGTTTATTTTTACATCTTTTCCAAGCTTTTTCTTTCAAAAAACAAAGCTCTAAAATCTCTCTGGTGATCTATTTATTTTTTCTTTGTTTTATTTTCACTAGTTTTCTTGAATGTTTGCATATTTCATTAAATTTGTTTACAACCATGTGATATAGTGGTATATGATCATTGGCTGACAGTGAATTCCAGTCGCAGCTTTGAACCACATTACCGACCTGCTTATTGTCAACAATTTCGATTACTCGCATCTGCGCCGTCGTTTTAAAGCACTAGGGCGGTATAGTAATGATCCGCTAATTTTTTTACTTACAATGCCGGATAATGATGTTAAAATATTACTTCTAACCACAATATGATCAATGCACGATCTGGTAAGTTTTTCCTACCCGCCGCGGTGGCTCAGTGGTTGGGGCGCTCGACTACTCATCCGGAGTTCCCGGGTTCGAACCCGACCGCGGCGGCTGCGTTTTTATGGAGGAAAAACGCTAAGGCGCCCGTGTGCTGTGCGATGTCAGTGCACGTTAAAGATCCCCAGGTGGTCGAAATTATTCCGGAGCCCTCCACTACGGCACCTATCTCTTCCTTTCTTCTTTCACTCCCTCCTTTATCCCTTCCCTTACGGCGCGGTTCAGGTGTCCAATGATATATGAGACAGATACTGCGCCATTTCCTTTCCCCTAAAAAACCAATTATTATTATATTAAGTTTTTCCTTCATACATTCTTAATGCGTAACACCAGTGATTACGTGTGCATGATTAGTATTTTCTTCCACCACAAGATATTGCTATTCCTGCATCTACTATAATTCTGCCTGTTCTGCCATTTTTACAGCAGTAAATCACACCAAGACGTGTCCATAGAAAAGTTTTAAAGAAGGCGTGAGTACAGCACCGCGTTTTATAGCTTCCAAAGCGATGGCTGCTCTAACTGTTCATCCTCAGTCGAGGGGCTAGGCCTCGCTTGTGAAGCCGGTCGCCCTGCCACCTATCGGCCGCCATAGCAGCGGAAGATTCCGTCAATGTGCGACGTGCTATTTTCAAGGCTCGTGCCTGCGTTTTGCGCATTCGCACTGCCACCAGCGCGGTCCCATTCCGTGCAGATAGTCGCTGCGGATGCACAGCTGAAATTGTCTATCAGCTCACTTTCTTCGGTTCAAAGAGAGAATGTGAATCTGAGAGGCAAGGCGAGTTGCCTGGCACCTGTAACTTCGCCGAGCTAAGTGGTATCACAGCTACAGCGCCACGCTATAGTAAGAAAAATGTGGGTTGCAAAAGGAGACAAAAAATGATTTCCGAGCGATTTAGCGTGGTTAGGCCGAACGAGAATTACGTGTTCTAGCACTTCGGTTTTGGTTCAAGGCTCAGTTTTCAATACTAATTGCATCCACCCAAGTCGAAGTCCAACTTTCATTTCGATAAGTGTTGTCTACAAAGCTACGCCTTAGATGCCGCTCGAGTGTCCGGAGACTTTAGGTTCGGATAGGTTAGGTCATGTCCCAAAGCCACTCATGCTATGAAGGACGCCGTAGTAAAGGGCTCCAGAAATTTCGACCATCTAAGGTTCTTTAACGTGCACTGACATAGCACAGCACACGGGCCTTCAGAATTTCGCCTTCATGGAAATTCGTCTGCCGCGGCCGGGATTGAACCCGCGTCTTTTGGGACAGCAGCCGAGCGCCATAACTACTGAGCCACCGCGGCGTCCTGTCGAAATCAAGAATTAAAAATTATGTTGGGCAAGGCACGTAGTGCAAAGGCAAAATGACCGCTGGTCCTTAAGGGTAATGGAGTGGATTAGAGAAGGCAAGCGTAGCAGGGGGCGGCAGAAGGTTAGGCGGGCGGATGAGATTAAGGAGTTTGCGGGGATACGACGGCCGCAGCTGCAAGGGACAAGGTTAATTAGAGAGGCATGTGAGAGGCATTTGGCCTGTAGTGGGCGTATACAGGCTGATGATGATTAAAGTTTAAACATGCGTGTTAAAAAACCGTAGCCTTTCTGTGAAATTTTTTTGCTTCTAGTATTTGCTGTTGTTGTTGCCTCTGATGCAATGGCTCACCAAAAGAAAGAAAAAGAAATCGAAGCACGCCTTCAACCATCACGGGCCACCGCTAGCACGCGGAGAAGACGGAGAAGATTCGTAAATCGAACCAAGGAAGTGCGCAGTTGTCCACGACACATCGATTTTTACCAAAATCTTCGTTCATAAGTGAGTATTCCAAAGCTACCAGCGTCAGTAGAGAACTAGATCTAGTCGCTAATCAGATAGATATGAACGGCGTTTGTTTGTTTTTTTTTTTGGAATGAAACGCTGATGTTCCTCTCACGTCAGCTTCTCGTCGGACTAGTTGAATTTCTACCAGCCGTTTCACGAATGCTTCCCAAGTTAGAAGCGGTTTCATTAGTAAACAATTTCTCTTGGTGTTTTTTAGATTATTCTTGTTCTGGACGTCTGCTGAACGCATCCGCATCAGAACTCTCTAAATCTTACTGTGTGCTTGTCTGCTCATTAAACTAACTGCAGCTCAAAGCCAAAAATAGACATTTTCAACGAGCTGCCTAAATATGAAGTCTTTACATTTTTTTGTTATCTTCCTGGTATCACATCAGCCTGTCCTGCGGCCAGAGTGACAAGGTTTTCTGAATGAATGCATATTAAGGGTTGGTATGTGATTGGCGGGCGCATTAGGTGTCTTCTCGCTGGTTACCATAAATGGTCAACGCAGAGGTCCTTCATGTTTTCGCTGTGATGTGTTTTGCTGTTCTGATTTGTGAAAGGAAGGTCGCCAAACAAAGGTCTTAGGCGGCAACGCGTAAGAACAGCGATTGTGAATATTGAAAATCAGGAAAGGAGCTTGACGAGGCTTTTTCTAAAGGAAGTGCCGATCGTGATTGGTCAGCGCTTTTATTGTGACAGCCATGCCCCTTATCCAATGGGATATCGCAGGCTGTTGTGACCGGGATGCCTCCCGCTTGGGCTAACGTCTCCTACTCTATTTTGATTGGCGAGAACCGACTAATCACAAACCCATTTGAAACACGAAAAGCTTTGAAAACCATAGGGGGAGCTTCGCGAGGCTCTTGTTAATTAAGCGGAATTCGAGATCTTGCTGAAGAACAAGGTTGCGATATTGTTTCGTTTGATATTATCAGTGGCCAGTCCTCCGGCCATCCAGCAAGTCCTGTCCTGTACAACCCTTCTAGCCGGTCTTGCTTCCGTCAATTGAGTGCTCTCCCGTAGCGCATCTCCGCAATTTTGGTCGCGTATGGTGCGCGACCTCCTTGTAATATTGTGTGCAGTGTTATTGTGTGCAGTGGTTGGGCTTCTTAGCAGGCGCACGTGCTCCAGCTCGTTCATGCCTTGGCGTTTCTTTCAGAGGACGACCCAACACCATGAAGCACGAAGTGGTGGTCGACTTTGTTGTCGAACTGTACACATTGTACAACTTCTACCTGGACGCCGAAGGGTGCGTCCACTGGCTGTGCTTCACTTTTCGGAGCATGTTCTCTTGTTTGAAATGAAAGAACCGCTCGGACCATGCTTTTTAGCTGTGACGTTCCCACCTGTCGGGGGTCAGTCACAAAATCTACGGGTCCTGCTGAAGCGAGGAGAAATGAGCCAACAAGGCGGTAACCCGGCAAAACAATATTTATTCTTCTCTGCCTGAAGGCGTAACTGGTGGTCCGCTCACCGCTGGCTTTTAGGAGAACTGGTCGTCCGTCCGGCAGGTCGGGGCTCGACTCCAATCGTCTCGCGTCGGCGGGCCGCGGCTGCTTCGGCTCTCTCGGGCTCTGCCTCTCTTCCCGGCGTCTCTCGGCTGGCGGTGCTGTGACGGGTCGAGGCCATAGGACTCTTGGGCGTTTCGGCTGGCGGTCAGTTTGCTACGGACGCTGAAGTCCGGCTTCGCTGACTATAGACCAGCGCGACATCTTGCGTCCGTTCGCCTCGCCCGTCTCTGCTCGACTTCTTTCCTTTGTCTCCCTGGCCCCGCCCCGTCTCTCCGGAGATTCCCTTTCTCTCTCTCTCTGGGTAATCCTCGCCCAACGGTTTTTCGTCGTCGCTGCTCACACAGCCGATCAAAGGCACCCGCCAAACTTCTAGGAATCCGCGGCTGTTACGACGGGAAGGCCGATGGCGCCGTTGGGGATGGGTCGAAGGGGATCAGGTGTCCCTCGGAGGGCGACGCTTCTCAGCAGTCAGTCCGTCCGGTGCCAGCCGCCGACCTCCTCCGCCACCTCGAGCCATTACGCAGCCCGTCGTGTCCGCTGCTAGTAAGGTCGCCTGTCGGCCTGCACACACAAACGCACAAACGAACCCGTCTTCGCGCGCCGGGGGGGAAGCACGGCGCAAACCGCGGGGAAGACTGCGGCTGCGTAGGGCACCACGCGCAGCCTCTCCTCTTTAGCCGTCTGGCGGTCTTTGCACATCTGTCTTCTGCATCGGCCGCCGCCTTCCCCACCACCGTCTTCGCCGACATGACTGGGTCAATAAATTTGAAGGCAGGGAAAATGTCTTGGGCACTGGTCGCCTGGTTAGTTCTTTTTAGCAATGCCGGGGCCTCCCGTATGCGGCCCTTCACAACCCCCTCTTCTTACAAAGAAATTTTCTACGAAAATTTTGCATTCACGTCACTCTCACAGCACACTGTTCGTAGCAGAGTTCTCAACTCCATGTTTCATAGAACCACGTTATGAACGGGCCAGTAACTCCACCAGGCAGAGCAAACCAATATATCCAGGTCCGCTCTTATTGTAAATCACCAGTCATTCACGCATGACAG
Organism: Amblyomma americanum; assembly: GCF_052857255.1. Lineage (NCBI taxonomy): Eukaryota > Metazoa > Arthropoda > Arachnida > Ixodida > Ixodidae > Amblyomma > Amblyomma americanum. The sequence continues at coordinate 8,540,570 of NC_135506.1, forward strand.
CTCAGAGACAAAATTTTGCTAGTAAGACGAGAATGTGTAGCCATTCAGTCATTCTCATTGTTCAATGGTCGCAGCAACTCACAGACTCCCTTACGTCATGCTGCCCACGAAAATGTCACGTAAAATCAGGAGGTGGTCCATGCAATTCTTTCACTCTCGGTGTCTTTCTCCACTGGCAGTTTTTACAGTGTTTTGCCACATCCTGTCTCAGTCCATGCCAGAAATAGCCTTTGCTAACTGCCCGACGGGTCATTTGAAAGCCAAAATGTCCTCCGCCTTCCACATCATGGCATAACCTCACAATTTCCCTTCTCACTTGCAAAGCTACAACGGCTCTGTCTGCGGCCCCGTGCGCTTTGTCTCTGTAACGGAGTATACCACAAGAGTCCAAATGATAAAATCCCGACTCTTTCCCTTCTGAGCTGTTGCACACGTTTATCAATTTTAGGACAGACGGATCTTTCCTCTGCTCCTTGTACAGGCGGGTTCGCTCACTCGCAGGGGGAACATCGATTACTCTGGCGTCCGCCGCGCTGCTGAGCGCATCTGCATGGCGATTGCTCTCCCTTGCATCGCGCAGCCCTTCCGCTTTGCCCGCGCATAGGCTCACTACCGCTTCTGAACGCCCTCGCTCGTGATGGCCGTCAGTAGAGGTTCTATTTCTTCCCTCAACAGTTTCACGGCTGCCCTCGCCTTCTTCCGTACGCCACCCATAACAGGCCGTGTGATCTGGAATGCGCCCGCGCGATACCTGACGCATACGACAACAACGTGAGGTATGCCCGGACCTGCCGCACGAGAAGCACACGCCTGATTCGACGCGTCGATTGAATTTTCCCGTCTGCCTGGATGGAGGCTCTTCACGTATCCGAATGCTCTTTACGAGCAGCTTCTCCAGCCGATCTAGACGTTCACTAAGCTCACTCATCTCTTCCCCGCTTTCTACACGTCGGACAATAGCGGTGTTCGTGCGGGTCGCTTCCTCTAACAGTTCTTCTCTAGACGCTACCTCCACAGCCTCTTCGAATGTCTTGGGATCATGTGACAGAGCAAATCTCCTCACCGGATCGCGGAGCCCACTCAGAAAAATAGAGGTCAGCTGTTCCTTAAGGATTTCGCGTCTCACTTCACTTTTCGACGCCTCATCACCATCAACGTCCCCGAAGGCCTCCACCCCGAGCTTACGCAGTCGGCTCGCGAACGAGCGCACATTCTCACCAGCGTTCTGCCTTGCGCTCAGAAACTTCTCAAACTTCCTGTACGCCGGCTCAGTATCAAATCGCTTCAGCGCGAGCGCTTTAAACGATCTATACGAAGTCACGCCGGCCACCTCCTCATCCAACCACGCAAAGTCTAGAGCCGCCCCGACCATCTTGCACCGCGCCATCCCGATTAACTGTTTCTCCTGCCATCCGCCCAGAGTACCAACCTGCTCTAAAATTTGGAGAAAATCCCTTAATTTGGGACCGTTGTCGTTCCCCGTGAACGATGGAATCACAGCTCCCAACAGCATCTGATTTGCTCCTATCACCCCTTCGTGAAGACTCGGTGATTCCTGTAGCGACATGTTGGCCCCTTTCTCCTCGGGTGCGAGGGTGAATGGTCTCGCACCACAACTTCAGCAAGATCCCACCGCTGCCAACACTTGTGACGTTCCCACCTGTCGGGGGTCAGTCACAAAATCTACGGGTCCTGCTGAAGCGAGGAGAAATGAGCCAACAAGGCGGTAACCCGGCAAAACAATATTTATTCTTCTCTGCCTGAAGGCGTAACTGGTGGTCCGCTCACCGCTGGCTTTTAGGAGAACTGGTCGTCCGTCCGGCAGGTCGGGGCTCGACTCCAATCGTCTCGCGTCGGCGGGCCGCGGCTGCTTCGGCTCTCTCGGGCTCTGCCTCTCTTCCCGGCGTCTCTCGGCTGGCGGTGCTGTGACGGGTCGAGGCCATAGGACTCTTGGGCGTTTCGGCTGGCGGTCAGTTTGCTACGGACGCTGAAGTCCGGCTTCGCTGACTATAGACCAGCGCGACATCTTGCGTCCGTTCGCCTCGCCCGTCTCTGCTCGACTTCTTTCCTTTGTCTCCCTGGCCCCGCCCCGTCTCTCCGGAGATTCCCTTTCTCTCTCTCTCTGGGTAATCCTCGCCCAACGGTTTTTCGTCGTCGCTGCTCACACAGCCGATCAAAGGCACCCGCCAAACTTCTAGGAATCCGCGGCTGTTACGACGGGAAGGCCGATGGCGCCGTTGGGGATGGGTCGAAGGGGATCAGGTGTCCCTCGGAGGGCGACGCTTCTCAGCAGTCAGTCCGTCCGGTGCCAGCCGCCGACCTCCTCCGCCACCTCGAGCCATTACGCAGCCCGTCGTGTCCGCTGCTAGTAAGGTCGCCTGTCGGCCTGCACACACAAACGCACAAACGAACCCGTCTTCGCGCGCCGGGGGGGAAGCACGGCGCAAACCGCGGGGAAGACTGCGGCTGCGTAGGGCACCACGCGCAGCCTCTCCTCTTTAGCCGTCTGGCGGTCTTTGCACATCTGTCTTCTGCATCGGCCGCCGCCTTCCCCACCACCGTCTTCGCCGACATGACTGGGTCAATAAATTTGAAGGCAGGGAAAATGTCTTGGGCACTGGTCGCCTGGTTAGTTCTTTTTAGCAATGCCGGGGCCTCCCGTATGCGGCCCTTCACATAGCAGTACTCCAGCTAGTACTTAAGTTGGCTTAAGAAACAGCGCATAACATACAAAGACACAAAAGCAGAGGCCTCAATTTCTGGTCTGACCTGCAGCCTGCATTATGAAGTTTCGACAATAGCGGCACCTGTGTGTGCCTTTTTATGTGCCTTTGTTTTGGGCTGTATGTGTATCATCTATGTGAAACGGGAAGCCAAGTTTAGATTGATTATTCTTATCGGACGACGGAGGGCTACTTTTCTAACTTGTGAGACTAAATTTGGCTGGAAGGATGAAAAATTGTCTGCGATTTGCACACACTGTCAGGTTTCTTTGCACATCAAATCTTTCGTGATGCCAAATCAACAATATTAATTGAGCTCCTGAAAAAAAAAATTATCTTTGGCAGTGCAGGGGCTGTAACTGGTGATTTTGTGCTAGGAAATATTACAAAACTACCTAGAAAACTATGCTGGTGTGGTGAAGTGTAGCATGCTCATTTAGAGATAGATCGCTTATACAATGTGATCCTGTGGCCCTTGTATGGCGACAGGTAGCATAGTGGAAAATAATGACCTAGTTAATCACCAATTTGTGTCAAATATTAAAATTATTAGACGCTATTGGCAATCACAGCGTGCGCGATGGCTCTGGGAGGTTTTTATCACAAATCTTTTTTTTTTGTTTCACACTCCTTTAGACGCTACCAGGTACGAGTGTCCATGCAAGGCGATTCGAGATACTACTCCCAAGTGCTCCTAGGTCCAACAAGTAAGCTCATCCCGTACGGTCGCACCTTGCAAAGAGTGGGGTTTACAAGTCTCAGAATTCGTATTTCAAGCTGACAACGGTCACGTGATGCGCACGTTTCTTCCAGGCGTCACATAAATTAAGCACTAGCCCATGAACACGTCCTTCGTGACACCTGAAATCAATGCCAAACAGTATTTCCTCGTGTATGAAGTACTGCTGAACGTTGAGCGGTATATGTATCAGCTGATGGTACATAGCATAACATAAACAGCTGAACCGTTCTTACGCATTTACAAACTTAACCAACCTTATTATGCTACGGTAACCTACTACGACAGCAGCCGCATCAAGGTATGTGACACGTTTTATGAATGTCGTACTGGTCAGGCCATCTTATTCACACGACGTGCTGTGCGTTGGGCTTCGGAGGCTGTCTTTAGCACTGAAATATGCGCCTTGTTTGACTCTACCGACACAGAAGCAACAAGATCCTTGTCTCTCTACGACAGTCTTTGGACCGCTCTCTTCTATACGTCAACTTAAAGTATGTGCTGTTTCAAGAAGCTTCACCAGCGTCGATAACTGTCAGTGCAATGTGGACAGCTTAATGTGAACGAACTGATATACCTTAATTTCACGTAACGTAGATTTGATGATGATTATGAATTTTTATGGCGCAAGGCAACCTGTGGCCAAAGAGCGCCATGGCAAAATGTGTTTTCGTATACTCAAGGTGGGGTCAAAGACCCATTTTCCAAGCATTTCACCCCGCATAAACCGAGCACCAGGCCAGGGGAAAGAAAGCCTGTACCCATTGTATCATCGGTGGGTACCCGGCGGCACTGGGGATCGAACCCGCACCTCCAGCATGCGAGGCGGATGCTCAACCACTTGGTCACCGCTGCGGTGTAAATAGATCGGTTCGCAAATTTGCAATTCTTCGCCTTATTACTATCTATTACGACACGTATGTAGAATTTCAATACGTCTCATCATAACCATCCGTTCACACCTTTTTCACTAGTCTCTCATAGCAGTAATAATTCAAATTTCACTCAAATCTGACTCCAGATGCGAGTCAGTGCCTCTATGTGATGGTCATCGTCCATTTGATGGTTATACTTAAAAAGCAAGGAGAATTTATGGTGCGCCTAATCATATCATCCACATAAGATCATTTATGAAGACTGCTAATGTCAATTTATGCATTCAGCACGTTGTCCAGAGCAAGTTGAAATCATAATTATTAGCCAGAGACGTTTAAACAATCTGGGAATTTTCGCTTAGTTCCTAAGATACGGGATATCGTTAAGCTGACATATTGTCACGTGAGTAACCGGCACCACATGTTTGTAATGTACAAAGCCACCAGAATCCACCGGAGCTACAAGTACTGTTAGAAAAAATGCCGTGTACGTACAAACTGCGGAGCAAATTATGGTGGTGCGCAAACAATCGTTTAACAGTTTAATATGAAGTCATGCTGTCCTATTCCGTTCCCTTTGATAAATACGCCAGCTGTAATGCGACTCTACTTCAACGGCAGCACTAAAGCAATACCCCAAGGGTCATGACCATCACTGCTTCTACAGGAGAGACGGTGAAGCTGTGCACCCTCAAAGTTGTGTATCACCAAACGTCTAAACTTCCTTCCCCCCCCCCCCCCAAATAAAAAATAACTTGCTTCAGAGAGAAAAACTGCAGTCACCTCTCCGATGTGTCATGTGGAAAATGTTTGGTTCACGTCTGAAGCCTTATATGATCTATGAAGGAAGCTGCAGTATAGGGCTCCGGATTAATTAACGCCACCTGGAGGTTATTTAATGCGCGCTGACATCGCATCCATCGAAAAGCGGTCACCACGTTTAAATGGAGGCGAAATGATTCGACGGCTGAGTCCGAGGGACTTTGGAAGCGGAGCCGCCTACTGCCATAGCAACTAAACCACCGCGGCGCGTTCTTCACCACTTCCTGTTTTATGCAATATATATATATATATATATATATATATATATATATATATATATATATATATATATATATATATATATATATATATATATATATATATATCCGCCGCCGCGGTGGCTCAGTGGTCGTGGAGCTCGGCTGCTGACCCAAAAGACGTGGGTTCAATCATTTTCGATAGGGGCGAAATTCTAGAAGCCCGTGTGCTGTGCGATGTCAGTGCACGTTAAAGAACCCCAGATGATCGAAATTTCCGGAGCCCTTCACTACTGCGTCCCCATAGCTGAGTCGCTTTGGGACGTTAACCACCACCATACCTCCCCAAACCAAACCACAAACCAAGCAATATACATTCTTATTTCCCGCTGCGCCATTAATCCCCATCTACTAATACTGCCACTACTATTACTACTATACCACAAGTCGCAGTAAGTGCACGGGATGACTCTGATCGTTCAGTATAGCATGGCTGACATATGCTGCGTTGTAGCACACACACGGCACAAGCACGTCACAAAACAGTGCGGAATATATTTAAAGGAAGCTACTGCATTTAAACAGATCTTCGCTTAAACCTCACTGCGCCCACCGCTCATTCGCAGAGCGACTGAACGGCACCTACGTGACCAAGACATTCTCCATCACCCGGACCTGCGACTCCATCCAGACCGACCTGGACGAAGCGGTGCGCTTTGAGGTGCACCTGTTCCTCAGGAATGACGTAAGCACCTATGCTCGGTGCTCCTATCGGCTGCCACATGCGGGTAGAGATGCTGACTGGCCCACAGTTTTATTGTCCACGAAATGTTTCGCCTAATGTTGGCACGCATGTGTGAACTAATGGCGAGGAGACTTGTGGCTGAACGAAATTTTCGTGTTGGATAGAATATCGCATTTACCTTGATCACAATAGCTTTATCACGGCTTGCTCATAATGCAGGCGAGAAAATGCGCAGCCGTTCACAAAAAGAAGCCCTTGTTGCAATAATTCTGCGAGAATATGCGTGTTCTCACGGAAGGTGGTGGCGGGAGACGTGTAGAGGTGCATCTTCTTGACGTGTCAACGCGTCAACGCACGCATTTCATTTGCGAAATCGGCCTGCGATGACGACACCTGTATTTCGTTTTGAAGCGAAAAACTCCACTACGCTAGGTAAAGCAGTTGTCGCGTAGGCCGGAGAACGGCCTTGAACGACCTTCAGAACAACCACGTTAGTCGTGTATGACCATATGTGGCACAGTTATGGTGCCGAACACTGGGACCGCTGACCTTGGCCCATGACCTTTAGTTGACGTTTCACAATGGGTGAACTTTGGGTTGACCTTTGACCTTAAGAACATCCGATGGGGTGATGTGAAGCTACGTGATGACATCCGATGGTGTCGTAAGACTATGTGATAGCACGTCATAGCCACGTGTGGGTATATATAGAACGGCTGTCGCGAGCGTGTAGCGGAGCTGCCATGGACAAGCCTTGGACGCTTAGCAAGCGTGCTTGCTTTTCGCTGAATTCCAGGGCTAGCCAAGTTAAGCCACTGCCAATTTTCTTTTTTTTTCTACCTTATGAAAAATTCATTTCCAGTTAGAGTGGCCTCTTTGTGATTACAACGCGGTACCCGATCAATAAGGGCCAACATCAATTTCTCATCTGTGTCCATTTAACGATCACCATCGAACTCGTGTCCCAGGTTCGGCTGCGGCTCATGGACGCCACCTACGAGCTTCGCCTGGAAGTCTGGTGCTCTAAGATGGAAGACGAGCAAGTGACCTTTCTCTGTTCTTTTTCTTTTCACCTGGACTTGTGCGCCGGTGACGCTGACCCAAAGCGAAAGACCTGACACTGCAAGCGTGAATAGGAAAAATGGCCGCCAGCTCTATCTATGTTTAGCGAAGACCGGTAACTAAATGAGGAGATACACAAATTCTAATTACCGAAGGCGATGGCCTAGTGGTTGGAGCATCCGCCTCGCATGCTGGAGGTGCGCGGTTCGATCCCTAGTGGCCTCGGGTACCCACCGGTGATACAATGGGTACAAGCTCCCCATGGCCTGGTGCTCAGCTCATTCGGGGTGAAATGTTTGGGAAATGGGTCTATGGCCCCACCTTGAGTAGAAGAAAAAAACCTTGTGTCGGTGGCGCTCTTTGGTCACAGATGCCCTTGCGCCATAAGAATTCATCGTCATCATCACAAATTCTAATTACCTTAATTCCTGTCAGAAGCGTGTGATAAGTGGCTCGTGAGTGGCAGACGCTTTAGTTTCTCGTTTCCTGCATTAGTGGTCGTGTCGCTTTGTTAGCCCTCACGAATGATGAAGTTCCTTGTGGTGACGTCACACGAAAAGTGCATGCCAAGGTGGCCCTTCTTCCGGCGCAGGGACGGCCGGTCGACGGGAGCCAAGCGGCCTTCGCCCTTCACGGCCGTGACGGCGCGCGTGATGACGCTGACCTTTGACCCCGTCCGCGGCCTGCACCACTACTACCCGGTGGTGTTCGAAGTGAGCAACTTGAGCGTGCTCACCATGACAGTGCACGCGTCCCTCACCACCATCTGCATCCCCAGCGACAGGTGAGTGGGCACCGCCTTCCCTCCCACCTCTTTGTCGGATTTAAGTTACCGCAGAACACATTTACAACACTAATCTGCGTGATCCGCTCTATACATCGAGGTTAGAATGAGAAATAAGACGTGCAAAATGAGTGGCTTGTCACTCTACACTTGGGGAGGGTGATGATGTTAGCTTGAAGGTGCGGAATACAATGCATGGAGCTGGGGAATAGAGTAAATTGTGCGTCACGAGATGGAAATCTGAATATTTCTGACCGGCTATGTTTGTAATATGTGGCGGTGTCTCAGTGCACTGGCATTTTCGCATTTCACATCCATCAGGATACGGCCGCCGTGGCTAAATAAATGAATCCGCAAATTCGTGCTCGACGTTAAAGGGACACTGAAGACCACGCCATGGAACTTCCGCACTGAATAAAAATCGATCGTTTGGGTCTTTGTGGCTGTGCTGATGTTTATATGGTTGCAAAAGACGCATAAATTGATATAAAATGTTGATGTACAAATATAATTTTTTTTCGCCGCCGCTTGATTAGCTCCTGACACCAAGACTGAAAACGACCCCGTGATGACTAGTATGCGGCAACTACTCTAGTCCAATACACATGATACAATTCCACTCCCAATAGAATACTTCCGCAAACGAACAGTTGGAGGCCTTGCTGCTCAGCTTGGTCCTGGCTTCACAGAAGATCGTCAGCTTGGCCCAAGCTGCCAAGCATCCCATTCCAATGTTGTTTTCATCATACAGTTCCTACACGTTACACGCAACGCTTTCGAGGACTTCACGCCTTCTGCTGTGCAATATTTTGTGCTCACTTCTGCGCATGTAGCCGCTATCGTGAACTATTTCTGCCATTCTCGGTTCCGTAATCCGCTGACGTTTAATCTGCAGGAGCATGAGGAACGCCTCAGTAAGCCACCTGGTGGGCCAACTGTGTTCATGCGATGGTCAGGTAAGGCTCGACTGTGGACTTCTTACCGCTTATTGCTTAAGTTCTTAAACGCTTCTGGCTTTGCCCGTACGTCATTTCGACGCAGATTCTGGAACGATGTACGTACATTTCTTCAAACGTGTTTACAAAACAAACCGAGACAAGGATGGAGTGCATGCAGTGAACAAGAGAGTAGGGCAAGAAAATATCATTAACGTGAGAATTAAACGCTTTCTATAAGGCAACGTAAACGACAGAACGCCAGGCATAACATGGGGGGACATTAGTTCTCGGTCATAGGATTAAAATCCATAAAAGCATAATGCGCCGCATTAGATAATCAACGCGGTCGCTGTGAACGCGCCCGAAAGCGCACGAAAGTACGGCGCTGACAGCCGCGAGCGCAGTCACAGCGGCAATCCTCGCCCGCCTTTCTAGCCCGCCGCTCGCTCAATCTGTGGGCGTGAGTCCGACAGTTTATTTTGAAGCGAAAAGCTTCACTACGCTAGATAAAGCAGTCTTCCGGTAGGCAGCACGACGACCTTGAACGACCTTCAGCCCAACCAAGGATAACCGTGTATGACCATATGTGGTACAGCTATGGTGTCTAACCCTTGCTCCTGACCTTGACCCATGACCTTTAGTTGACCTTCGGCATTGGGTGACCTTCTGGTTGACCTTTGACTTTAAGAGCATCCGATGGGCTGACGTGAAGCCATGTAAGACCGTGTGATACCACGTCATAGCCACGTGGTCGTGTGGGTATATATAGAACGGCTGTCGCGAGCGTGTAGCGGAGCTGCCATGGGCGAGCCCCAGATGCTTAGCAATAATAATAATAATTGGTTTTGGGGTAAAGGAAATGGCGCAGTATCTGTCTCATAAATCGTTGGACACCTGAACCGCGCCTTACGGGAAGGGGCAAAGGAGGGAGTGAAAGAAGAAAGGAAGAAAGAGGTGCCGTAGTGGAGGGCTCCGGAATAAAAGACGCTTACAGCAAGTGTGCTTGGTTTTCGCTGAATTTCAGGGCTAGCCAAGTTAAGCCACTGGCAGCTTTTTCGACCGCAAATGGCGCTGCCTCTCAGGAGCAGAAACTCCTCTCGGCGATGTTTCTTGAGCCTGACACTGAGTCCTGAGACTAGCTTCAATCAAAGGAAGAGGCGGAAGAGAATAAAAGGGCGCAGTAACTGGCTTACTCTTGGCGGACACCTAAACCGTCTACTGACGAAGAAATTGAGTCGGGGCATACCACGCATAGTCCAGGGCGTACATGCGAGCGCCCAAGAAACGCGCCACATGCAATCCCACAGCAGACGATCCTGCGTTGAAGGTAGCGTTCTAGGAAAGTGTCCTTCGAGTAAAGGAAAAGAGCTTCTTGTCAAACATCCGAGCCGTGGTACCATCTTGAGTCGCTGGTTCTACAAGATGCAATCAAACTGCAAATACAGCTGTTGCTCATTTTTTGCTGGGGCGACGCAGAGTTCGTGCTGCTACTCGGCGTCCATTGACAAGAGCGTGCAGCAGGAGCTAAACTCACTCCTGACGCACACTGCCAGCCACCTGCGCAAGATCCTCGAGGAGCACCAGCGCCAGTCCGCGGTCGACCGCAGTGAGTGCGCCGCAAACTTGCAGGTCGCGTTGGACGAACGCACGCAAGTCCAGCAGACTGTATAGCGTAAAACACAACGCGTTCCGACGAGAACGTATTTAGTGCCTGTCAGCTAAAGGTAAGTGAAAATGACACTTTGCATGTGATGACTGCTCACAAGGGTAGTTCGTATATGGCTGATGCATGCTCGTCGGCCGAATGCGTAATCCAATGAGACGATTGGCAAAGTGCGAGTTTATCAAGTGTGCGATACGTGCGCACATACTTGTGAACAGAAATGAATGCCGCTGTGAACAGGACTGCATGTCTAGCATCCTTAACACCTGTAGTTCGGAGGAGTACAAAATCTATGGGAGCCATTTGTTTCATTAGCAACTGATAAACATGTATTTTGTTGTTGACGTCTCAACTTCTGAAGGGACGAAGGAGGGAGTGAAAAAGGCAAGTTTCAAGGGGGATGGAGCTGCGAGGGGAGAGCTCCGGATTAATTTCCGCCCCCTGGGGTTCCTTGACATGCAATGAAATCGCACAGTATCTGGGCGTCTTTCCCATTTCGCCTCCATCTAAACACGGCTGCCACAGCGAGAGTTATTCTCGATAACTTGTAATTAGCAGCCGAACGCTGAGAACATTGATTCATCTTGGCAGGGCCCCATATATGATATGCACGTAACCCTACAATTACGCCTGAAGGAATGGGCTCTAGTAAAAGAAACACGCTGACGCAGCACAGGTCCAGGGGTGTTTTTCGCCTTATCTCTCCTGTATTTTGATCCTGGAAGTATGTCATACTCTGCAGTTCGTTTTCGAGCTGCTGTAGTTGCTGAAGGCGCACTTTTCGAAATTTTTTGCAAGACATCGCGATGCGGCTAATTTGAAAAGCTCCTACTACCGGCGGGAAATGTGGCACGGCCGACAAATCTTAGACTTCTTTGGTAGAACTTCGCCTCGGGAGTTTTGTAGGTTGTTAAGATATGAATTAAAAAAAAAGCCTTACACGCTGAATTTAAAAACCGGCTGCGCATTGCACGCCCACAACGTAAAATGCGTTATCAGAGAAAAACATAGCGCGTTATTGGCATGCTCTCTGTTCTCGCAGCAGCACATGTGATGTAGTTTGAGCTGTACACTTTTTCAGAAAGCCGAGAAGCGGACATAGGAAAAGACGCTGGATCAGAGAGAGTGAGTATCAATTGTACCGTGTATGTGTGCGTGTTAGCGAGAATCAGTCCGCAGGTGTCTTGTCTTTTGTGTCGGTTTTAGGGCTTGCAGCACAGAGACAGATACACAGGCCGAAGCTTTTCTGGAGAGAGCCTAGCACAATATTTTGTGACATGGAGGAGCCTAAGTAATAAGCGAAGTGTTGTTCCTCTTTTCTAACCTTTGGCGCTCGTTTTGGGTAAAATTTTGAGCAGGCTATGTTTAGAAACTGTACTTTTTAAAATTAGTTTAAAAGAACCCTGAAGCGCTTATATCTATGGGGGCCGTCTTTTTGCTCACTAAGTACTTTTTTTTTATTCGAGAAGTGTGCCATGAGGCATAAGTTGAAAAGGAAATGGTTTCCAAAGCCCTCCCTTCCAAGTTGCTTTGGAAACCCTACTTGATACTTTTAACGAAGTGTGGCTCACTAAGTACTTCCTCTACTAACGCTGTTTATCCGGCTGAAAGAGGCAAAAGCACGAGCCAGGATAACTAGCCCGAGAACATAACGCGACTTGTAAGAGCACCTGCAAATGCTCTAACGATTCTCTGCCATATATACACTACGCGCTTTTATTCTTACTTTTCTGTCCTTTTCACCCTGTTCTTACGAAACAACTTTCTTCGGGCAGCTTCAGACCAACATTTTCCAAACGCAGCTATTTGACTGCGTACAGTAATCTCTGTCTAGTCAACCGTGTCTGTTCTCATAGTAGAGATCGTCCCTCCATCCTAGTGGGAACAAAATGGGTGGCCACGCATCTTCAGACAATCCCTCTTTTTCCCTACAATCTCTTACTCCATCTCGTCCTCTTGGAAGAAGGGGCTGACCAACTGGTGCCAACGAGGACTTGCAATGGCAGGCCGGCAGGCTGAACCGGAAATCCCTGATCATGTCAGCTACAAAAATTTGCTTCGAAGCCAACCTTTCCCTAGTGACAACTTAGCAGAATTAAGCAGACAGATGGCGGCGCTGTCTGGAAACCTTCAAGTAACAGATGTCACAAATCTTCCTCGGCGTTAGATCGCCTCGGAGATTGTAAATTGGAAACAGCTTATTTTACTACCTACAGGCGTCATCGATCACCTCGGAGTTTGAAAATTGTAAAGGGGTTATTTTACCACCTACAGGCGTCGCTACCATCAGCAAGGCTCCGAGTTTTGGCCCAACTAGACCAGAGGATTTTCAACACATGGGGTATTTGAGAGTTTCTCAACTAGTATGATAAAGGAACCTAGGAGCCAACGTGATGACCGAGACTATACAAGGGGGCCACTTTTCTTGGCAATGCTGCAAAGGCTAGGCAGGAAAGGGAAGCAGGTGGGCTTTTGTCCCCGTGCCGGGGGGGGGGGGGGGGGGGGGGGGGGTTGTGCATTCATTGTTCGGGCTGGGCGTTCCGAGGACCGTGCGGAGAGAAGAAGCTATTGATCCGAACAATGAACAACACGGCACGATTACAAAGCCTGTCTGCATTCCGAAAAAAAAAAGTTCTCGAGTATAGCGACTTCATCAAGAATTGTCTCCCTTACTTCATATTAATGACCTTAAGACGTGTATATAAATGCGCACTGGCGCGATAAAACAGGACAACCCACACAAGACAAGACTCGCGCCAGTTCGCGTTCATGCAAATATCCCTCGATACAACACACTAGCTGAAACCGAAGTCTTACTGTGGATCGTAGCTACAGTCACCCTGAAAGCCCCACGGACTATGTCGCGTGCGCAGGCACGCACCCGCGTGAGCCGCTACAGCACGCTGGACAGGCCGGAGGCAGTGCGCTTCCAGGACGAGGAGTCCAAGAAGCTCAGCGTCATCCTGGTCGTGCTGTGGGAGCAATACCTGGAGGCCGTTGTGGGACACCAGGAGCTGCGCTTCGTGCTCTACGAGCCACTGCAGCGGGCGCGCACCGCCAGGCTCTGCGAAGGCTACCTCATCCTCAACAAGAACGCCGAAGCCGTCTACTACGACGGCGTGGTCGAGTGAGGCGCGGCGCATTTTAGCAGTGGTATTGAAGGCAGCCTATATATATATATATATATATATATATATATATATACAGTATAGAAAGATAAACGTATTTGGTTGCTAGAGGCAAAAATTCAAAGTTGAAAACGCTTCATTTAGCCATAGATTTATTTTGAGCCGACGTTTCTGTCCGAAACGTCGACTCAAAATAAATCTATGGCTAAATGAAGCGTTTTCAACTTTGAAATTATATATATATATATATATATATATATATATATATATATATATATATATATATATATATATATATATAGACAGTTACGAAAGTAGGTTCCGCAGGGAAAAGGTTAAATGAAGTAGGCACTTCTAAAAACACATTTATTGTCGACGTTTCGACCATGGTGCGGTCTTCTTCAGGAAGAAGACCGCACAGCGCGTCGACAATATATGTGTGCCTACCTCACCTAACCCATTATATATATATATATATATATATATATATATATATATATATATATATATATATATATATATATATATATATATATATATATATATATATATATATATATATATATATATATATATATATATATATATATATATATATATATATATATATATATAAAGGCTGGTCCTCCAGCCGAAACGTCGTGAATTAAATCCTATTATGTTTCTTCAATTTATGGTGACTTTATATATATATATATATATATATATATATATATATATATATATATATATATATATATATATATATATATATATATATATATATATAATGTTTCGACAAGATGACTTGTCTTTGCCTGAACCCATACGAAGGCAAGTCGTTTTGTCGAAACATTGGTTAGCTCCCTCAAGATTCTATCTCCCTTGTTCCCTTTGTTTGTATTTACATTTACAATGGTACCGCGAAATACTGGGGAAGCTACAAATCACAATTTTATTATATTTGCATGCTGTGATTTAGACGAAAAGCGCTTATGGTAGTTTAGCAGCGTTTTTCTGCGAAATGTGATGTGTCAAAATGGAAAACCAGTCACAGGTTTTTTTTTCTGACAGCAGCAAGCAATAGTACAGTATAAGATTAGTATTAGTATAACATTAGTAGATAATCACCGATATAACACCAGTATATTATTATATACCTGAAATCTAAGAGATCTAAGATGGTACATAAGATGGTAGTGTCATGAAACTGAGTAGTAATGGAAGTTTTACCGTCCACTAGCCATCATAAGGGCATTTTGTCTTGACAGAGAGTGCAATGGTCTGCACTGTCATCTTTCACCGCGTCCTCCCGCAGCGAGAACATGTACCGGCAGATGGCTCGCAAGATCCGCGGCTCGGACTACTTCAAGAGCCTCCCCGTCCTCGAGATCGAGTGCTGGCCACTGGACGGAAACAACAAGAACACGCCCGTAATCTTCGAGGAGCGCTACCGCTCGCTGACCTCTCCTTCGACAGCGGACGAAGGCAAGCTGCTCACGGCGCTGGGGTTAATCGCAGACCGATGTGTTCCTCAACGTGTCACATTTGTGGCGATATACCGAAAAAATGAGACGAATTCAAAGGCGCAGTGAAAGTGTCGAGCTAAAATGATTGCAGTGTTCCTAAATAATCACTCTGGACATCGAAAACCTTTTCGCATTGCTCTTTCTCCCAATAAGAACAAAAAAAAAAACACGAAAACACGCATTACCCCAGTGAACCTTACCTTATTGACGTCATTATGCGATGCTAAAAAATATAAAGTAATATCTTAATTATCTGGAACAATTGAGACCAGAAGCTGAACGTTACTTCCCATGAAAAAAAATTATCTGCAATCATATCATCTGTAAAGCATGCTTCTCTGCAAAACTTTTCATTGTGCGGCAAAGCAACCGTACTTTCAGCAGTCATATCTTAGATACAGGGTATTTCACCTAAGACTTCACGCAGTTTTTAAGAATAGGTTTTTTGAGTTAAAAGAGCGCTTTTTTCGGCATAGCATTGCCAGTGGCGTGGTACATCATAATACACTAAGACGTGCTAACTAACAGGCTCGTTAAGTAGTATTGAATAGTCAACTTTCTAGCTATTACTGTTAGGCTCCTTAATTATGGGGAAGCGTATAGCGTAGCATCAGTAATATCTATGTCAGCTTTAGAATTTCGAAAACATGGTTACCCTCGGTGTTGTGGTCGAAGAAATGTTGCCCGCATCACGCCAAAATGCATGCGCTTTCGAGAAGCTTGCAGTCAAAGCCAAAATAGCCAATAGCCCGTCAAAATAGCCAAAATTTGCTGGGCCACATTTTCTTAGTTATGAAAACTGATATAGACATTGCTTACTGTGGCTTACACGACTCTCAATAATTAAGAATTCTAAGAGTAATAGTTAAAAGGTTATCTATTCAATATTAGTTAACCATCCTGAAAGTTAACACGTCTTAGTGTATTCTGATGCACTACACTGCTGGAAATGCGATGGCGAAAAAAGCGCTATTTTAACTCAAAAATCCTGTTTTTAAACATTGTGTAAAGTCTTAGGTGAAACACCCTGTATATAAGATATGACAGCTGAAAGTACGGTTGCTTTGCCGCACAATGCGTGTTCTTGCAGCGAAGCATGCTTTACAAAAGATATGACTCCAGAGAATTCTTTTCTTGAGAAGGCTGAAGGTTCAGCTTCTCACTTGTTTTTGGAATGATTTAGAAACCAACTGTAAACCAATTTGGTACCAGTGCTTGATCCTGCCGCTATCTTCGTTTTTCTCCGGCTGTAAAATCTGTCACAAATACACACCACATGTTTGGTTGTAAGCCGTGTAGTGGGGCTGAGCAGTATCCATGGATACGTGTGCTCATGAAAGATGAAAAATTGACTTTCTCTCGCCTTTTAGACGTTTCCTACACTAGCGATGCCCAACAAGGCACACTGCATGGTCCAGAAGCAATCTCGGAGGCCTTTCCATTTTAATGTAGGAAAGCATTCAATGGATAAATTTTCCCCTCCCTTTGTCCGCAAACTTTCTCCGGTTTCCGTCAGTCCGTTCATCCGGGCTCGTACTGCATAAGTGCATATGTGCACAATGGACTGCTTGAACGAGGCTCGAAAAATTTCCTTCCCTGTCTTTGTAAATGTTAACAATAGCCTCAATTTCTGCTCTGCCAAGTAAGCAGAGTTTTAAATTGTCACCTATGATAACAGCGTTGTGACAGCAGATATGCACCGCATCACTAGGACGATTGTTGTACTGAAATGCTTAGGCAGCGACAGCCTTTAAAGTCCTCCATAAGGGCGCCAGATGACGCCACGTGCCGGCGAGCTGGGTGCAGCACGCATGACGCATCTTGATTAATCAGCGTGTAAGCACTGGCGGCGCGCATTAAGTCAACTGTACGCGCAATGCTAAGCCTTTATTATGCTTGTACCAAAGCTAGCGTCGGTGTTTCTTTCGCTGTCTACTTCACCCCTTGCCCCGCTTGTCCAACAGGCTGTGCGCACGGGACACCCCCTTTGCAAAGCAATCGTTGCCTGCATTCCTGCCCATTGCAACTGCCCCAGATTTCACACGGCGCTCGAGATGAAAGGAACGTTTTTAATCGAATCTGAAAATTACATGCTCAGAGCGTGTTTCTATGACCTAAGAACACGGGTCAGCGCGCTTGCATTCCTACAGTGGAGCAGTCTATGCGTAGCACGGATTACACCGCTACTTTTTTTGTCAAAGGCTTTACGCAGCAGCGTTTTATTCGCCAACGGGCAACTTTATAGTTTTTTAGTGCTGCTACCCACCCGCAGATGGCACCGGTGGCCTCCAGGACGACGTCGCTGAGCTGGCGTCGGTGCACACGCTGACGGCGGGCAGCATGGAGCTGCTGGCGCTCAGCACCCACCCGGAGAGCGAGGTATGCAACTGCCACCGCCAGCTGCGGGCCACCTACTTTCGCTTCCGGCGGCCGTCGGCCACCTCGCTGTCTCCGGCGCTGTCCGAACTCTACCATAATGCCAACTCGGGCTGCTATAGAATATACGATACCCAGAGGTAATGTACCAGCGCCATTTTCACACCTGTTGCAGCCTAGGCTTTGCTGTCCTCATAATCGCGCACATCTGCAGTCGCAGTTTCGTCTCCGCTCCAAATTCCGCTCTTTAGAGTATATTAAAAAAGTGGAATAGGTTGAAACGTAAAAGCGAGGCGTCAGGCGAACAATGCATAAACGTGCGCCGATTTTTGTGACAAAGTCCCGTAGGCGTTTGTAACATTTCTTCTTTTTTTGCCTTTGTAAGGGTTTGACCATCGTTGAAACCAGTGACGCTGCGCACTCTCACTTCATAGGGAACCTGCGCTGCCCAGGAGGTGGCACTGCAGTTGTTCCATTCGGCGACTAAAAACTGCTGCCGTCAGCCGCGGGCCTCTACAAAAGCGAGAGCATATTATCAACGATTAGAGGTTCGCGTTTGGCTGATAGAACCCGTTACCTGGCTTCTCTCGACGTAGCGCAGATAGCTGATGCATTCCACGTGTGGCTGCGACAGGCTCATTTCAATAAGAGCAAGAAGGTGACCTAGAAAAGTGCCCCCAGAAACCACAGCTTTCTTCTCTCGCTAGGCTGTGTGCCACGGCGCTACAATCGACATGGCAAACTTCAGTGCAGGTTCCCTATTGTCAGCTGTATATCTGAACTGCTCTATCATCTTAAGGAGTCCAGATGTGATATAGTGCATCAAAACCGATGTCTAATATTCAAGCATTATAACGTAACACTGTGAGGTGAGAAATTGCTTGAGACAAAGCATGTTTCTTGCCGAGTGGCTTATTCGTCTGCTGCGGTGACGTAGTGGCTATGGAGTTCGGCTTCCGAGCCTAAGGTGGTGGGATTCAATCCCGACTGAGGCGGGCACATTTCGATGGAGGAGGAGCTACTTTACTGGAACAGGAGAGGCCTGTCTGGTTGTCGGCCTGGCATGCTACTCCAGAGAGGCGAAATGGGAAAACACCCGTGGGCTGTGCGATATCAGCGTACGTTAAAGAACCCCTGATTTTCGGAATTTATCCGGTTTCCTCCACTACGGGGTCTGTGAAAGCCATATGACACTGTTTGTGAAACCCCGCCCGTTTCCCGCGTTAATTATCGCCTTAGTAGTGTTGCAGCAAGTCCCGAAATCTTTTGGTTTCTTTCTCTACAAGGTTTACGAGAGAGAAATCCTGCAATGAAGCATGTTGTCCTGACCGAGAATCACGTAATTTGTGTTGCAGGTTCAGCCAACTGAGACGAGGGCTGTGGGATTCCCTCAAGATACCCGTTTCATGGCGCACGTAAGTCAAGCTTTGTGCGGAGATAACGGAAGAAAATTGCCGTTCCCTGGCTAATAGCCGAAGTGCGGCAAAACCATTTCGTTTCTATTGAGCATTTTCTTTTTAGAATGACGTAATACGCTTTCTAGAATAATGTGCTCACTTCTCCGCTCAAGTGCAATCATTTGATGACGCTTGGTCTCATTTATTTGGCGGCATTAGCGACATCATTGGATGCCAGTAATTTTTTTCATTGTTAAAGACAGATAAATTTCAGAAAACCTTGCCCATACGGTAAAGGTAGAATAATGCGGAAGGAATTTAAAATCATGCCCACTTAGCGAGCCATGAATTAAAACACGACAGCTTCCCGAGTTCCGTTGTGACCAGCGGAACGTCGTGGATTCCTCGATCCGCGATCCTCGATCTTGAGGGTAGAATTGGTAGCGCTTGAGTCCAGCTTCGAGTTGTTTCCAGCGACACTTAAGGACCCCTTCTGTTGGCATCTGCGTCCGCCACTGCAGATTGGGTTCGAGACCTTGGCCAGCGATAAGAAAGACAGGGATAGGTCGCTACAAAAAGGTCTAATTCAAATGTATTAACATGTGTGCTGAGGCGGCACATTTTCAGCGTGTTTGGCTCTAAGCCACAACCACGATGAATTGTGTAATGATATGTAACAACAGTATGTTCTGAGTTAATGTTCACATAGAAAGGCGTGCCTTAATCCATCGATCAGTGCTAGGGCAGCATGAGTGTTATCGGCACCTTTCCTTGCCTTTCTGCACTTGTATACAGCGCTTTAAATGTGGCGTCGGAAAAGTCGACGACATCGCCAGGGCGCCGACGCAAACTTGAAAAACGAGATTACGGCCCCTCGTGAGCGTTAACTCTGATCGGCTCACTGTCCAAATACTTTATTTATTTTCGTTTCTGGGCTACGGCAAGCTTCTTCGGTGTTGAAGAAGCGTAGCTTGTTGGGCCAGTTGGTGCATGGTATGTGGAAAACCAGCGAAAAGGACGCATTCACAAGTAGAAGAAGTACACAGGACAACGCTGGAACAGGACAGCGTTGTCCTGTGTACTTCTCCTACTTGTGAATGCGTCCTTTTCGCTGGTTTTCCACATTCTTCGGTGATGTTTAGAACGACAACCGCTCCCAGATTTCCCGCTTGTATTCATGCAGGCCCGACGTTGCGGAGCTTCTTGCGCTGAATTTTCCCCAAGCGAAGACGGCCATGTCGGATAGCGTTCACCTTATCGTGCTGGTGCACGGAATGTACGGTGCGTATAGCTTTAGTTGCTTTACACGTTTAGGAGCGCTGCTTCATTCACGTTACGTTTTCGTCGTGTGTAATAGACGCTGAAATGTGCGCCAAAATGAGACACTGCATGCCTTCTATACCTGCTCGTCTGATATATGTTCTGCAGCACCTCGCACTCATTTCTGATAAGCAGCTGGGGTATTGTCTCTTAATCATTATTATTTTTCTTGACTGGCACGAGGGGACTCCATAGTCGCTACTGACGCAACGGAGAGGGTGGTAAAACCAAATCTTTGCAGCTGATATCCCAGATGCGCGCTCCGCGGCGGAGATAGTTTGTTCGCCGGGAACCGCGATCACGCGTGCTTAACCAGCGCCCCCTGTATCAACTTCTCGCAGATCATCCGCTTTTCAATGGTATCAGCGTGGATGCTTCGATCAACAATCGTTCCCTTTGTGTCTAGCACCGACGAAAGCCCGCGTTACATCAATCAGGCTGCGGTACCGGAAGGCGCTTCTTATTACCTCCGCGGCACGGCGCCGTCAGGCGTAAACCTGTGTGACCAGCCTAAGCTAGGACAGTCCCAGAAGCTGGTTTGGTTTATGGTTTATGGGGGTTTAACGTCCCAAAGCGACTCAGGCTATGAGAGACGCCGTAGTGAAGGGCTCCGGGAATGTCGACCACCTGGGATTCTTTAACGTGCACTGACATCGCACAGTACACGGGCCTCTAGAATTTCGCCTCCATCGAAATTCGACCGCCGCGGCCGGGATCTATTCCGCGTCATTCGGGCCAGCAGCCGAGCGCCGTAACCACTCGGCCACCGCGACGGCTGTCCCAGAAGCTAGTGAGCGAAAAAAGGCAGGATTACGGACAGGAAAAGGCTTGATTCGCCATTTTCGGGTGATATGATAGGCGTAACAATACTGAGATATAACTTAGGTTTACGGTATGGTGTTGAGGCTGATAACATGCTGTCGGTGTGTATGGAATCTTCTGCTCCAGTGTGATAGCCCGTGACCGAGACTAGTGTCCGTAAGCGCATTCACCCCCCCCCCCCCCCCCCCCGCCTTCGACCAACCCAAGCCCCACCTCCGCCCTCTCCCCCCTTTTAACCCTTTTTTCCGTCCTCCAGTTGGACACGTGCAGCCTTGAGCTACAGCAACCGGGCGTGAGTACGCGCAGAAACCTCATACCAGGCATGAAGAATAACCGCTGGTGAAGATGGTGCTTGTGCCGTTTCCCTTTGTTTCAATGTGCTAAATCACTACGCCCCGCCATCTGCTGTCAGTGCATCGACCACCGAGTGGGGCAGCCTATGAATCCTTATATGTAATCAATCCAGCTGCCTATTATTTGCGTAATCTAATCACGTGCACAAATTTACGTTACGAAGGCTAAGCGTATCCAGTCATGATGGCCGACCGGTGAGGCGTTAGGTAAACGCGCTGCTGGTCACGCTCAGGCGTGGGTTGAATATAGTTCAGTCCTTTGCAATATAAGAGTATACTGCGGACGGAAAATCGCGATTAGGAGACAACGTCCAACTGCGATTTCCGAGAATGAGAAATAATGTAAGCATTATACGCTTTACAACCGTGTTTCCCTACCGTTCCGCTGATGCTCAGGCTGTTCGACCGACCTGCGCCTGCTCCGCGTCTTCCTGGAGCTCGCCCTGCCCTGCTCCAACGTTCGCTTCCTAATGTCCAGGGCAAACGAGGTGAGGAAGGTCACGTGAACGCCGCCCTTCCCGATAGAGATCGCACGCAGCGCACCATACTCGCTACGCTCTGTCACAATTCAGGTAGCTGCTGAACATTCGATTTTACCTTTTGCCTGCCAGTAACAAGGGCTCACAGCGCCGTGTGAGAAATCCAAGAAGCAATTCGTGCAATCACTGTCTCGTTTTATTCTTGAAACCACTCAACGCATTCAAGCTAAACGGCAAGCAATTCAGCTCGTCGGCGTGCTCAGAAAACCTGCTATATTTCGCAGCAGAACTTCTTGTGTGCCACCTGCTTTCCTGAAACAGTGGGGCGTTGCGAAAGTTGCGGCTAGCCTCCACTACCTTCGACTAATGAAAGGCCCGAATAACAGGGTGGTCCTCGGGTAATGTAGCCAAAGGCTGTCTACCATTGGCTACCTTGTTTGGCAGTCGCCCGAGTTCTAGTTCATCACAGACCATCCTAACCTAATAATGGTTTTCTGAAGTCAACTTGTGGTTAGTCGTCAATGACTTTATCTCTTAATAACTAAGGTGCGCGGTTCTTGAAAGGCGCTGCACAATCACATGGTCCCAGCTATTCTTAAATTTTTTAAAGAATTATCTCTTTCTCCAAATATGCCGCGATATAACGTGATTCAGAATTCGGTCGCAAGCGGAACAAATGCCATCAGCAAGGGTAGGACCATCTGCACTGTATTAGAACCGAAGCACAGTAGTTGGATTTATTCTCTGTGTACTTGAACTGCCAAAAATGGCTGTACAATCCAGTCTTATCTCTACGATTTCCTCTGTCTTTGAATACATGTATACTAATTGCCCGAAACTAGTACTGGCAGTCCACCTATCGATCAAAATGAAAATTACAGGTGTAATGATGAGACAGTAATAGAGCAGCGTCGTTTAGAGAAAAGCGTGGCTCTCACCGCCTGCTGACAGGAGGTATACCGAGGCCTTAATTGGAAACAATTGGGCGTAAGAGTTAATGAAAAATACTTAAATGATCTGCGATCCGCTGACGACATTACCTTGCTGAGTCACTCAGAAGATGAATTGCAAAGCATGATCGATGATTTAGACAGGCAGAGCAGAATGGTGGGTCTAAAAATTTAATATGCAGAAAACCAAAGTAATGTTCAACACCTAGCAAGAAAGCAGCAGTTCACAATTGGAAGCGAGGTGCTGGAAGTGGTAAAGGAATACGTCTACTTAGGGCAGGTAGTGACAGCTGATCCAGATCATGAGAGGGAGATAACTAGAAGGATAAGAATGGGGTGGAGCGCATATGGCGAATTCTCGCAGGTCATGAGTGGCAGTTTACCAATATCCCTCAAGTGTACTCACCTATGGGGCAGATACGTGGAAGCTAACGAAAAGGGTTCAGCTTAAGTTAGGGACAACGCAGCGAGCCATGGAAAGAAAAATGATAGGTGTAACGTTAAGAGACCGGAAGCGGGCAGAGTGGGTGAGGGAACAAACGCGGGTTAATGACATCCTAGTCGAAATCAAGAGAAAGAAATGGGCTTGGGCAGGGCATGTAATGCGAAGGCAAGATAACCGTTGCCCCTTAAGGGTAAAGGAGTGGATTCCAAGAGAAGGCAAGCAAAGCAGGGGGCGGCAGAAGGTTAGGTGGGCGGATGAGATTAAGAAGTTCGCAGACATAGGGTGAGCGCAGCTGGCAAAGGACAGGGTTAATTGGGAAAGGCTTTTGCCCTGCAGTGGGCGTAGTAAGGCTGATGATGATGATTATGATAATGATGATAATGTGGCTCTGCCTAAAAGTAAAAGGAGTAAACGGGCATGGGCAGTACACGTAATGTACCAAAGAGATAATGAGGCGTGCTTTACAGTGGCGGAGTGCATGCAATGTGACTGGAAACATAGCCAAGACGGGACGGGCAGATAACCCCTTTGGGTGTGCTCGTCCTCTTTTCATTTTATTATTTTTCAATCCCTGGAGGACTCTTAAACACGAGGGCGGACGACAGAGGCTTAGATAAATTAATCTGGGTTAGAAATTTTCTTGGGATACGGTTGCCTTGGACGGCGTATCCAGGGTTAAGAGGAATTCACTGATAAAGGCGTTTGTCATGCGCTGAAATCAACTCCGCTGATGACAGTGCCTAATTTATTTAGTGAATTGTTGGTATAATTACTTCGCAGTATTAGTGGTATTAGCAATGGTATCGTTGTTGCTATTGTCGTTATTCCTTGTTTCGCTTTTCGCAAGAATGTCACAACGCTGCTTTCCGCTGATCTTCCTCACCGCAACAGCGAGAGATAACTTTCCGAAACTTCGACACCCTCGGAACACGACTGGCAACCGAGGTCGTGGACCACATCAAGAACCACTCAAAGAAACCTGTCAAGATCAGGTGAGCCTCGAATCGCTGGGTCACGGCACTTGGTATTGAAATCCTCGAAACATGCACTACCAGATGTTAAACTTTCCATATAGTTGCCGAACTGGCAGATAACCGCCTAATTTTTGTTACCACTGTTTTATCACCTACATTGCAATTTGGGTCTTGGAAAGTATAAGTTTTCGGAAAACACTTACGTACTCCGAAGACGTACAGAGACGTACTCCAAAATTGCGCAAAATCTTTGATTGTGGGCCGGATTCACTGCCTGTTGTCATATCTGTTTAATGATGCCAGTTGAGAAACTAGATCTAATAACCAAGACATTTCCTGAAATTTCAGTACCATGTTTTTACCCTTTCTACAGCATGGTTTACCCGAAAAAGTTTATCGGTAATCGTTCCTGCAATGTTCATGCTTCATTTTCTCTGCTGCCGTCCAGCTTCATCGGCTTCTCGATGGGCAACGTCATCATCCGGGCGGCGCTGACGAAGGCCCCGATGCAGCCCCTGCTCCGCTTCATGCATACCTTCCTGTCGCTGAGCGGACCACATTTGGGCGCAGTCTTCAACACCTCCCTCGTGATCAACATCGGCGAGCATCTAAGCTGTCTCCTTCGCCTGCAGCACCGTGTTATCTTTTTCGCTCGTAGCTGTGTAGAGCGCACTCTATTTCATTGAGAAATAGCGTCGGTGTCGGCGTCCTTGTAGGTGGAAACCGAGGACGCTTACGCTCGCTAAATGGCCGATGACGATTGTCCACGAGAGCCGACAATGGAGAGGAAAGTGTTAATAACCACTGTTACTTCACTTCCACTTCATTCACCTTAAAGTCCCCTTCAGGGGGTATTACATAAGGGTGGGCTATATATTCATCAACAAGTACAAGTGTCATTGCCTTGAAATATAAGTGCATGCAGCATCTGAAAATACAGACGGGTGCGTGATAGCAGCGATATCGGTGGGGAGGACATTCCAGTCCACAACAGTTCGGAGAAAGAAGGAGTCTGAAAAAGTTGCAGTAGGGAACACAGGGCGGGCAATCCGAAACGGAAGGGCAGTGCGGTGAGATGTGTGGTTCGGGTGAGTAATGTAAAGTGGCTTATCAACGAAACTGACTAACAATCAACTGAATCAACTCAACAAAATCAAATCAACTGATGGCCAAAAAGTGTGGCAGTGATTTTCTTCAGTGAAAAAGAAAAGTTGACAGGTGTGTTCAGTTGGTGTGACGCTTAGTGAAATGGTACTTGTGCGAAATTGCCTCATGGAAAACGCTTTTATCGTGTCTCGTTCTGCATATGACCCAGGCACCTGGTACCTCCAGCGATACGAGTACACCGATTCGCTGAGGCAAATGATGCTCTCTGACAGCTCGGACATCCGCAAGACGTACCTCTACCGTCTCAGCAAGCACACAGGTGCGCTCCCTTATAAGAATGGTCTATAGACAGTATGTAGAGCTCTCATAGGCTCCTTTACCTTGCTATAGATATTTCTTTTTGTCTATTCATAGTCTACAGACAGTCCAGTAGCAAAGTCGATACTCTCGCAGCCTCCCAGCTCCTCCGTGGTTGATGGTTTTTCAAATTTGACGGAACGCTGTGATTGGTCCTTGGTGGTAACGTGACGCCTGTGACGTCACTACTGTCTCGACCAATCAGGGAATTCAGTACGGAACATCGGCGGGGTTTCGGCGTGACGACAACTCTGATGCTACCGCATTAATATTCGCATACGCCGGCACGCAGGTCTGACACATTTCAAGAACATCGTGCTCCTCGGCTCTTCAGACGACTACATTGTGCCGCTGCACTCAGCGCACATCAAGCTCGCCAGGCACATTACCAAGGACACCACGCCTCTAGGTAAACGCAGTGCCACGGCGCCGGTACGCCTAATCAACGAGAGTGCTAACATCTACACACAATATAGCAACTCCACTCTGTCCAAACAAATACTTGTGTAGTATAAATGATAAAATAGAAATAAAGGCCCTTTCTCGTGAGCGCCGTTCAGATAACCTAAAAGCAAAACTGGTCTGTAAGAGATGAAATCATCACGGCTGTGCGCTCATTAATTTTCTCCGTGGTTGCAGGCTTAGCTTACCGAGAGATGATGCGGAACATCCTCAAGCCCATAATGGACAAACCAGACATGAACCTGATCCGGCTGGAAGTGCACGTTCCATTCCGGGCCTCCTTCGTCTCGTCCAACGTGCACGTGACGCCGCTGAGCAGCGAGATACTCGCCCAGAAGATCGCCACCGTCGCCTGCGCCAGGCACCTGCTCTGAAAACGCGGCGGGTGCAGGCCGTACATTCTGTCCGGTACAAAGCCTCCGAGATCCCCACGGATGGCAGGGCCGATGCAAAGACGGCTTCTGTTACTTCATTGTCCACCAGATGGCTCAAGACACGGCGTAGGGCGTGCTTGCTTGCTATGCAGGTTTTTACGACTGTATCAAAGTGAAGACGTTGAACACTGTCCCCTCCCTCACAGCTGCGCCTGCCAAGAAGTCACTGACCACTGGACTGTCCCATCTTGTACATTGCGTGCGTTATTTGCGCATCATTTTTGCGCACTTTTACGTCGATTTTGTTTTCACTAACGTAGTGCATCTGCAGAGAAATCGGGGTCAGAAAATTAGTTTATTTAATATACCTGGAACAGTGTGTCCATGCAGCTTCTGCGTGTGCATGCACCCGTGTATATAAGTTGCTCTTAAGCATCGCGCTATGGCCATCTCCTCTGAACGAGCGTTCTTTCTACGGCTGATCATACTGTCCGATTTTGTTAACTTGTGTGTCAGTAATGCGATCTGAGAAACAAGCAAATGTTGCGGTGCTTATTTGATGGCCATTGCAGTGACATGATGCGCATTTAGGCACTACCCTCCTTTTATACCTTCGTTTCACCTGCCAGTCAATCCAGGAAGCATTAAAATCGCCAGCCAGTATCATGCAAAGATTTAACCTATGTTCAACAACGTATTCACTAATATGGGGGGAGTTTGGCAGACAGTAAATGATTGCTATAGCTACAACTAATACTTAGAGCTTAACTTTGCACCCAATTGTGTCCGTATCAGGAAGCCCAGCAAGGAAAGGGGATTCTATGTCGTTGCTAACAAGAATTGCTACTCCAGCGCCTCGTCAAAGCGAACGGCCTACCTCAAAACAATTTACCAGGAGACAAGAATAATATCGGACGCAGAGTGGCTACACCACGTTTCTGCAACGTATATTACAGGCTCAATCTTGGCGACCACATCAGTCAATTAAAATCGTGGATTTCTTTAAGGAGACAGGGTTACGTCTTGCTGCAATGATATTAGAAGTCATTGGCTCCGAGGGGAGTGACGTCACACACCACGTGATCAGCGAAGGATAGCGGCCGGCGAGGGCCGGACGTGCCATTCGCAAAGTTGGCATGGTGCCAAAAGCAGGGCCGTTGTGGCCTGTGGAAAATGCCCGCAAGTGGAGAAGGGAGAGGGCGGCCGCCCACCTCTGTGAATTGCCTTTATGTATCTTGTGATATATTGCAGTAGAAAAACAATCGCATGGAGGCGCAGTGCAGCCCCACTGTCACACGTAATGATAATTCAGTGTCCCCTAAAGTTTTGTTGTCGAGAGGGTCGATTGTTTCTCTAGAGCATTGAAGGACCCTGGTGAAACTAATATTTCTCTTTTTCTCAATTCCACGCGGCGCACAAGTCCTGATGCATAAATCCCGCACGGAATTCGTGCTCACCGCAGATGTGACGGCCAAAGCGATCCTTCAAAACAGTGACGACCAAAATTTTGCAGGCACAGAAAAATTCGCCGAGCACTTTTTTCCTGACCTGACGAGGAATACGTTTCATGAGAGCGCAGCCAGTATTGAACCTTCTCGCTGCGCGCCGATTGCATTTTATTTCTATGAAAACCAATGGCACAGAGGCAACATGCCTACCCAACATTGTATCCGCCCGCTGGTTCGATCCCTGCCGTGGCGGTCGCATTTCGATGGAGGCGAAATGCTAGAGGCCCGTGTGATGTGCGATGTCAGTGCACGTTAAAAAGCCCCAGCTGGTCGAAATTTGTGGAGCCCTTCACCACGGCTCCTCTCGTAGCTTGAGTCGCTTTGATACGTTACACTCCTATAAACCATGCAACCAAGCATTTTACCCCCCCCTCCCCCTCCTGCTTTCTGCGCGCAACATTACAATGAATCTCCTGAGGCCGTCCTCGCCTCATAAAGAGCACGCACCACGAGTTCCTCGAGGACGAGACCGACGACACGGAGACGAACGCCGACGACCATATAACAAGAGTAACGTCGACGTCCGCCCAATGGTGAAGCGTATGTATACAGGTCTGCACTGGTTTTTACGAAAGCAGGAAAAAAAGACCTAAATAGATGTTTCATTTCATTTATTGCAGCCTTAATGGCCCGTAGGCATTACATAAGGGCTGCCCACGTAATTGGCAGCTTCCAGCGCGCTGCGCCTACGCCGGGAAACGGGCGACATGAGTTTAATAATAATTGGTTTTTGGGGGGAAAGGAAATGGCGCAGTATCTGTTTCATATATCGTTGGACACCTGAACCGCGCCGTAAGGGAAGGGATAAAGGAGGGAGTGAAAGAGGAAAGGGAGAGAGAGGTGCCGTAGTGGAGGGCTCCGGATTAATTTCGACCACCTGGGGATCTTTAACGTGCACTGACATCGCACAGCACACGGGCGCCTTAGCGTTTTTCCTCCATAAAAGTGCAGCCGCCGCGGTCGGGTTCGAACCCGGGAACTCCGGATCAGTAGTCGAGCGCCCTAACCACTGAGCCACCGCGGCGCGGCGACATGAGTTTTGTTGCGGCTTTTGGTGCAGCTCGATCGATCCCGGCCGCGGCGGCCGAATTTCGATGGAGGCGAAATTGTAGAGGCCCGTGTACTATGCGATGTCAGTGTACGTTAAAGAACCCCAGTTATCGAAGTTTCCGTAGCCCTTCACTACGGCGTCCCTTGTAATAGCCTGAGTCGCTTTGGGATGTTAAACTGCCATGAACCATGATTCGGAACACGGAATCAGTTGGCATAAAATGACATTTATGCGTTTCTTCGGGCCATCTTGCAGCAGCGCGACAGCGCACCACCATCGTCTTGCCGCGCACGAAGCAGCAAAGGTATAGTTTTGCTTTCTTTCTTGTCTTCCATCATTTCGTGATGATATTGAATTCTGCCTGCTAAAATACCGCGCATAAATCAGCTGCTTTATGTGCGGCATTTTAGCAGGCAGAATTAACTATTACCACGTAATAATAGAAAACTAGAAAGAAAGCAAAATACTGTTTTCCTTGCTTTTAACAACAACAGCAATAATCTCCGGAAGGAACATGCTTCCA